>NC_141827.1:24629798-24939173 GCF_982586985.1 Callionymus lyra
TATATAGGTGGTTAGTTGTGGTGGTGTGAGGTGGGAGAGGCGAGGGTGGGGGGGGGGGACATGGGTGACTCACGCTGGAGCGACGCTCTGTGAATTCTAATAGATGGAGGCATTGTGTGGTGAGACTCTGCACCACTTCAACTTTCAGTTACCGGCTCTTCTATAAGGAGGTCCAACTTCGGAAGGATGGGAGGAGAGGGGGGGGGGGTTCTAGCGGCTGGTTTTTAAGGGGGATCAAGGAACTTAAAGCAAAAACAAAAGAAGTGAGGGAGATTAGGAGAGTGGAACACAATGTAAAACCCCTTAAGCCTGAACAAATACATTTATTTAAGAAAGGGGTGTCAAACTCAATCATGCAAGGGACCAAAATCTTTTAGTAGTCAAGTTAAAATATATATATTTACCTAAAAGAATGAGTATTTTTTTTATGTTGCCTGGTGTTTATCTTAATGATGATCTGTGTTTGTTCTCCTCGACCAAACAAATTCCTCTTTTACTCGTATTGTTTACAACCTTTGTCTTATCTTAAACATTTTTATATCTTGAACATCTTTATAGGTCAACATCAGAATCGGTGTCGGATTTTTCGTTGTTGTGGCAATACAGAGTTAAAGAATAAAACAAGATAACACACAAAATAAGCGATCGAAAAACATGATTATTATGATAAGCTGTTTGATATAATGTGTATAAACAGTGTTAGCAGTTTTAAACTGATGAATTATGTACAGGCAGAGATTCTTTACACGTATAAATGTTTCGTAATTAAATTTGAGTTTATTAAAAAATGTTATGATTAGTAACATGCTTTTATTTTAAAAACTAAAAGTCGTTTTAAAGTAAATTATTATTTATAAAAAACAATGAATTGTCTTCTCAAGTTATACTCAATTGACTAAAACTAATGAACTAAATAAAACTCTATTAGTTCCTAAATAGTGTGTGTGTGTTATCAAGTAGTGCAAACCACCAGTTTGTAATTGATGAGCGCATAATTGTACGGAGCAAGCAGTGATTAAAGCGATGGTATGTGTAAGCCATGATCAAGATTATTATGGGATGAACCAGACAGGCTTAAGTCCCTCGAGTGGCTCCACAGCTGCTACACGGACATGTTAATAATTAAGAGGAAGATTTTGGGGGCGCCGGCCTCGAGGAGATACTTTTAGGGGTTTGTGAGTTGTGAGATAATTGATTCTTGTGTGGGTACAAATTTGGTCGTTAACAAGCCATCTCACCTCAGGGGGCTCAGATAAGAGCACAAACAATGAAACTCAGAGAAAAACACACCCTTGTATATAATAACAGAGTCTTCGCAGATTACAAAAATCTATTAATAATTGATTATAGCTTTTTGTTGCCTTTTGATGTTGTTTATGTGTAACGTTGACTCTTAGAAACATGTTTTAATGAAAGGTTCAAGACATGTTGGAAATGGGGACGAGATTGTTTACCCGGTGTTTCAGTTCGACATCTGGATAGAGAATGGAAGGTTTTTGTAACTCTGTGTCGGAGAGATGGCTGCAAATTTATGCTTTGTTAAAAAACAACAACTTTAAGGACAAACATCCAATAAATAATGTAGGAATTAATGAAACAACAATCATCAGCTTGGCTGAGGTCTGTCTTCTTATAGTGCTTTTCCAGTTTAGATTAGTTTTCTAATACGTACTTACTATGTGGAAATTTTGGTTTGTGTAAAAAATATAATACTACTACTATTTATAAGAATAAGAATAAGAATAAGAACAACAATAAGAATGAGAATAAGAAATAGAATAACAATGAGAATAAGAATAAGAATAAGAATAAGAATAAGAATAAGAATAAGAATAAGAATAAGAATAAGAATAAGAATAAGAATTAGAATAACAATAACAATAAGAATCAGAATAACAATAACAATAACAATAACAATAACAATAACAATAACAATAACAATAACAATAACATGAGTTTCACACTATTTGATCTGACATGTAATAGCAGTTGATCCCACGCTAAGGCACCTGTGAATTGCATTACATGAACTACAAATAGGGAGGACATTATTCTTCAAAATAATTAATTTACTAAACAATTAAACGTTGTAATTCCATCTCTACCTAAATTGTTTCTGCCTGTGTGTTATCAATTACTGCACAAACTAGCAAACCACCACTTTGTAATTGATGGGTGCATAATTGTACAGAGCTATCAGTGATAAATATAATAACAACAACAATAAAGTATATGTATGTGTATTGTATTTACATGTATTCATATGTTTAAATTGATTCATTATATACTGTATATTAAATATATATTAATATTTCACTATGTTTAACTTCACAGCTAATAATGATAATAGAAATAATAATAATAATAATAATAATAATACGAATATGTACTATGTAATATGTAAATAAATAAACGCTGTAATCTGTCACATAAAGTTTCAACATGGCAACCATTATTTAGGCAACACAATGATGTAAATTCCCTTATCGATGAACGCCCTAAAGACAGTAATTACATAAACATTGCATAACATAAAAACCTCTTAGAATTATATATTAATATGAAATAATAGTTCTTGCTCCTTCCCAGATGTCTCCTCTCTACCCCCATGCAACTCATAAAAACAGAACCTGACAAGCCACTTTGTTATGAGAGCTCAGGGGACTCTGACGTGCCCTTGCTCCACAGAAATAATTGGCTTTTCGATCGGAGGCTGCTTCACTGCTCCTTTTAAGGCAAACACGGACGACTCATTTCCCATCATTGATGCTCGCACAACTGGAAGCAGCAGCAGGGGAAGGTCTCGGACACTGTGACGTTTACTTCGTCACCACCCACGACTGCATCTCGCGTTTTGAGGCAGAGCCAATCAGGAGCAGGTTCTGTGACTGACAGCGTTGAGGCTGCGAGAGGCGGGTTGATACAGATTCAATCCAATCTTGTTTACTTCCCTTTTTTTTGGGTTGCAATCACCTGAAGCACTCGAATGAGATAAGCCTTGGATATTTAGTTTACAGCCTAAATTGTTTATGCTCTCAGGGATCCCAAACATGATGTCATTTGATCACAGAACAGTAAGGGATTTAAAGTCACTACACCTCCGTCTGTCTCTCTCTTCCTTCAATTCCCCTCCTCAAACCCAACTGTTTAATTTGGCAGCTGGAGGCTTTCAGCACTGCCGTGTCAAAATGAAATAAGCTGACCCTAATTTGCCTAATGTGTGCAGCACAGTACGAGGAGGTGGCTTTGTTGGACAAATTTGTATTCTGAGAGAGTCATTACCAATCGTGCAAGCTGACGCTAATGACCCACTTGACTGTAACACATATTTGCTACATTTACAGACGTTATTACAGACAACAAAGGGAAGTCCGATTTTTTTTTAAATGGAACACTAATGAAGTGTTGACGATATAATGAATGAGAATTTTAGATTTTTTTTTCTTTAAGAAACGGGGATTACAAGTTGTGTAGTCTGTGTGTGTTTGTCTGCTTGGATACTTGCCACTGTGTTGCACTGTCCATGGTGCTGAATTCAAGAGTCGCTTTTTTAAAGCAATTAATACTGCTTTAAAAACAATGGTTAGGAGTGGATTAGGGACATTAGATGATTGTCAATTATTCCTTCTTAAAAATGTTTAAACCATTAAACTGTTTGGCCAAAGATTAGGAAAAATTTTGGACAATCTGGTGGTAATATAAGATTTCGTCCATTTTGGTGAAAAAAAGATAAAACGAACGTCAGCGAAAGACAAAAAAAACAAGAAAGTGTATATACTGTGTATTTTAAAACATCTTGGCATCTAAATTTGAGACGTATTAGTAATACAAATAAAAACAGAAACAAAAACAATACAAATAAAAATTATAAAAATTATAAAAATATAGCAATTATATTAACTTAACTTAAATTACTTTACTTACCACTACTACTTCTACTACTACTTCCACTAAAGAAATTGGGAAATATGCTCATAAAGCTTTGTCATAAAACTACCCATTGGCGCCTCCTGTCTTTCAAAAGAAAACGTACAGTCCATAAATAGTTTGTCGCATAAAATACTCTTAATCTAAACAAAGGAGTGAAAAAAGAAGAAAATAAAACTTGGTCAAGCGCGACATCAGTCTTTTTTTCCCTCAGTCGGTGAATGAATCAGTGGAACATAAATACTTCAGAATGGAGCAGTGGCGTCAACCTGGCAACCACAGGGGCCTCAGCTGGATAATTATCCTGTCAATAATGTGGCACGATGAGGAATTGAGCTGAAGGCTAACAATGAACACACAATTACAAGGTTATCTCAATCCTAATGTGGCTGATAAACATGTTTCGCGAGCATCCAATTATTTGTTTGACGTATGGAATACACCATTAGCAATCGAGCCAACACACAATAACATGGAGTACAAAAGAAAGCAGAATATTTCTACATTGTATTTCTTTATCTGTCGATAATTTCTACAGTTCTTTTTAATTTCTCTAATTATTATTTTAGAATATGTTTTAATGTACTGTTGTTAAACACACACATTCAGCTTAACTTGCAAATTCACTGTAACTCTTGTTTTATAGTTTCCCTGTTTTGTAGTTCCCTTTAAAAAAATCCAACTCTTGTACCTCTCTTTACTATTTTGAAACTTCTGTCTTACTGTTGTCCATTTTACTTTGTTTTTTAATTCTGTCTGCATGGTGTCCTTGTGTGTTTTTAAAGACACCTTGTAAAAAAATTACTTATTTATTATTATTTTATTCATATAGATTCGGATAAATACTCATTTATTCAAACATATGAAAATATTAGAAATATGTAGAAATATTTATTATGGTTGTGAAAAAAGAAGTATATACCCAATTCCATTAAAATAACACAAGAACTACTGGTAGAGCAGTAACAAAATGAAGGACTAGTTATATCATCTGTTTAAAGGTCCTCTGGTATCCTCTAGCTGTTAGATTGGCTTTAATCCATTCACCTGGATTGCGTCTATGATAAGATGGTGAGAGGCCATTGATTATGCCACCATACTATACCGTGTTTTTAATATCAATTCATTGTATCTTTTTCATTAAAACTCCATGAAGGCACTTTACAAATAGAAATAGAAATAGAAAAAGCTTTATTCATCCCCAGAGGGGAAACACACTTTCACAACAGCGCAGTTGGAAGAAAATAAAGTGCAAGGAGAAAGAAATAGTACAAGAGATAATACAAAATAAAATAAAAACGATCTTAAAAATATACAAATTATTTACAAAATTAGAAATTGACACTATTAACAAAATAAAATAGAATAAAAATAAAATAAAATAGAAATAAAAAACGGAAAAAAAATAAAATAAAAAGCACACAAGAAGAAAAACACGCTTCGGATTAGCATCAGGATATTTAAAGTAGAGAGTTAAATATCCTGACACCAGTTGGGATGAAGGACCTTCTATAACGCTCCGTCCTACACTGGGGGTGCCTGAGCCTGCCACTGAAGGAGCTGGCCAGCTCCTCCATGGTCAGGTGCAGTGGGTGAAGAGCGTTGTCCCTGATGGAGGATAGTCTGGAGAGTGTCCTCCTCTCTCCCACCTCCTCCACCGAGTCCAGCGAGTGGCCCAGGACAGAGCCGGCCCTCGTCACAACTTTAAGAAAATATCAATGTTCAAAGCATTAAGGGATATATATAATACGATACAGAGGAGAGTTAAAAATATAGTTAAGATGTTACATTTCTTGGCTGGTTTAAAAAAAAAAGAAAAAAAAGATAATAACAACAATCAACTATATATAGACACGGCTAATCGTTGCATTCGTTATTTCCTTTGCCAGCACTGACCTCTATCGTCACACTGTGTTACTACATGTTGTTTAATTTACGTTCCTGCATTTACAACAAATGAACAAAAATTATTCCATACCTAAGTATACAGCTATTTTTTAAACAAATTTAAAAAGAGTTTAACATTCTCAAACAGCTACATTTTCTTATACATGTCAGACGAGTAGGCCCGTATTCCGGTTGCCTTTGTATAGGCCGAGCAATTGTTCCAGTGCACCAACCCCGGTCCTACTGCTAAATCTGTCCGCCACCGGTCACACGCATGTGATTTTTTTTTCTCCCGCCGTCTTGATGTTAAATAGAGTCTTTTGTAATTTGTCGAACACCTTCTTGCATCTGTCTAGTCTAAATAAACCAGTTAATAATTTTACGGCGCTGAAAAGAATCGCGGACTGTCGTTTGCGTTTGGACCTCGCACGCAAACAAACACGCTACATGTCAAGTCTGCCTAAGAAACTCTGCACAGAAAACATGAGTGTTCAAAAGATCGGAACTCATAATGGAACTTTTCATTGTGATGAAGTTCTGGCCTGTTTTTTCCTTCGCCAGCTGCCGGAGTACAAGGTAAGGAACAAACAACTTGTATATGACTGACATAAAACTATCATATAAAAACATTAATACCAAGCATTGTATTATAAAAACTCTAATTCAAAGCATTGTATCATTGCATCTATTCCGATATGTTCTGCATAAGATAAACTTGGAGAGTTTATCTGGTGAAATTTGTTGTAATGATTTAACCCAACACTAAGGGGCGCTACTCAATTGTTCCATGCAGGTCAATAAACACGTCCCTCTCTTTGAAAATAATATATAATGTTGTAAATCTTTATTTTTCTACGAACTATACATATGGAAATTGCACCCTTTAATGTGTGCGTTAATGTTTTTTATTCCGTATTACACAACATTGTCATTGACGACAGATTCACATTGAAACAATTAAAATAAAACGAGTTTAATCGGTTATAACTAGATTCAGAAACATTTTTTTTTAATATGACACGCCTTTCCTGCAGCTCTGAACTGATTTTCTGCATTTGCACATGCAACCATAGCAGCAAACGGCTGCTATTATATTTGACCTAGTTTTAACTGCCAGATTCATTTCTTGACAATATACTCATATTTTACACCGTGCAGAGGTACAGATAGGAATGTTTTATGAAAAAACTCATGGCTTGTTGCTTTTGGCTGGCAAATTTGGTCTGTATTTATTTATGCAATTTTGTAGAAGTTTGCTTCTATCTTAACTATTATTTGTGACCCTGGTCTGGAAAAGCCCACTTCAAATATAAATTACTTGCATACTATGAAGTAATTTATCTTTAAATTATTTTTTGTTCTTTTTCAACGTGGTATTCCTTTAATGTATTTTCTACCTGGTCACTTATGGAAGTATATCAGTGCCATCAGGATATTGAATGGTTGAATTTAATATTTCAAATATTGAAAGGTTGAATTTGTTAACGTATAATATCGATTATTCAATATTTTTAATTCGTAGCTTTTTAAATTCAATATTAAAAAATCCAAAGCCTTTTAAATTCACATAACCGCACTGCCACCAGACAAAACCAAACGAGTACCGAGCTACTTGATCATACTTTCAGCCAATCATGCAAAGGCTTCACATTTTTTATATTGAATTGAAAAGGCTAAGACTTAAAAAATATTGAATAATTGAAATTAAAATATAACAAATAAATTCAACCATTCAATATTCTGATGGCACTGATACACTTCCATAGTCACTCCTCATGCAAGATCAAGTTACTTATCATGAATATATCTTTCTTGCTTGATAACATGCTATTTTCTTGTCAACATCTTGATGTGTTCTGATTGGCGTTTCTCATTTTTCTCACAGGATGCTGAGATTGTACGGACAAGAGATCCAGCGCAGCTGGCCGAGTGTGTAATTGTGGTAGATGTTGGTGGAGAGTTTGACCCAAAGAAGCACCGTTATGATCACCATCAGAGGTAAAGTGTTGACAGCAAGCTGCGTTCAACCAATACATTCCTTCATGCAATGATATCCTAAAGACGGATAATAACATCATCTTGTTGGATGAATGAAAGATGAAGCTTGAAACAACACTGGCTCAAAATGCAAAACGATGAAATTCATATACATTTTTTAAATTTTTTGGCAGGTTAAAAAAGTACACCAGGGTAGATGAGGGAAACAAAAAAAGTACCAGTACTGGTAGAGCAGTTATGGAATTAAGTACATTTTATTGAAATGGTTTAACTCATCAGTTCAAAGGTCCTTGGGTATCCTTTAGCTATAAAATTGACTTTAATTCATTCACCTGGATTGCGTCTGTGATAAAGGGGTGAGAGGTCATTGCTTCTGCCACCATACCCTACCGTGTTTTTACCGTGTAATAATGGTTTTTGCACCGGGGGGTCTTAACTTTCTTACTTTTAATGAATGTTTGTAGATACCTTATTAAATATAATATGGCAGCAGATTACTAAATGGTTGGTAGTCAGTCAAAGATCTGGGGTTTAAAACGACTAAAAAAAACATTTGAGTCTGAATATTGGGACACAATTGGAATTAAGTTAAGCCACCTAGATGACCCAGTTTTTTTTTTGCATGTAACTGGATAATAGATTTAAGATGGGACTTGGTAGCTGCGTCTGCATTGACTTCTGTGAGGCCTCAAAAATAAACAGGATGTGTTTGACACCACAGAAGGAACCAAAGATTATCAAATGACATTTCATCTGAAGTAGGCATGTGACTTTCTACATATCTGCACTGCCGGAAATTATATGTTTTCAGCTTTAATGAAGACCCTAATGATGCATAGCTTATGCTCAATCAACCTTTTCATTCCAGTTTCAAGACTTTTAGTTCTCACAATCAAGATATTTTTCTGGTGACTTTTCAAGAAATTAAATGAATAAAGTGTTTTGCTGAAGGTAAAACGTCATCAGCAGCTATTTAGACAATCATTGTTTGAAATTAGAAATACTGGAAACAGTCTGAGCAATTTATATATATGTCCAGAATGCAGTTCTTTTAAATTCAGGAACTTGTGTCAACCCTCAAGTGTTTTGATCAGTACATAATGGTTACGCCTTTAAATTCTTTCAGAAATGCACTGAATTTATATCTCGTTAGTTAAATAAGTAAATTGTTTGATTTCTTTTAACCATCTCAGATCTACTTTAAGCCTTGTTTTTTCTCAGGGTTAAAGTGACCCGGAGGCCTGAAGACAATTGTGTTTGTGATATCCCTTGTGTTGTCTCTGGGTCAAGGTTAACGTCCACTGCATACGTGTTTCTGAAAGCCAGGGAGGATTGTCATGAAAACGACATTCGTCGACACTTTCTATAATCCACAATTTTCCTTGCCCCAGAGGAAAGAAAAAAAGGTTCTCCAGCTGTAGATGGAAGGAGCAGCAGGTTTGTGTAATTATGGTTGATGGTGAGCAAACTGAGAATTATCAAGCGTGACTGCATCTAGAAATTGAACTCCCTCTCATGAATAATATGAATGGTAAATGACTTAATCCCTGGTTTCCAAAAAATATAATTTGGTTCCATGTGTTTCTAAATTCACATTTCAGGGTGGATTCTGGGACCATTATTCACAGATTACGTCAATTAAGACTCCATTTATCTTATCTGTCTGAATGTTAATTGGCAGTTTGGCGTTTAAAGTTACTTTGAGGGTCGGTACAAAATATATTTCAATATTGTCTCCCTTCATCTTAAAGGTCATGCTTATCAATGTTTACTCTGTGTGTTCTAACAATAAACTGGTGATACGATATATTGCGATAATGAATGCTCAAGGATATATTTATATATATTTAGTCGTATCGAGTACTTGACTCTGCAGAATTTACAGACCACATGACTGTTGACAGAGTCGTAACAGTTTTTATTTGTTTCGAAATATGACCTCATCTTTAAAAGCTACTGGAGTCGACTGTATCCTCTCGTACTCTGTCATCGTCATTGTCTTGGCTGCGTACGATGTAAAGACTGCAATAAACTTCATCCACTAGATGGCAGCAAACAGTGATATTTTGCATGTGAATCCTAAATAATAAATTACTTTATTTTACTCTAATAAGTATAAAATATAAATCCTAAAATAAATGTGATAAAGATGCAATATAATTTGAAAGCCAAAAAAAGAAAGGTGTCTTTTTTATATAGACAATGCTGTTAAATGTTGCTACGATATTGTAAAAAAAATAATGAAGTGTATCTATCTATACTTTCTTACACCCCTTCTCGTTGTTGTGCATCACATCAAAGCTGTGACAAGTGAACAGTAATAATGTACGTCTTTGGATGACTATAATGTTGTTTTTTTAAAGATGTTTTTGTAGCTCTGCTCCTAGAAAATTTTTCTTTCATGCAAAAATTGTGACATAACATTAATCATTTTTAAATTTGTCACTATTGCACCCACTCCAACACAGACACTCGCATTGAGGAATCATTCAGGTCCCCGTGATAATGAGAGTTGTCTTCCATGACCATTTGATAAGTATTCCAGGGCTCTTTTCCTAGGAGGCGGTTAGTGATAATTAGCAATCCTTCAATTAAATCCCTCCTGCAGTGGATTCACGAGGCAAAGAGGCTGCCACAACACGACGAGGGGTAGCAGGAAGAGCAGTGCTGTCACTCACACATGTGATGGCATTGATGCACACAAGAGGGAGGGAGGAAGTCAGATGGCAGGAAGTATGACTCATTTTCTCCTCTCAATATTTATTTTTCTGCCATTTTCCACCTGGTTTACTTGTATTCATTGATACAATTTATTCATTAATTAAATATGATTTTAAATCTCACATTTAGAAGAGGGAACTAAGAGAACTAATGCAAGTTTAAGCAGGTTGTACTTTTATTTATTTATTAAGGAGCTCATCCAGAAAATGTCCTCGGACCGCAAGATGTTCAAAAGTACTTTTTAAATAAAGATGCGTTTTATTGAAGTTTTCTCAAATCAAATCGGACATATTTCTTAAATAAATCTCCCAATTTGCTTGTAAATGGTCAACTCTCTCACTCTCAAGCTGTTTCAGAGAATGAAAATCTAAGTCAGGGAAACGGAAAGAACATTGTTCTGGGTGATGCATGCCATAATCAAAACAGCGCTGTGACTACCATTATCAATGACACAAATCTTTCTCTTCAGGATATCGTTTATTCAATAGGAAATCTTTTGATCCGATTTTTAAATCCACTTAACACCTTTTTTTTTATTACTGAATCAGTTGCGCACAGTCTTGAAATGTCACCTGCAACATGGCAACAGATACCATTCAGCATTTTCAGATTACAAAGCGCCCTTTTATGTGTATATAATATATATATATATATATATATATAAAAAATGTATTTTGTTTTTCATGTTGGTGACAAGCTTTAAGGCCTCTTTTTTTTAAAGAAGGTTATCTTAACAAGGTTGACTCGCTAAATAAGAAAGAAAATGACTGACTCAACAAGAAAGGAACTAATTTTTATTTTGTTTTCTGTAAAATGCGATTTATTAAATGGTTTGCTGTATAGCAGGCTGTTTGAACTTCTGCAGTTGCTGTCAGGGTAACCAACTGAATTAATACTGATATAACTGTATACTGCTTTCATTCTCTGAAGTTTTATTAACCTTTATATCTGTAAATTTGATAAAATAGGATTATCCTTATTTCAGGGTAATTTCAGTAAATACAGTGTACCAATTACGTTTGAACTGTTTTCAATGTATCAATCAGTCACCTTTCAAACATTCACTGTCACAAGGTGCTTTACAAATAACAAAAATGGCACATTATGTTAAAAAATAGTTGCATCAATTTAATAAAAGATGAATTCAGAGATTTAATAAAATGTCTTATTGTAGCAAACACATTGAAATGGTTCAAAGAAAGTAAAAAAAACAATGATTAATCCAGTTAGGATTTAAAATGCTAAAATATTCAGTCAATAAAAGTGTGTTTTAAAAAGGAGGCACAGAGTCGGCGAGTCTCATCTCCTGTTTCTTTATTTACGACAAATATTTACCTTATGGTGCATCTAGCTACAGTTAAATAAAGCTACCTTCATTGATAAATTGTACGTCAGGATGTCCCGCTTGGTGGTGGAAGCTGTTCCGTGATGACCTCCCTCTGGTATTGAGCTCCATCTTGACGTCTTTGTCCTCCTGCTCCTTCTTATTTAACGTCGTCTCCTGATGATTAGCACAGAAATGCCTCAGCTTGGCCAATTAGGTCTTTAATGGCCGTGATTACCCCCCACTTCCCATGCATGTCACTCATTCACTCGGCTGTCTGTTATCTCCTGCGCTGCAGCCTCAACATTCTAATTAAGCCGCTACTCAATGACCGGCAGTGGATCAGCCCTGGAGTTCCACCTACATCTGCACATGGCAGATGTTATACCTCTGAATGCTGCTATTGACGTGTACATGCGCCTGTTTACACACAACCTCGCCCTTTCTGTTGGTCAATGAACACTCGCTGTGAATCTTGATAGTATCAGCAGCTGCTTTTATTGATATCTGATAATACAGCACACGGCCTAACACATCCATCCGACTTGACTTGGCATTTTGGTGAAGCAGCCATGTGGAAAATGTTTTTCTTACAAGCAGTCCTTATCTTACTTGAGGCTAACAAACATCTGCATGCATACATAACCACCTTTTGTAAAGCCAGGAGAATGATAACGTAGGTTGTAGTTAAAGCCACCCTTCATAACATTTTATAATCATTTTTTCTGCAATGACTGGTTGAATATTAATGACGACTCTCCAGTTAATATTTTAAGAATGTTCTTTAACTTTGACTGAACGACTCGCCCAGAAAGACAGTGAGTGTAAATATGTAAAGTTATATAATTTTTGTCCTTGTTTAATAATCCCCGAAAGATACCTTTCTAAAAATAAAATAAGTCACACACTAGTGAATTTAATTTTCCCCTTTTCTCTTTCTTGTCTTGTGTACTTTATATGACCAGTAGAGATAAGTGTTATTGGACTGGTATCACTATTTCTCTTTCATTGAAATCAAGATGTGACCCAAAGAAAAATGGGTTAAAAATATATATATATATATATATATATATATACAGTATATGCAAAACAAATGGCACACTTTAAACAATATTCTATTTTTTCTTTTCTACTATCTTGGAACCTTAAACAACGATACATTTTTTCTGTATCATACTGTAATCATACAGCATATACAGTGTGTGCTTTGCCGCCCAGCCAACCATGGGTATTGAGGGCATAACAACTGTGAACCTCTTTGTATAGAATGTAGTTTTTTAAGATATAAACAGTTGGGTTATTATTAATTTAGCTTATTTTACCATGTGTAACATGCCATTTATATTGGAAACAATTTTTGTTCTTCTTTGAACGTTTTTTGCAGTTTCCTGCTATTGTGTTTTCACATCTGTCTTATTTATTTATATCGTTCTTTTTTTCTCCAATACAGTGGGAACAGACACATTGACATGAAGGGATTCATGTGCAACACTTTCCTGCCACTAAATGATCAGTTTGATCTCTTCTTCCTTCAGGACCTTCAGCGAGAGCTTCCACAGCCTGTGTCCAGAGAAGCCGTGGGTCACCAAGCTGAGCTCGGCTGGGCTCGTGTACCTCCACTTTGGCCGTCAGCTGTTGTCCCAGCTCACCAAGCTGAGGGAGGATGACGGGCAGCTGGAGGTCCTCTATGACAAGGTGAGCCCACACAGACAACCGATTTATCTCCTGCAGCTGATTAGCATTCAATGTGTTTTGTCTCTCTGAGGGAAACATATTTTCCATTCAAACACGTGTCTAAACATAGTTGGACATTTCCACATTGAGCTGTGAAAGAAAAATCTGTCGGGGTCAGAGCATGCCTGAGAGGCGCTTGAGTCTAAATTATTAACCAGCAAAACCACTGTTTGTTTAAACAGGGATTGCAGGTTTTTAATTAAGAAAAAGCATTGTTTTCTAAACTCATTTTAATTTCCGCATATAACTGCTAAAAAATTTGGTTACATACACGCTTATATTTACCAATATAACATTCTTTAATGATTGTAATTGTTGGACCTTTTTGCCAGTCGTGGAAGGCAACACGCAATATCCACCAATCAAAGTCAACATAAGCCGGGTCTATCTTTCATTAATTCCTCACTACTCGCACAGATAAAGACAGCAGATCGATTCATCGTAACTTAACATCATACTGCTGTCAATCTATCAGTTGTCCGGTTTTCTCCTGTCACGAGCCGCACTTTTGACTGGAAAGTTATCACTAAACTTTATGGTAAATTCCCCAAATTTGTTTGGAGGAAATAAACTCCTGGCTCTCAAATTAAGAGCATCAGCCCAATGTTCTGTCTGACTTACAATCTTTGATTATTACATTTGCACTCTTTTCTGTTTAAAATCCATGTTTAATGTATATTTTTCATTATTTATTAGTTCATTTGCAATATCTATTATTTGTTCAAAACAAATTTATATTTAGTCTGTTGTACCATGTGTAGGATTTTTCACCTGATAGTATAAGCAACATTTTATTGATTTTATTAATGGTTTTGGGATTGAAAAATGGGTCTCCGCGGGCCCCAAGCCTGTGGGTCACATGCAATTTTCTTCCAGTGTTTTATAATTGCCCTCATTTAATTTGAACTAACTGGGATCCCTGTTTAAATGAATCTGTTACACAGAAGTGTAATAATAAATCAATAGGGACCTGTTTTTCTTCTGCTCTGTAAAATAAAAGCAACATTAACTATATTTTATTAATATATATTAATTGCTATATTGACTTTTTCCATTTTTTTCCCCATTCTTTTAATTTATTTTTTATTACATTTTATTTGTCTCAAATCTACATTTTGAATTTATCTTTTTCTTTTGTGGTTTATTTCTCTCTGATGGTTACTCATGCAAGGCTAAGCACTTGAGAATATCTTATTGTGCTTTTTTTGTGCTGCTCTATGAGTCCAACTGCTGATTAAACAATGGAAAAATAAATTTCTAATGATTTGTTGCTGTTGCCCTCTTCTGTTTGTCTTATGTTGCCGGTTAAGGACTAAAATATTTATTTTCTTGAATACAATGTGGAAATTAAGATGGATATCTATGAACAGAGTTCATAACCTTCCACAATGTTTTCTTTCATTCACTCGCAGCTGTATGAGAACTTTGTGGAGGAGGTGGATGCGATAGACAACGGCATCTCACAGTACGAGGGCGAGGCCCGCTACTCGGTCTCCTCCACGCTGAGCGCACGTGTCGGCCACCTGAACCCACGCTGGAACAGCACGAGCCAAGACACAGAGGTTTGTGCATGTGCTGATTAAAGTGAACTCAATCCCCACAATCTGATCGAAAGATCTCGCAAAACCAATTTTATAGATATTATTGCTCCAGATGTATAGACCTTGGGTTTATTGTCTATTGTGCTTTCATCAAATTGAGTTTTTCTACAGGTTTTACAGCATCGAAAATAATGAAAGAATATTGCTTCACAGCCAATAGCTTTTAAAAACGCGTCCATCTACTGAGGACAATAATCCAATGTGGATGGCGTTGTTTAAGAGCTACAGATGCAATACAGCCGCTAGTAATGAAAATTGAAACATACCAGAAGATCTTATATAGTACAATAACAATTGTATGTACATATAAATGCATCTAGTGTGTTTAGTGTTTTGTTGGCTTATATTGAGATTTTATCTTTCAATTAAATTAGTTATATTTATATTATCATGTACATTTATGTATATTTTGTTAATGAGAAAAATAACAGACGCATGTTAATGTATACCAATGAATAAGAAGAAAACCTCACCTTGATAATCACATTCCAGCTATTCATTGACTATTGATGTTGGTTGGTTAATATTAAGAAAGATGTCATTCAATAACATTTCCTTAAAAAACTAGAATGGAATCGTTTTCACTTCTAAAATTCATTAATAATTGTATATTCATCACAACATTTGTAGTTGTTTTGTCAAACGTTGTTTTCGACTAAACAAAAAAATATCAGTGTATTTAACAACAAAGCTGACCCATGGAACCTGTGCTCATGTTTGCGCCACTACAACAATTCTGTCACACATTAGCGAAGAGGAAGAAAAGGAGAGGAAAGCGACACCTGTTTGTACACAGTCTCTTGAGATACTGAACACGCTGCCATTGTTGTGTCTGTCTTGGTGGGGAGCTGGCCTATTTGTTTCGTCACATTTCAGTTCACATGATTACAATTCCAGTCCTGGCACTTATCTTCTAATCTCCGTGTGACTCACAGGCGTTCATGTGCTACAGAAGATCACAAACGCACAACTGTTGACAGAGAAACTCGACGGTAGAGTGATCAGAGTCATTCCACGGTTGTAATGATGACGAGTGTTGGTCTCCTCTGTCCACACCTGTTAGAGCTGTGAGTCACACCTCTCAATCGAATGTAAACTTCTGAGCTTGTTTTTCTGCCAGCAGTGGTGATAACATCTTCTGCTCTCCGGGGGGCTCTGCTCTGCAGACCATGTGATCGCTCAGGTAGCAGTTTGCTAAGCAGGGGAAGTTACAGAACTAAGTGATTGTCGTGTTTGTGAAAGAAAAGCTCAATGTCAGGATGAGAAATATTGAAGCATGCAACGTGTGTGACATATTTAATAGTTTAAATACTTGATCGTCTGAATCTAATTTAAAGGACTCAAACAAAGCAACATGATTTACTGGGATGGAAAGAACATTTCAACCTTTGTATCTGTTTATATCAGAATCTGATAAACGCAACACTGGAATTTGTTGTGGTGGCAAAGAGACTCAATCCAAATGAAAATAATACAAATGTAACTCATTTGATTTAAATGGTAAATGACAATGAAGAATTAATACCTGTTTTTTTTTCTTTGGCAATAATAACAACTTTAGGAGCTTATATGTATTATATTTTGCTTTGTTATCAGGAAGGATTCAAAAAGGCCTTGGTGATGGTTGGGGAGGAGTTTATGGACCGCTTGGATTTCTACCAGAACTCCTGGTTGCCAGCTCGGAAAGTTGTGGAAGAAGCGGTTAAAGCGAGACACCAGGTACGTCACATTTATCTTCAGTGCACATGTATGTTTATTCTCTACTCTGCTGTAGTATTATTTAACTCAACGGTGACATCATTCGGAACACCCATTTAAAGAACATCAAGAAATACTTTGTCATTTAAACTCACTTTTTCTTTAAATCTACTTGAATCATTTTATTTTAGACTCACCTTCCCCGAAACAATATTGTCAACTTATTGTTGTTTGATTAAAAGAAACAAATGAAACATAAATGACAGAAGTAACTTTACAAAATCATACTAGAAGGAAATAATACAGATTATTTGCAAAATATAGGGAGTCAGTGAAATGTGAATCAAGAGGGGAAAAGCAGAGGCTGAAAGCTTCTAGTGTGGTATATAAGGTGCAGGGGTTCTCGGCTACATCTGTGCATTCAACCCTTTAGAGGATCAAAATGAGCATGTTCCCTTTTAAAATTCTTTTTTCTCTCCAATGTTTACATACATCACAAAATGTCTACCGTGACAAAGAGACGAGAACTATTCATCGTACCAAATTGGTTTTGTAATTAGACTAATTTAAAAAAAAAAAAAGAAGCTTCCTGTTAATGCAGAACATCACAGGTTTATTTTTCATTTACATGCAAATAGGATTCGCTTGACAGGCTTTTGTGTATTTAAACTCCAATGAAGAAAATGATCCTTGTGTATGGAGCTAAAGGGAAATAATGTATTCACTTCATGTAAAACGGTGAATGGTGTTAAGCACCTGCAATATTGCATCTAGGTTAAGAGGCAATATTGTTTTTAATTATCTCCGTAATTCTTCAAATTTGATTTAATAAAACTCGGGTTGGATATTTCCTTACATTAATGTCTATTTAGTCCCATTTCATGAAGCCTGTTCGCAAAGCTGTTTTTGATAAAAGTTTCTTTAGCAACACATTATTTTAGTATGAACCTTTTTTATCTTTCTGAAAAATAATTGCACCAAATTATATCACAATGTATAGATTTGGCCTGATCAACCTTAAATAATGCTCTGTATTAACATCACCATCTGATTCCAATTCTCATCAACACGTCAACATGTTTTTGTTTTTAATTGCCCAAAAAAATACTTCATTTACACGCACGCAGACCAATGTTTTGCTTGGTTTGTCTCTCCCCCTTTTTGCCATTCACCTGTGTATAAATTATAATGTTTAGAGTAAAATTTTGACCGAAAAATATAAATGATAAAAAATGTACTAATTGGCACATAATTAATAACATGTTAGATTACTACTACCGGTATATACAGTGGTAGAAATACTTTTTTGTTCTGCAAAACTACAGAATGTCAAAAAAAAAGGTTCTGCATTTTGAAAATATTTTCTGCTAATACACAAACCAAATACAACCATTTCATCCTAATTATGCGTACATTACTCTTTATTCTCTCACTCTACCTTTTAAATTCAGTGTTCACAGATCCTCCTATAAAAGCACAGTAGACGATTCGTTCTCTATTCAAATTTATGAACCGATGTCAGGATGGTAACGGGTTGAAACCCCTTAAGTCTGGTTCTTTTATTCATCTGAGCTGCCATCATCCTATTAGACGAGTGGACCGTGTGATATTGGAGGTCTGAAGGGTTCGGTTGTGAGTCTGGTACTACATGGGGCTGCATGGTGTTGAGACAATGGTAGCATTTTATCCTCACAGTCGTCATATATATACAGTACTACTGCTCTTTAGCTTCTGTAGACGTCGGTGATCAACGGGTTTAAGATTTTCTGTTTACTTTTCTTTCCGCTTGTTCTGCTGAGCTGCTCTTCGCGCCGCTCCGAAGTCACGTGACTGCACAACGGACCGAAAATCAAATGAACATAACATTTAATAAAATCGCAACCTTTGCGTAATGATAATTGCATTTGTGATGCAGACTGACGTTAATGGTTTAATTTTTCTTCTGCAATCTTGAAAATCGATCTGCAAATTGCAAACTGCAGGCGGGTATTCGGAACACCGATGTATATGTTTTAATTATAATTAATAATGGGTTTGTTTTTGTTTAAAATGCTAATATATCTCAAGTTTCATTTAGTAAAAAAATAGAAACGCGTCACAGAGCTTCTATTTTTTTTTCTATTGGCCCAATGGTATATTGAGGGATATAAATACTCATTGCCTGACATTTAAGCTGTTTTCAGCCTTGAAATCACACTGACACATTTGTCCGTGTGTGATTTGGAACCAATGCTTCATCTGTTCTAATTTTACAAAGCGCGTCAGCTGGCATGTCTCACAACCTCTTCGACTTTCACTTCCTGCTCATCAGAGAGTGTTTGGAAAAAATTGCAATTAATTCCTATCACACCTTTCCTGTCTTTCAGGTGGATCCCAGTGGAGAGATCCTGCTGTTCTCCCAGGGTGGATGTCCATGGAAGGAGCATTTGTTTTCCCTGGAGAAAGAACTCCAGATCGAGACACCGATCAAATTCCTTCTGTTTCCAGACCAGAATCAGCAGTGGCGGGTTCAGTGCGTGCCCGATGGACTCAACACCTTCAAGAACAGGTGAGGGAACAAAAGCACGACAGTCATGTCAGTTATGTTTCCGGGATGTAGAACGCGCAACGTTTTTCCACCGTCTCTCTGAGGTGTTTCAAACATTAATGAATAAAACCGGCAGATGTGGCAAATCTACTTGAAGGTGAACCAGAGCGTATAATTCAGTGTTTAAGGCTCATCAGACCGTTTGACAGTTTCCACAGAGGATCGAGATTCAATTTCATTTCTTTGAATATCATTGTCTGCAGAGAACAGGTGATCATACAGGATTTAAGATTTTATCGTATTTTAAGATATAAATTAACCCTTTCTATTGAGTGACATTAATCTCTAATTACGCTTTTAATATTCAAATAAACAGTCTTAACGTGGTTTACAGAAAAATGTAACGAGTCTTTTCATTTTAATGAAATTCCAATGTAGGAAGAGGACATGCTCTGTTAAACAAAATCTACTTAAAACGAATCTTAAATCATACGTCTTTAGTAATATATTCTGTTATTATACATTGTGTTCATCAGTACATCTATGCCAGTGATGGGCAAATTCGATCACACAAGGGGTCAAAATCTTTAAGAACTATTTACAAACCTTTTTTTACAGGAAGTATTCAATTCAAATCAAATTTCTTTGCTTCAACCTCAGTTTTACTGATCGTGAAAATGTCTCTTGGTAACTGCTGACATCTATGATCTCTGTTCCTTAGCTTCTGTTATTTACTGGCATCACTTAATCAACAAAAACATTAACTAGTTTGATTTTGAGTCTGGCGGGCCACATAAATTACTTAATATATTAAGGAACATGCAGTAGAAAATGAATGAATGCTTATCCAATCAAATGCTAACGGGTGTATGTGTGTCATAATACTAACAGAAAAGAAAACATGGAATTCCCAAAAGCACCTTTTTGTCAACATTATAAATGAAAGAACTTGTGTGATTTGGTGTTTATCAAGAAAACCAAAAAATGATGTAAATAATGGCTCTAAAATTGAAATCTTAATATTATAATTTGTGGTTGTTTTGTGTCAATATATATTTTGCTGTTGGTCGCCAATCATATATTAAGTTATTTAATTGAATCCCATCCTTTCAGTTTACATGCCATACATGTTTAAGTTAGTCAAGTTGTACAACAAGAAAATGTACTGCTGCCACATGGAAGTTGTAGTAGGTTTATGAGCATATGTTGTGTGTTTCTACAGTTGTTCCTTCGTTATTAAAGAGCCATAGAATTATTCAAGTTGTGTCATTAACATTAAACGATGATCAAAAACTTATAATGTGAAGGACGTTTCATTAATACTGCTGAGAATCGTAGAGTTGAAAGGTCAGTGTTGCAAATAATTTGCTTCTACAAACGTTGTTCGGCAGATACTTTTGGGTTCATCGTACAGCACTGGCCAGCCTTGAACCCGTCAGTCCATGAAACTTGAAAAACAAATCATCCTTTTGACAATAAAAATTAGCCTTTTCTTTTTTTTTTTTTAAATAAACCATACTGCTCTTTAAATCTTTATACATTTTTAAAAAGATAAAAATGTTCATTATTAAATTGTTGAAATGTATTAACAGATTCTATTTGTGTCTTTTAACCACCAAATGTGTTTCTATGTTTAGATTTTTGATCTGTAAGTTAAAGTCGTATGCGATTCGATGACCTACATATAAGGAAGTGACTTAACATATTTATGTGTGTTTGCACCAAAATAAGTTCTTGCTATCATCTCAATTCTGTATATATCTTATATTTTGAAAAAGTATTTATTTTAGTGAAGTTAATAAAAGACAGCCTTTAAATTATGAATATTTCAAAGAGCTGTGACTGTGATTTCAGTGCTAAAATGACGAGTAATATTATTTTTTATTGGGTATCAGAGGAGATGGTAGATGCTGGTCTGTTCTTTGTCTCCTCCAGCCACTCCATTGATTCTCTCTGACGCTGCTCCTTTAAAATTGCCACTTTTATCTGTAATTGCTGCTCCCTCCGATCACTGAAATCTGTCTTGGAGCACATTCACAACAAGTCTTGAATCTCTGAATAGTTGTTTCTGACATCATGTACTGCTTACCTTCTCCACTGACTGTGCACACCCCCAACATCTGGGCTCATTAACCCAACACGCCCCCTGAAGGAGAATTGTTTATCTGCGACCATGTAAACTGTAATCCACAAGGCTACACAGGACGTCATCGTCATCCCCTCTGGAGTTCTTAGTGTTGTTTGGCGTTGTATGTCGTCCAGGCTCGCTTCCTCAGCAGTGATGCAACATGCCAAGCAGATGTAGACATCCGATGGCTCAGAGACTAATTGTGTCAGTACCGTTTGCTTCATTATTACCAGGAAGTTTTAAAGGCTAGAAGGTCTAAACTGAATTTGAGGCTGCAGTGACTGACACTGTTTCATTGCTGCTTTTATCTTATTATACTTTAAATGAGTTACTACTTTGTGGGTAATTTGATAGTGTAGTCTGCACACATCAGTGACCTGTCTGTGTGCCAATTAAACACTTCCAGAAAATAATATTCGGATGGTATGGAATTAAGACTTTTACCCTCCAGATTGAAATGTGTTTCAATGAGATAAGTTTTATCCACAAAAAGCTCTAAATATAATTCAGTTTAAAGGCTTTTTCCGTGAAGCATGTTTGGGTACAAGCTGCACAGAACTCTCATTATGGTCGCTCCTGAACCACTGACATGCCCAGCCTCAGTATTGACCTGCCGTAATGTGCTGCGGCAGGCTTAATATACCCACCTGAGGAGGGACTCTGCCCACTGCGAGCAGCAGACTAGCGCCGTGATTGATGGTGCTAATCCGACCCCTGCAGTCGAGTTGTTTTGCTCTTTGGCTAAAGGAGACCATTTAAGGTTTAACGCTGTCATAGCTTGTTTGTCGAGTAAACTAGCATCCAGCAGAAGAATATGTGATCATGTTGAAGTGATGATAGAGATTCGATTAGAAACTTGAAGTCTGTCAGAAAAGTGTAACTTTACTTTTAGAGTAAATTTATCTCAAATAATATATCTAGTTCATCTTGGCTTGATGTGTGCGAAAAATACAAAATAAGACCAAAACTTTAAGACACTTTTGACTGATTTTAAAATACCACAGAAATGATTAAGCTGTGACTCATTTGTTGATTTAAGTATATCTTAAATGGATCTTGGACCTCTATTGTATCATCAGTATGTGTCTGTTTGTACAAAACTCTCTTTACATTGAAATATTTGTATTAGAAAATTAATTTAAGCCCCACCCACTGAAAACTGTAAGTTTAATTGGATTTAATCTTTTTTACCATAACCACACCCACTCTGCTGTGATTTGTCAAGCATCAGGTTTTGTCACCTCGCGCCATCAATCTTGTAAGTCTCCACCTCAAAGGGACTTGTTGTATAAACAAAGCAGGGCTTGATTAACGCTGACTGGAGGATGAGTGAAGACCATTATTAAGTCATAATGGACTCCGCTCACGTAACCTCTTGTTCGGCGAGATCTCAGACGGGGTAGAACTTTATAAAGTAACGACTTCAAAACATGGTAATGATGACCCAGAAAGCAAAATTACATTTAATCAACGTTGATATATTGTCGGGCTGATGGTTACTTTCAACATTGATATCTGATATTGAAACGTACATTAAAAGTGCTCGCTATGATAAACATTGAAACAATGTTGTTTCAACCATGTTATTATCAACATTGAAACAACATTGGATTCGTAACCAATTCTAACAATAACACAACATGTCATTATATAAAGGCCATTTTAACATTTGCATCCATCCTCTGTATGCTTTTAAAATTCCTTATTAAAGAATATTTTTACACTATTCAAGTTAAACAAGCAGCAAGCCAAACTAGTCAATTACTAAGTGATCTCACTACCATCGGCCTAACAGACAAGTTTGGAGCGATCCTAATATATGACAGCAAAATGCACACAAACGCTGTTTTACCGCATGGTATAATGACAAAATGAAATGTCCATTATTTGTTAAGTTATTTAATTATTTAGACAAATAATTCTAAATGACTATTTTGACACATTGTAACATCGTAATGTTTTTCACTTTTATGGAACATAAAATCGATTCTTGAACAACTTATGTAACTTAAACAATTTGCCCTCTTAGCTCTTTTCCTTCCTTAGACTTGCAAATCCGCCTCTCCTTTCATGTGCACAGCAGAGCCACTTCTGGACTGTGTCCCTGGACTGCAACCTGTCAGTTTCCGGTCGAATTGGCGAGCAACCGCTGAACAACAAAACAAAAAATGTCAAAGGGCTGTTCCATTAGTTAGACGGTTCCTTTCTAAAATGATGTACTTGTTTATTTTTATTATTTTCTGCTTCATAATTGTTAATACTTAATTGTTATGAAGTTGATGACAAAATGATTCTTGCCTTGCATAATCCGGCTCTTTACTGCAGAACAATCCCTGTTGTGTTTCAGGAGCTGAACCTTAAAAACACCAAATTAAATTACACGTAAAGTCTTGGAATATACATTATTACACATTTTTTATATCATACTTAAATCGTTTATTCAAAAATGACATAATATAATGAACCAAGTTTGTCTACCATCATTATTCAGTTGGACTGACTCGGCCAAGCAGCTTCCACTTAAGCCTGAAATGCAAGAACGAAACTTGAACAACACACCTAGAAACGGAAGTCGTTCACTAACCATTATAATGATGGCCAAAGTGCTGAGCAGTTTCTGAGCAGTTTCCAGAGGCAAAAAAAACACATAAAAACTGTAAATGCTTTTAAATTATAGTAATTGTATCCGCTACTTGAATCAGGGGTTGGAACCGGAGCATCTTGGCTCGACATTCCAAGTACTGCAAAATCGATTAGGTAGAAATAGATGGATTCAACATTGATGGATCAACGTCAACCCGAACATAACCAATCTGACTAAAAATCAACATTGAATCAATATAGTTTGCATCTTGGAGAGTAAGACTTTAACATTTGAAACATGTGAGTCAGGAGATAGTTTAAGCTGCATTTCAGGAAAGTTGCTGATGTCATCACATTCAGCCAATTACACTAAAAACATAAATGATTATTCAAGGTAAATTAAAAAAAGACATGCGAGCGGTTGTGTTGACTGAGCTAATGCTCCAGGATCCAGATTCTGCTTGTTACTCTGAAGTTCCTCCAACACTGAGACGGGACTCCCTGGCTCGAGGAACATCTTTGCCTCAAAGCCTGAATCTGCAGGATTGATATTCTGCTCCATTACTCCAATTCTCACCTCTGTCCATAAATCCTGGACTGACCAGTAGCCGACTGTCACCCTAAGAAAATCTCTGCTCCATATAGACTCTTTTTTTTTTTTCTTCTATCTGGTAATTACAACCGTCTGTCTGCCTTTTCTTTCTTCCCTCTCTTTTTATCTCCATCAGGCTCACCACCCAACCTCCTTTTCATTCCACTGCAGAATCCCAGCATGTGGCAAAGCTTTCAGAAAGAGCGACAGGCATCCGATTACTTCAAACATTTAATTCAGTGCAAACATGGCCGCCGCGGAACAATGGAGGCTGAGATGAGGATATGAACACAGCTCCAGATGGTTGCGTCAATGGGCGGCCCTGCATCCTCCCAGTAGGCATGTGCCGGCTCCACGAGAGGTGTGTTGTTATCACCTGTGTCCCAGCTTCTCACCTGGGGGGAGAGGCGGCCTATTTTTATCACACTGCTAAGGAAATTTAAGCTAGGGGAAGAAAGACGGGTTTCTAGTCTGGAGCAATATAGAATATTTCTGAATCGGACATGAATATTGCAGGAGGACGAAAGAACAAAATCACTGTTATCTCATATGAACGTCTGCCGGGGAAATTGTGTGGCAGCAAAAAACACACGGGGAGGGAATACGACTCAATTTCATGCTAATCAGAGGAGATCGTCTGATCTTTACCATCACCACAGTGACACCATCGCAGAAAATGAATCCTATATTAAAAATGAATGATTGTTTTCAGCCGGAGCAGAGATTTTTATTATTAATAGTCTTTGTTTTAGTGCCAGAAATGGTAAAGTTGATAAGGTTGACCTCAATTACATGTCGGGGCATAAGAAGTTATTTTGGGCGTTTCCTTGACACCTACATACAACTCCACACTTGATGTAATCCTGTACGTTTGTGGACCACAAGAAACTTTAAATTAATGGACACTTTAAGACTGTCTAGTTCTGCGTCCTTCAGTGAAAAACGTTGATGGGGTTTGGTATTACATTTCACATGGACCACATTTACTAAAGAGATTGTTCTAGGAGTAATGAGGACAAAAAGGTATTACCTTCATTTTATTTATGTATTTTTGGTAAAATAATAATAAAAAAAAGAAGAAATGTATAATATAATGATGTCAACAGCAAGGCTGTTTAAATATTATTCCTAAACATAAATGCATGAAGCTTTCATTTTACTATGTTTTATAGTTTTACCATGAACTCACAAAGGCCACATAGTACCGCATTTGACCTCCGGGCGAGCAATCTCTGTCGTCCTCCAATTGTAGACCCCCTTCAGGGACGTGCGGTCAGGTGAGGCAGTGCCTCACTTCACAATGCGCTATTCACAGCAGACTGCGTTGATACATGCAATTGGTTGCCGTATCTCTGCATGTCACCAATATAATGCTCAAAGATACATTTATTTACCTTGATTTTCCACAGTCTGGCTGATGTCTTTAACCAGTAAAGTTTAATGTTTGTTAGGATCTTATTTAGTTTCGCTGATCGGAAATACAACCGCTGTGAAAAGTTAAAGCTTGAGGCACACACACGAATGCAGTGCTTTTTCGGGCAAAGGTACACTTTTTCCATTGAAAAAAAAAAATGAGGCACACCACCACCCAAAATGTTAAAAAATGCTACTATGTAGATCTGTGTTTACGACTGCACATCAACCAATCGGCCCAATAACCATTTGATTGACATACAGAGCAGCCAATCTCGTCTCTTTGCAGATAATGTTTTTTGACTAATTAGGTAAAATTTGATATTTTCCCACGGCACACCTGACTATCTCTCAAGGCACACTAGTGTGCCACGGCACAGTGGTTGAAAAACACTGCACTAATGAGCCTCCATAAACTACGTCACATCTCCTTTGAGGCGGAGAGACTTTTAAAACTGAAGGAAATAAGGTGGACTTTTACAACAAAGTAACAGGTTTGTGTGGCGAAGGACAAGTGCATAGACTTTATTTACAGATAAAGGTAAGAACAGAAACGTTTTACTCTCAATATTTACATTGACCCATTTATACTCGATACTTCAGTATAATACTTCATAATAATGGACGTTGGTCCTTTCTCTGTAAATCTAGCCAATCACACAAGGCACCACGACATATTAACCTATCAGAAGCAACAAAAGGCGGGTCTATCTTTCACTACAGCATAACATACAAGAACATGTGATCGTGTCACAGTAACTTAACATTTTAATACAAAGGCATCAGTGACATCATAATGGTGTCAAGCTAACTATCGTTGGGATTCTTGACTCTTGAGGCAAACTTAAATCTAGAGAGTTCTCACTCAACTTCACGGTAACTTCCCCTCAGGAGGAGGAAATGAACTTTCGGCTTTCAAATTAAGAGCATTTAATCATCTGCGTCTTCCTTGTAATAAGGTATTATCACGGTCGTACTCTATATTGTTTAAAATCCATGTTTCCTAATCCCTTTTAAAATTATTTATCAGTTCATTAATTTTTTTTCCCATATCTATTGATTGTTTAAAATGGATTTATATTTTCAGCCAATTGAAAGGTCTAAGATCATTAAATATGGGAGGTTAAAGCTTTTGAATATAGAATTTTACCCAAGACTGTGCGTGTGTGGGAAGAATTAAATTAAAAATTAAATTGAAAAAAATGTAACTATAGCTGAAAATCAAGCTTAATATTATTTTTTTTAGAAAATAAACTATCATAGACTAATGATAATATGTAGGAAGTTTGTGTAGGTACAAACCTTAAAAAAACAATTCAGTTATATTTGTTTATTGATATTAAATTATTATCTTATACTTTTTTGAAAACTTGGATGAAACATGTCCAATTGAATCCAGTTATCTGGTCAATTACGATATAATTTAGTTGAACGGTGTATCAATTCTTAACTACACTTAAAATTAACCATAGAAAAGGTAAAACTAATAATATACATTTTGACAAACGAACAAAATGAACTGAGAACTTCCCTCAAGAACTTAAGCAATTATGATCCTATTTTGTATGAAATTAGTAAATATACTGTTCATACCTGGTTTAGACATGATTTCTTATTTTTCCTTCAGTAAAATTGTAATTTCCTGCAACACCAACTTTCAACCGTCCTGTCCTCATGTGCCTGATTATTAATAAATAAAGTGGAAATTAATAATCTACAGCTTAGAGTCTGAAAGGCAGGTTTAAGAAGACTGAGAGTCAGAATCGGTTTCTCTTGCTTCACTCCATCATTCAATATGACGACTGTTAGCTTGTGGTTTCCATGTTCTAACACTAGTTCTTAGTAGTGTTGTAGTAACTAGCGAGGGTGATTTTCTAATTGTGGGTTGATCAGTGACAACAGCACCTTCCTCCAGCTGACATAACAATAGTCCTCCTTCTCCTTCCCTCATTACCGCCTTGTTGACCTTTGCTTTCCAAACGTACTGTGGAGCTATCGATTGGTTGATTCATTTAAAAGGGATTAGTGCTTGCCTCGGTTTTTTTCCCCCCCTCTGCAGGTTGTCCTAATGGGGGGAAGATGGTGTGTGCATGTCATAACGCGCACAACGTGAGTGGTGAGCGACAATGGTCTCGAGTGCACGAGCGCAGATAAGCCGATTATACAACATCATTGATAAGAGACTTGTTATTTCTTCTCCAACTAATCCAGGGTAATGATTGCAAATGTGAATTTAGATTTCTCACGGGTGATAAATGTCAGAATTATGGCCACATGTCAACAACCTTCTTTGAAGACATTGTCAGATACATTACTGGACTTAAGGCTTGATTTATTGTCTTTATCTCTTGCTAAAGTGCATCTATTAAGGCAGTCTCTAAGGTACAAGGGAGTTTTTGTGGGGGGTTTAAACACACAAGGTTCACCTCCTATGGCTTGACTTGGCCTCTCCTGACGCCATTTACCAAGAATGCTGCACAGACGAGCACCAAAAGTGGGTGATTACTCAGGGGCAACATCCGGTTTTAAAAAGTGCCAAAGTACAAAAAACGAGGGTCTGCTTGAGGCTGCCTGCAGGAAGACCGGCGCTTACTTACACAGCTGGAAAAAAATCATACTATTTCGGCTTTAAAAAACAACTTGGGACAACTTGACCCTAGATGAACTTGAAAACGGTGGTTCGAAATTTGTGAAGTTAAGTCCAAATTATTTATCTTTGTTACATCAATGGTTGTTCAATTTAAAATGGTTCATTTCTTGCATTTATACACCTTAATAAATCAGCACGAACACACGATGGAACGACTCGTGACTTTCTCGTCACACTAAAATGATGTATTGAATGACCTTGGGGTTCCTGTAGTGCGTTTAAGAGCGTAGAAATGTCTTCATTTTGGTGAGGTAGGCACACAGTTATAGTTTTGAATCGAATGCTACCAATAATAAGTTATTTTGGGGTTTCTGTTTTCTGCCTTGGTTACCGGATATTTGGTTTTGTTCCAAAATGTTTCAGTTCAGTGCAACCCTACTAAAAAAACAAATGTGAAAAATGTAAATAATATCATTTATTAAACATTTTTCTCATTTGACCTTTAAATTCTGCTTTAGTTTTAGGAGCTTGATTTATTTCAGTGTTAATGCATCTCTACTACAAAGACTACACCAGGCTGGACCAGGGACAGATGGATTGTTTTTTTTAGGGGGGAAAAAAGCTTTAAAATTCCTATCGATATATGGAGATAGATTGAAGTCTTCTTGCGAACAATGAGTTGGTCTCACTGCCACGACACGTCTGTACATGACATTTATGTGACTGTTATTTGATACATGGTGGCTATAAAAAGACGGTTTCTCTCTGACCAGCTGTCGTAGGTGTCAAAAATAACCTGAATAAACAATTGATGTTGTGGAAATGAAGCTGGACAGGGGGGAGGGACACTTGAAATGCTCCGCCGATGGATAACTGTGTCACCTCATTTCTGACAAGGTCGACCGTGTCTCACATTTTCATATCAAGCATCAGGAGCGAGAGTGTCGGCCGACATTATTCCCACCCGACTTTGACAAGACATGTCTTTCAGAGTTGGGTGTTCGCGTAGAAGGCGAGCGTGGTGATGATGATTGGGGATTCAATTTGAGTAATAATTTGGTGAAATGTTTGAAAGGATGGAGGAAGCGGAGGGTCCAGTGCACACTCTCGTTTACGAGCGCCAGTAATGCATTTTAAATCATCTTCCCGGTCTGAGTCGGCAGCCTTCTTGCTAAAAGCGATGGGAGGTAAATGAGCTGCTCTACATTTTTATAACTCCGGCTCCTTCATACACTCTTGGGCTCGCAGCGGAGGTCAGCTCGTCACCCCTCACAGAGCCAATCTCTCTCCCACTACGCCAAATTGCCTGTTGACTCCTGCACGACTTCTCTGTGTCCATAAGGTTTTTTCTTTTTTTTACCCACAATCCCACAGTAGAGCAGGTTTTCGTGCTCCATTTGTCAGGAAGGATTGAACCGCAAACTGGAGGTTTAAGCCGTTTTATTCTTTCAAGCAGTTCCTTTTTTTTTTAGTTTTCTTTTCTTAATTCTATTTTAACAAATCAAAGTTGGTAAAGCTATAAGAGTTATTTATTATGATTTATGTTTTTTTATTTTACCTTAATGTAGCTTCAAAGGCCCTCGATTATTTATTGTGTCTGATCAAAATATTGACAGATACTTAAGTGCTTTATTTTCATATAGATATTGTGTTCTTCTGCCTAAACAGGGGTTTTTACCCCCCAAAAATAAAATGTCATCACCAGTTAATGCACCTTAATTGCATGGAAAATGCAAAGCGCTGAATCAGCAAGAGCTCCGACTGATTTTTCTGCAACAAGATGGTCTCATTTTCACTTGTTAAAAATGTTTATTTTGTGAGTAAAATGACCTAAACGGGCAACTTGGCGTGTCAAGAGTCAGACTTAAGTTACTTTAGAGAAAACCTGGACTCTCAAGCTGACAAAAAAAATATTTTTTACAAACTGACATCTTCCAAACAGAAACTTTAACGTTACAAAAAATAGGTTATCATGATCAACACATGTACAATAAAGAGCTAATGTTGTCATAAATTGGTTTTGATTAATTGCAGAATTTCATAATACATTTTAAAAAGAAACGCACAAGACCAAATTTAGGGTCAAAAATGATGATTGACGTTATGAAGGGATTAATACCACTTGATAGAGAGAAATGATTGAGCATTTAAAATGACAATCTTTATTTGATTGAAATGAATGAAATTTTTGGTTGTGATTTTTTTTTTTACACTCAAATGTATTTTCATCCTTTCATTCCTGTGATAATCACGTCTTGCCACATTTTCGTCAGCCACTTTTTCATTATCACCTCAGCATGGAGTCCAAACAGCACTGCTGAATAACTCTATTTCTGGTGCCGCAGCTTCTGAATAGCCGCGTGCATAACAAAAGTGTCAACAGGAAGTGAACCATCTGTCGGCTGACGGTCCCGTCTGTCCCCCCCCTCGTCACAGGCTGTCCCTGCTGGAGGAGTGGCGCGGCGTTCGAGACCAAGCGTTGTCGGAGCTCAGCGGAATAAAAGGCTGCATCTTCATCCACGCCGGAGGATTCATTGGCGGCAACAAGACCCAGGAAGGGGCCCTGGAGATGGCTCGCAGGACCCTCCAGGCGGCGGCGGCGCAGTCCCCTGCAAACGGAAGCAGCTGACCACTCAGAAGCCGGAGCCAAACACTCGGTGTCAGTCAAGGATTAACGTGTTTGTAAGTGTGTTGCTCACTCACCAGATTTGGGAATTATGGACCCAGATGTCAAATCTGTCTCTGCAAATACCTTTAATTTGAAAGTGTGGCTCAGAGAATCCACATCAGGATCTGCTCACAGTACATTTTTTTTTCTATTTGGTATGAATAAAATTTGGTATAAATTTCCCCTTTATTATCACATTTGTTTTCGTCTAAAGGTCAAAGTTCACCACTCATCCTGGTCTGAAAGCTGATTCCAGTTGGTCAGCTTTAGCACTTACAAGGGATGTGGATCAGCAACGTCATAATGTTCTAAAAGTAACCTCCTTTGAAAAGTTAGATAGAAACATTGATCTCATTATAAAAAATATGAATAAAGGATGCAACTAATTGGTTGCGATTAATTAATTACAGCAACACAAAATGTCCTATGGTTTGTGAGCATGAATTAAACTTTTTTTTTAAATTAATTTTTTTATGGGTTTTGTGGGTGACTAAGTGCCTGACAGGGTCTGCCAGGTGAGTCAAGGTGTTCCTGAATCTACCTGGAAAATACTAAATTGAGAATAAAAAAGGTTCAGAAGAACAAACTGGAACATAAAAAATTGGAAGAGATTAAAATAATGAGTTTCTTGGTAAAAACCTATTTAGATCACATGTTCGTACTCTTTGTACGTTTGTCTCGCTAGTGTGAGTGACTCGTCGGACCAGAAGAGGAGATTAAAGACCTCAAATCTCCACCACGGTTGTGGGAAGAATCCGACCCGAAGGACCTCTAATGAAACCTCGGAGGTAGAAGCTTTTAAAGATCCACTGACTCACCTTCTGCTAACAGGACTTGTATAGACCTGCTTTCTTCTCCAGCAGTTACATTTACAAAGTGGCGCGTCGCCACATCAAAGTGTCTCTGATCGACCCTGATTAATTCTGAGAAATTAAATTGTCCGACTCGGCACCGAAGCGCTCGGCAGCCGGCGTCATGACAGTCCATTTCCAGCCTAATAAAGGGAAGGGATGTTTTTCATTATTCCCTCCATGTTTGCCTCCCTGCAACATCTGCCCTTTTCTTCTCCTCCTCCTCCTCCTCCCTTCTTCTCAAGCCTTCACTGCTCTTTTGGTTTGTCACTTTCTCAGTCTGTTGCTGAAACTGCCGCAGAAGTGAAACATAATTCATGTGTGATTATTATTTTCCTGTTTCCGTCTGTCGTTCAGCTGTCGTTGAGTGTCTTGATTGGACCGAGGACTAGCAGCGTTTATTTGACACTTTCTTTTAACGATGGTGTAAAAATATGAACTTTGGATTCACAGTTTTCAGTTCTTATAACTCTCTTTTTTTAAATTTCAATCTAGCATTTACTCTGTCATATTTCTTTAGACATGACGGGAAAATATCGAAGCACTCAAAAATGTTTCCAAAACATTCAATGACGTTTTCCATATTGGAGTGATGACATGATCACGATAAATGAAACTTTGTTTGATTTACTGGACTCAAAATGTTTATAAAAAAAATTCTGATGGGAATTTTAGCCAGAAAATGGCCAACAAATTTACATTTCACATTCAGATTGACTGAAATGTTGAACTGCGCTCATAATTCGAACTTTTTCTGTTGCGGTTAATTGTCAAAGGGAAAGAAAAGCTAAAAGAACAAAACATATATATATATATATATATATATCATTTTTATATTGACTGTGATATAGTTTTACAATTCAATTACTATTAATAATTAACAGTGACCCAGTAAAAAATATAATCCAGAGTTTGCAAGGTTTAACTAGAATTCCCAGTTGAACATGCGTCGGGAGAATGAATAAACAAAGACTGGCTGTGTTTATTTGTACCTGTGTATCATAACCTGGGGCCTCATGAACTAAGAAGTTCTTAGATCTTCTACTAAATATGTCCGTTAACTTAAATCCAGAAGATGGCGCAGCACAAAAATATTCAGATGTATGAATCTGTGCGCGACACGAATTCAGGCACATTTCCTTCAAACATCCCAATAAACCTAGAATTAATCGCACACTTGTTCGTCCCTTTCGACGCCATCATTTACATATGCAAATGATATTTAAATGAGCCAGAGTCTGATTTTTCTCCCCGCGATCAGAACAAACAAATGAAAACATGAACGTAAACTGGTTTAATCGTTTACATTCTTTCATTTAAACATTTCTGACATGGACCACATACTTACATTTCAATAGTGCAGACACACACGCATGTTCTTATAAAAACGTTTTGTACAAATGACAAATGAACAAATCATGTGACAGTTATTTATATTCCTGTAGGTGTGTTTTTCAAAGAGACGACTTCAGCTGCTTTAATTCAACATCTTCATTTTGGTCAAACATTGTTTCACAAAAATCTTCATGACTTTATTTGACTTGAAGCATCAGACGTGAATAATTTTCCTTGTTATATTATAAAAACAAGCTCATAATTCCCTTCATTTTTTTTGTCTGAGTAACGTAAAAAAGTGGATTAAAATATTCATTATTAAATGATTGATGTTTTTCTTAATAAATACATTGGTGAAGCTTAATCAATTTGGTGAATGAGAACATATTAATACGTTTGTGAATAATTTAATATCCAGTCATGTAACTACAACTACCGTGTGTTAATTTATAATCAATATTGATCGTTAATGTAACTCTGATGTGAACATTTCAATGTGACCAGTGAGGCTGGAGATGATCAAGAGACTCTGAGGAGATAACTATTCACATTTCAAATCTTTCTGTTCTTAATTCAAGATATATATATTTATATATAAATGTTAAATTCGACCATATATTCTGGCACTGATGTACTTGCGTACAACAAGTCGACCTCCCCTACTTAAACCTCTTGTTCTTGCCTATATCTTCAAGTCCTCATTACACCCACGGTGCTCATTTGTCTTCTCTTCATTTCTGGTATCTCATCCATCATTCCTCGTGGACCATTAACTTTGTGTCCAAACTCCAAGAATCTTGCCTTGAAATCGCAGCAGCCACACATCAGAAAGAAATGTTTATTCAAAAGATAATTTGTTTTCTCTGTATAATGGAAAAAAAAGCCCGATCATTACACCGACATCAACATGTTATCACACATCTCTTTGTGTGCAGAGTGAAGCTCCGAATCCAAACCGCACACATTTGTTACAGTCGTCTGCTTCCTCGTGGGTTATTATAATTTCTGCGACCGACGCTGTTGTGCTGGAAAGATGATTATTTCCCTCGCTCACCTCTCAGGAGAGGAGCACTCCACTCATGACACATCCACTTCCTGCAACCGTAGACCCCGAGAGAGAAAGACAAACATTGTCTTGGAGACGTGAGCGACTGCCATGAAAGATTTTCAACCTCTTTTCCGGTTACCAAATAAAAAACCTTGAATTTAAAAACGGTGTCAGCGGGTTGTTGTTCTGCCTGCGTTGCTAATCTCTGCTGTCAGTTTTTCATAAGCACTTTCAGACGACTTTGGTCCGGACAAATCCCAAAAGGGCCTGCAGAAGGGGAAAAAAAATGGCTCCTGAGAGTCTCGGCAGAACGACTGACCTCATCCCGACCTGTTGTTAGTGGACTCAATCCCTGGAGAAAGACGAGCCAGCTACAAGATAATGCTCCAACGCTTCATTCCCATTTCTCTTTCCACTTCATCTCTCCACACCCTGTCTCACTGCCGCGCCGCAGACGTGGATCGCCCGTCTCTCCTTCCCCCGTATGGAACATTCGTCTGAACATTTAGTCACTTTCCTTCAGTCTGGTCGCTCCGGCTACTTTCACGTGGGGTTGAACCACATTGTGTGACGGTCCGGGAGTCATCAACTTATATTTAAACATAATATTTTCATTTTTTCTCCATCATAATTCACAACAAATTATACTTTTATCTAGGCTATGTTGAATTAATTTTTATTTTTCACTTTGTGAAAATACCTCAAAATAATATATATATATACCTTAACACTTGCACTATATAATGTATTATGAATTCATTTTCTGTCATAATTAGTGACAGTGAGATCTTTAGAATACAACAAATTTCCTGTTGTTCTCCACTTATAACATCATTTAAAGAAGCACTCAGAGAGAGCAGACCTCCACCAAGTTTCCTATTTTCCTGCATATATATATGTTTAATTTAGCAATTTGTCCCACATTAGCTAAGTTCCTTATTAGGCGAAAGTAATTATACTAACACCCTGATTTTTTTATCTGCTAGTAATGGTCTGATGAAGCTTCATGAAGCAGTGTCATTATACTCAGAGTCCACTAGATGGCGGTCTCTGCACTATTTTGCTTTGTTTTAAACAACTGTTCTAATGAAACATCACAACATTTTTAAACGGATGGTGCTCTCTACTGACCTCTAAACAACATGACACTGTTTCATGACGCTTCATCGGTGCGTCACTACTGTATACACGTCCCTTGGAGGCGGAGACTTCCTGGTTGATGACACTGCATAACAAACCTCAATGCTTGACCAATCACAGCAGAGTGGGTGTGGTTATGGTAAGCAAGGTTTTAGCTTGAGAAAAAAAAGAAGCGATTTTTCAGTGGGCGGGGCTTAATTTTCTAATGGAAATATCTTTACTAAAAGATCTATTTCAGATACACTTAATTCAATACATTAGTTGCCCTTTAACTAAAACATTTTGTATTTGTAAATAACATTAAGTATATGTAAATGAGGCTGAAAAAGACATTATTTTTGTATTTATATCCGGAAAAAAAGACATTGTTAAGATACTCAATCGCAAAACCATCTTTATTTGAAGTTGGATCGTAAGGAAATCGGTCTTAAACTTCCTTCGTTTCTGAAATCTCATCCAGCTCCTCTCGGGGAAATACCAAGGTTCTACCAAGTCCACTCATCATGTCAGAACACGTTGCTATGGTAGTGTCTCTGTGATCCCCAACATGAAATCTAGCATCAAAAGGGAATCATTTTGGGAGAGATCTTCCTCATATTCTGTGGTTCAGGTGCTACTTTAGGGAGTTGACGGTACGACTCCCAAACTGACTTTTTCCACGGAAAACTTTCCCATTCAAAGCCACTTTCTTCAATCCAGTCTGAGCTCTCGGATTCTGGAGAAGCTGTCAGAGTTCTTTGAGCGAAGACTTCCACTCCTCATTTTCCCACTAGCCAAAAAAAAATACACCCCGGTCGCAGCTTGTCTCCCGTCCTGCTTCTGTCATCCTCGCAGATGAGTATCCGTCAAGGGCAGAGCCCAAAATGTAAACATGAAAAAAGCATTTCACGCTGCATCACTCCGTCTGAAGCAGGTGATGGAGCGAAGCACCGAGAGGCCCGTCACTCACGTGTTTGGCGACCCAGAGGCCCGTCCTACACGTCTGAGGTTATTTTTCGCTCCTTCTTGTGGACATTGCTACATTATGTTTGCATATATTCCACTTATTTATATGGAAATCTGTGACCATGACTGATCTGCCAGCTGTTCGACATAATGTATTGGCTGCTCGAACATTGGATCGTCTGCGCTCAAGGTAGACGATAAATATTACAGCAGTGAGACTTTCACACCTGAACATGATCTATTTTGCAGAATAAAATATGGAAAATACTTCCTCTCTCGTATTATATCACATGTATAATGCATGCAAAAATTTTACCTTCAGCTATAAATGTGCAATAATTCGACCTCCATTAAGAAGGTTGTGTCAGTGTTGATCCGTCTGTTGGTTAAATAACTCAAAAACGGATTTCAATTAAATATTTTAGGATAGACTACTTACTTTAATTTTTGAATGACCATCTGGATCCACACATAGCTTGAAGTATTAATCACTCTCGGCATAAAGAGCTGCAGCGCTTTCTTCTTCACTCCTGTTTGTGGTAAAGTTCTGGAATGATACTGCCCCCTGCTGGTCCATAAAGCTCGATTTTAGAAAGTAAGTCATTTATATTTGTAAAGCGCCTTTCGCAGACCAGGGTCACAACAACAGAACAATACACAGTTAAAATACATGCAAATTAAAAAAGACACAGTGACAAACATCATAGCCCCAATATGATTAAAACGTGGCATTATTTAAAAAAAAAAAATTGTATTGAATTGTAATCGAATAACTAAATTCCTTTTTTTTAAATAATTTAAAAAAAAAAATGGAAATTTAAAAAGTGAAGTAATTTATTATTATATAGAGTTTAATAATACTGCCAGCATTTGTATATTTAAAAACAGCTACGAATTAAAATTCTTATTTAGATTCTGAATAATTGGATATAGAATATCAAACTACATATGTAAAAACAATCGTTATTTAAAAAAAGTTTTAATTCAGTTATTTCCCCAACGAATATAACCTTCGGTAAATGAATGAATAAATGATTAATTAAAAAGAAATTCAACCTTTGAATATAGAAATGTTAAAATTAAATTATTTGTAATAAAGTAATTTAATGTTGGCAAAAAATTGCTCTATTATTAATAATAATCTAAAAGTAATTGACAATGTGTGACACAAGAAATACTGCTGTGTTTATCAAAATATAGAAACACTAAATTAACAAAAATCGAATTATAATTAATTGATTATTTAAAAAACAACATACAGTTAAATAAAAATGTTCATATAAAGCATAAACTAGCCATTGACAACAATTTTAGGTCTGATAGAAATCTACTTTATTTCAAAGATGATACAGGGGCAAAAATACGATATCTCGTGATCCTCTAGTACCACAGATATATTTGTAGTATTGTCGTACTTGAGTGTTACAGAATATACAGACCACATGACTCTTGACGAAGCTGCTGTATCCTCTCGTCCTCAGTCCGAGCCCGGATTTAGCAGGATTTCCATTGTCTTTTATCTGCTGGTGATGTAATTACGCCGTACATAAGTTTAAATGCAACACAAAATTAAACAATCCTAAATAAATTGAAATGTTTTATACACTCTTTATTGTTATAACAATATAAAATAACTATTATAAAAAATAAAACAGTATTAGAAAGTAAATGTCGAAAATATGAATTATAATTAATCAATACAAAAGATATACAGTGGTTAAAATGTTATATTTTGTGATATTTAACACACTTGTTATAAATGGTTTTATAAACAAGTACTAAAATGAAATTATCTCGACATCATCCTTAAATTTATTAGCCATTTCTTTCCCACTCAGATTCCATTCCAAGTAAAGTCTATTAGAGAAATCAAATCAAGCTTTTGGCTAATCAGATCATTTAGTGTGGCATCCAGAAGTGATGACGGTCTTCTAAGAAAGAGTGGATAGATGCTATCAGAGAGAGGGAGGGAGGGAGAGAGAGAGAGAGGGAGGGAGAGAGAAAGAGGGAGGAGAAGGAGGAGGGCTGAACGTCTGCTCCATCATATTATAGTGCAGCTTGTCTGCCGAGACTCAGGGCGACACGAGCGTTCTTCAGTGTCTCCTCGGATGTCTTCTCGCAGGGAAACTACCAACGGAACCTGAGACCAAACACTTTCCAATCCCTGGGATCTCAAACTTCACCAGAGAGCGTTCGAAGGTAACTTTCTAACATGATATAATGACGGATTCTCCATTTAAAAATGGTTGTTTCTCATAATGATTTAATTGTGAATAACATATTCAGAAATAATGGCATGGATACACTTTTAAAACAAATTCATCTTTGATCTTTGTGGTCACCTGGAAGTGTGGAGTCAAATGAACTATGAAGATTTATTCACGTTAAATTAATAATGTGCTGCTTCTTAAATTAACCTGGTGATCTGATTTGCTCTCCAGAAAATCCTATTTCATCAATCTTTGTCAACCACGATTCACTTATTCATGCAGCGTTTCATTCATCACAGTAAATGTATGTAGTTTTACATTCATTTATTAGATATTTTACGGTTTAAAATAAAGGATATATTTTTCTTAAATATCTCATAGCTTAACGTTCCCACAATTATGTGAATATTTTTTAAACTTTACACCAAAATAAGTTTATTATTCTCAATATGATACAGCAGTAGCACATGTTTAATATATTACCCCGGATTGTTTGTATTTAAAAAAGAAATCTGAATAATGACTACCATTTTAAAGTTCGGTCTCTTATATCTGGAGGAGCAGGTGATTGTGGGAAACGTGTCTGATGTATAAGGTAATGATTGGCAGCAGTTTCCTGCCAGCGTGGCTTCATTAGAAGAAATGAGTGAAGGTTAAAGTACCGTGTTTGAATCGTACGTGTGAAGGAAAAAAACTCTTAAGCTTTGACTTTCCACTGGTAAAACTTTCATCAGAAAGCTATTCTCCAGCTGAAAGGTGCTGCCTTGGTGTATTTTTCTTAGAGCTGCCGCTCACGCTGGTCTGACTGTCAAACCTGACGATCTGCGTCTGTATAAAGAGGAAATATTTCTCTCATGTATGACACCAGAATTGTGTTTTTGATTGAGTTTATTGTATGTTTGTTGAATTTGGAGATAAATGCTTTGGTCAACTGAACCAAGTCAAACTAGAAAAGCACAAAGACAAAGAGTACCTCTGCCAAGGAGCTATTACTACATGAAAACCTAGCATTAAGTTCATGTATTTCCATGTTTCCAGAATGTTGTTCATGTCACCACTATCGTGTTCCATGAGGATTCATTTGTTTTAGGGTTTGTCTGTCTTGATTTAAGGGTCAAGTTTTATTTTTTTGGTGAGATTTTACTGGAGCGTCCTGCGTAGCTGCAGCAATTAGAAACCTAACAAGTGAACCTTAGTAACCTTCCCCTGTCTGGAAGATAAATCCACTGGACAAACCACTTATAAGTAGGTTTGTTAATTAGCGATACGATACATATCACGATACAGACGCCACGATACGCTATGTATATTTACGAAAGATGATATTTGTAGTACTGTCCGAGTACTTGACTCTGATGATGCAGAATTTACAGATCACATGATCTTTTGACAAAGTCGTAACTGCTTTAACTTTTTTTTTAAACCAAAATATGTCAAACATCGGCTTTAAAAGCTGCTGGAGTCGACTGTATCCTCTCGTCCTCAGTCTCCTCAGGATTTGGATTGTACCTTTAGATGCGGAGGACGTAAAGAATGCTGCCATCAAGAGTGAATATTTGAATGTTTATGTCGAATCGATAATTAAAGTGTCGATATTTTCTTACACCCTTAGACTTTAAGTATTTTCTGTTAATCGTGACATTTTCCTTAGAAGACTCTAATTTTTAATGATTCTCTTTACAAACAAACAAACAAAAGCAAACCAGCGTCGCTCCTTGGCAGAGGTAATTATGAGAAATGAAATCTAAACTAGTGTGTCCATTGATGGGTTAATGCCTGAAGCATGACACATGTAGTGTGATGAGGTGGTTCCGTTAGAAATGACGCTCTAATAAATTGAGTCAAAGCTCTACTTTATATTCAGTATCGGCCATGTTGAACTTTCCAGGGTGTCCTCCACTGAAGAAAAACCCTTTTTTAAAGAGATTTAGAAAGCAAACAGAGAAGTTGCCAGGCTTGTAAGTGGCATTAAAAACACATTAAATGAAATGTAGATGCGTCTCCTGCAACCCATGCTGTAGTCCGCTGTTTTTCTTTAGTATTTTTCTGCTGCTTTGTCACCTATTGACAAGATGGGACACGAGCAGGACTGATGTTCCTGGCGAGAGCAGCAGGCGATTGGATCGATCCCACCTCTTTGCTAACCTCCTTTCTCACCGGCAACACTCCGGCTCTTCTCTCAGAATGTGATTAAGTGGCTGTATGGCATCACGGGAGAATAAATACAGGGATGAAGGAGATGATCACGCTTGGACGAGTGCAATGATTCCACTATTGTGCTGCAGGCATTGTTATGTGAGAAAGGACACAGGAGGTAGACGCGCCTCACTCAGGTATGAATAAAAAACACAAGCAGACGCTGGTGATCAATCATAAATCCTGTGGAACCTAGTGGTGAAATTGGAAACTGCATGGGTCGATTCTCACGTTACAAAAGGGGCCTCATTAGATACGGGGATGGTTGTGAAGGGCAACAAACCTTTTCCAACCTTGTGTTTGCAGTGCAGAGCTTCTTAACTTCATTCACTGAGGGTTTTGTTTCAGAGAAGAATCAAATCGTAGACAAATTAGGGGTTGGAAATACCAAATATTAAGAAGGGAGATTTTGCGGCTTGATAAACTTTGAAGACACATTTTTCAACAAATCTATAGTTTAGATCAAATCAAAAGGTACAATTATTTATTAATGAGATTTTATTTTTATATAAAGAAAAAATATCTGGCTTAATAAATATGATCAGAAATATATATAATGTGAATTCCAAATATTATATTAAATAATGGTTGTTTTTTCATTTAAAAAAAGATAGAAAACTCAAATTAAAACTTATATTACCACAAATATTATAATAAAATAAACAAAAGTAATTGGGGGGGAAAGTACAATAATTCAAAATCTGAATAGGTTTCAGTTTGCTATACAGAAAGATATTCAAAAAATATATTACAATATTATGATTTAATTAAGAAGTAAATTCACGTTAATAAAAAGGGAACATATTTACCCTGGTTATAAGACCTATACAGTACCTAACCTAAAGTTTTACTGGGTGAAAAAATGCATTAATATAACAAGAAAGCATTAATATATAGTATATCACCGATAATACAATATATAGTGTCAACGATAATAATATAAATTGTCGTCATCATTCTGATACTGATATGAAGCTAATGTAAAGGTTTAAATAAAAAAATATGTTCATATATAAAACTGTAATATGTATAGTTCGTTTCAAAAATGTAATCAAAAGACAACATATTGTTTAATCAAATGTAATGTATGTGTTTTATATTTATATTTTTAGTTAGTGTATATATAGATATAGAGAAGATTGAATATGATATAAATCCACAATAATTTAAAAGCAAATTTATTTACTTTTATATTTTGTTTAAACTTGAATTTCTTTTGTAACCGATTAAATCGGTTAAATAGACTCCTAAAATAAACATTGAGATAGGCTAATGATTAATATATGAATGGAGAAAAAAACAACTGTATTTAAATAGTAGTCAACGATCAAAAAATACATAAAAGCAATTAATTAAATTAATTAAAAACGAAACAAGGTAAATGTAAACAGAATATTGACGTGGTCAGATCACAGCATTTAGTTACGGGTCTCTCCACAATAACAGGTAAAAAAAAAAAAACATGATGAAATTATCGTGCGAAGCAACTCCAATCCGGAGGTCACTCGGACAAGTTTGACGCTTCAGTTACTTGTGTGCAATAAAGGTGAATTGTCTCCGTCTTGTTGTTCCACAGCCACGACTCGGTCGGTCCAAATGTCATGTGTCCGCGCGCAGGAGTCTGTTTTTAACAGATAAAACCGGCTTAAGCCCATTTCATTCTGTGCCCTGTTACCCACTGACCTTTCCCGGCGCCGGTCCCTCCTCAGCGCCATTATCCTCCCTGTCGCTCCGTTTTGATTGCATGTGATTGAAGGCTTTAAAGCGTAAGAAGCAGGAGGGAGACGCGCCCGACGACGACTTCATCTGTTCCTGTCTGACCTGTTTTATTTCAATCTGTCAGGTCCCCTCGTCGCCACTGTGTTCTGGTGTGCGTCGCGAGGCTATGGTGAGGCGATGTGCCGCCGCTGTTCTGAGGAGAGATGCTACGACAGCCCGAGAGGTAACCGAGTGGATCTTCCAACATGGCTCCGCTTGTCGCTGGTTTTCTCAGCTCTGCTGGTCCAGGCGTCCTCCCAGTGTCCGGATAGCTGCCAGTGCGCCTGGGAAACGGCCACGGTCCAGTGCGCCGATGCCGGACTCCGTGAGATCCCGGAAGGGATTCCGCCCGAAACGGTGTCCCTCCATTTGGAACGCAACTACATCCGCAACATTCCGGAGAGTGCCTTCAGCGGGCTGGTGCACCTCCAGGATCTGTACTTGTCCCACAACCGCATCGACACTCTGTCCTCGGGGGCCTTGCGCAACCTGGGCCCCGAGCTGCGCCTCCTGGACCTCTCGCACAACCAGCTGAGGCAGGCCAACCGGGACGAGTTCGGCTCCACCCGGGCGAAGACGAGACTCTACCACAACCCGTGGCACTGCGACTGCGCCCTCCAGGAGCTGATGGAGACCCTCAACCTGGAGCCGGAGACGGTCAACAGCATCATCTGCGAGAGCTCCGTGCGGGGGCTGGGCGAGAGCAGCCGGTGGGAGGACCCGGGGTCTCTGGGCGAGCACGCGGGACAACCCCTGGTCAAACTTTTGGACTCCGGCGTGAACTTCTGCAGCCTTCAGAGGAAGACCACCGACGTGGCCATGCTGATAACCATGTTCGTCTGGTTCTTCATGGTCATAGTGTACGTGGTCTACTACGTGAGGCAGAACCAAGCGGAGGCCCGAAGACATTTGGAGTACCTTAAAAGTCTCCCCAGCCCACGCAAGACCCCCACAGAGACGGACACCCTGAGTACTGGTTTCTGACGCTCTGTGGCCGTTATCAACAACTTTGGATGTAGCAGAACCAAAACTTTGACTCTACTTCTTTTCTGGATTCATGATTCAGTAGTTACAGGTTGACGAGGCCTCATGATACAACATTGACTGCATCATGATACAGTGTCTTTTATTTTAAACGGCCACTAGATGGCACTGTTTTTTTACAAACCTTGACTCTAATCTACTAATTTGATGACACCTGGCGTTATCTTCGAACTGTGATACACTCTGTGCTGTATCATGAAGCTTCATCAACCCCTCACCACATTTCATTGATTCCTAGAGTGATGTTTGACAGACAAAACGCCTCCTACCTAATAGTCACATTTCATCAACGAAAACAAAACAGTTTGGAAAATTATTTGTTCAGTTTAAGGCAGAATAAAAACCCTTTTAAAGAATATTTTGATCCATTAAATGTGTTTTTCTGAACTTGTCGTGGTCCATGCTGACCTATTATTACTATAATTGTGTAGCAGTGTCTACTCTTCTTGTGTGTAACAGCACAATATCACCACTATTATTATTTATTCTTTCATATTCTCACAGAAATATCTGTGTTCTTCGTCAACACACCTTTATTCAAATACTGAAGGGACTCCAGTTCGAATCGAATGTGCGAAGACAAACGTCATAAAAAGCAACAAACAAATATGAGATTAAACCTCGTCAGTAAATGTTAATCCGGTCAGACTCGCCTGTGTTTGGCTCTTACTTCCCTTAAAAACAATAAAGCACTGAAGACCACCTTCACTTGTTTCTTTGACATCGGAAATGTTCGACTAATCTGGTTTTAGTTCAGTTGCCCTTTCTTATAATCCTGTTTAAACCGGAATTTAAAGCGTTTTCTCCTCGTATGAGATGTTTTGTTTCTGATTTGAACTTTTATTTTGGATTATTTGACACACACACATTATTTGAGCTCCATGACTTAGATACATTCATTCATTCATTCATTGTCTACTGCCTTACCGGGGTCGGCGGGAGACTGGAACCTATCCCAGTATCACAGGGCGAGAGGCAGGGGACACCCTGGACAGGACGCCAGTCCGTCACAGGGCACACAAAGACAGACAACCATTGACACACACTCTCATACCTATGTACAATTTTCTCAAAGTTATCAATCAACCTCTGTATGTTTTTGGACTGTGGGAGGAAACCGGAGTTCCCGGAGTAAACCCACGCAACACGGCATGGAATCGAACCAGCAATGCGCCCAACTTAGATACAATAAGTAAAAATATACATATGTTCTAAACAGTTGAGGTAGGGATGATGTTTGTTGATGATATAGTGATAGAAAGGAGGGGTGCTGGTCGGAGCTGGAGACATGCAAAGAAGGACAGAATGAGAAAAATGGAGGATGAAGAAGAGAGTGTAGACGGGCTGGAATGGGTCTATAGGAGAGTATTGGTTTGAGAACAAGGAGAGGAATAAGGGACGTCTCATGTGGAGAGGTTTGGAGAGAAAATAAGACAGGATGTTTTGGACACGTGGAGAGAAGAGCGATAGTATGATGGAGAAATTAAATACAATGAGACGAGGAAGACAACCAATGAGATCCGTCCTCAAGGAGGATACTTGGATAGGTTGAGGCAAACCTTATGACGGGAACACTTTTTTAGTCATGGGCCCCAAAAAAAACTTTATTTTTCGACATGGAAATAAAAGGTCTAAACTAAAAGTGATACGATTCCTCTCCCCCTTTTCCTTTTCCCAAAATACAATAATATACAGTATTTCCAGAGAAGAAATATACAAAAACTATTTCTGTTTTATCTGTGTTTTATCGTTTTGCATAATACCAACCGATTTTTAGTCCTTAAAGTAAAAACACACACCTTTTTTTCCATTTAAAAAGTCGTTTTTATATGAATCAATTTTTCCATTTTCCAAACGTCATTTTAACGTTTGCTGGTAAAGAGCCTCTCAAGGGGTAAAACACTGATGATAATTACGAGAGATCGAACGAAGCCGTAACAACGAAGCGAAAACATTCTTTAATAAGTCCATTATTTCTTGTAGCAAATGTGATTCTTCATTTCTCTCCTTCACTTTCTGCTAACAGTCCTCACTTGAAAACCTCTAATCAATCCCAGCGTGTTAATCCGCTCACACGTGTCACTCGTTCGCCGTCTTATGTTTACAACCTCTGTCTTGTGTTTGTGGCGAAGACCCATTCCTTCCTCCTCCTGTATCGATTTATGCTCAGATGCTTTTTTCCAAACCTTTTCCGATGGAAACGCCATTAATGAGCTGCCGGTCTAAATTTACACTCAGGAAGCCATTAGCGCTGCAGGGGGATAATTTAGTCTCCATGCCGCGGCGCCCGGCGGTCAAATATCTGGATTGTAAACATGTGTCTTGATTACACGTTTGTGTGTAATGACAATTGTGTTGTCGTAGATTAGGGTTCATGTTGGTGTCGGGTGTGATTTATGTGCACATGTTGTGTCTCATGTGTTCCATGTAAACACTTTTTTTTTTTTTTGGTAATAGATTTGAAATCTTGAGGATAAATCCGTACCTGTGGCGTCTGTGTTCAAGGTTGTGATCATGTTTAATGTGTTTTATTTCATCGTCTGACTCGCTTCGATGAAGAACGATGGACGGAAAAAAATAAAACATTGAAAAATTAACAGGTCAATGAAACTATGGATGATGTCCTGAATAATAAACGTTCATTTTCCCGCTTTATTTCCAACAAAAGTGTGATCTGTGAGTGTTAAAAAAAACAACCCCTGCGGTTTGTTTTGAGGGTGATTCTGCAAACGTGCCTTGTCACACTTCACACCGGGAAAAGGAGGTCGCTACAAGTGTGTTAGCTAATTAGCACTTCTGCAGAAAGGTCACTGTTCGATGTCTAAAGAATTCGCTGGATCGGTTCCGTCCTCTTGGTTAAAAAAAAAAAAGATAAAAGAGAGCAATTTTTAAGACATTTTCCCATTTGAGACATGAACCCTTGTTTTGATTTTATTGTGACTCACGTGTGTTTAGAAGTGATGGTCTGATTCATGAAGCAGTGTCATTATCTTCAGAGTCCACTAGATGGCGGTCTCTGCACTATTTTTCCTTTGTTTTGAACAACTGTTCTAATGGAACATCATTTTTAAACTGATGGCGCCACCTACTGACCTCTAAACAACATGACACCATTTCATGAAGCTTCATCAGACCATCACTAGTGTTTAGGGCTCGGTATCGAACTTCGGTTCTTTTGTGGTATTTACCGAAATACTTCCACATTACCATGTATCAAAAGATTCTGTGACCAGGCATGATCAACACCTCATAATGTTTGGATTTTTCCGAGAAAAAACAACAGATAAAAAAATGTTGTGAACATCAGATTGATTTGTCACTTGTAAGTGTTGAATTGACCTGGAAATTATATTGTATTCATTTTATCCGTAAGAAAACAGCTTTCAGTGGATATTTACCAAAGCTAAAAAAAAATGTAACTTAAGATTTGTTTTTGTTAAAATTAGATCTAGCACAAGTTGTTCAAATAAAGGAAAATGGTGCAGTGACCACCATCTAGTGGACTCTGAATATAATGACACTGCTTCATGAAGCTTCATCAGACCATCACTAAAAAATTTGTATCGGAAAAAGTTTAGGAACTGGTTTCCAAGTGAATGTACTTGTATCAGTGCTGATGCGTAGTCAGCCCTAGATGTACGTTTTTTTCACACTCATTTTTTTTTTGCAATAAAGTCACTACTAATGGGGGCCAGATGTCTTTCAATAATGAGCTTTAAACTCAAGATACAACGTCAACAACACGGCGTTGCAGAGAGTTTTAATTTGTCTCCACACGTCGTCGTTACCCAGCAGGAAAGATGGCATAGATGCTAGTGTTAGCTTGAAACTGAACTTGTCGTGGCACTTTTGGCGAAACAAGGGAAAGATTGTTTTTATACGTTTCATAACAAATTCAACAAGTGAATTAATAACAGTGACACACTCAAGTCTTACTTGAAGTTAAGGTATTATCTTAAATAATTCTTCACGTCACAATTTATTAGTGATGCACTGTTGAAGCTTCATGAAGCAGTGTCATGGTGTTTAGAGGTCAGTAGGTGGCGCCAGATTCATTAGAACAGTTGTTCAAAACAAAGGAAAATAGTACAGAGACCGCCCTCTAGTGGACTCTAAAAATAATGACACTGCTTCATGAAGCTTCATCAGACCATCACTGTAATTCAGTTTAATTTAGGCTAAATTGTATACTGTGACTGCTGTGGGGGGCCGCAGTAATACATGCAACAAAAGCTTAAACAATTTTTTAGATAAAGATTATTTTCTCAAAATAATTTCTTGAGAAAACTTTTTGAACTTAACCTACTAGTGTTTAGAGTGAATCTAGTGCCAAATAATACAATTAAAAAACAGCTGTCTGTACTCGCTCAGTTTCATAGTTTTATTCTGTCTTCATGAGGGCCACACAGATGAAGTCATGGGGCCGCAAGTCTGTACCTGCTAAAGCAACCGGGAGATACTCAAATTAGAGCTTCTCCACACACAGGAGAAACAGTGTCTATTGGTGTCTAACTGAAGGGAGCCTGAATTACGTTATAGTTCAATAAAATTTGGACAAAGTATATTTTTGAACTGTCAGGAAATCTCATCCCCTGACATGTTGAGCCATGATCGTGTACTTTAATATCTCAATATCTAAAGGTCTGAAAATCCTCTTGAAGTGAAGCTTGAAAAAATTTTGACTGAGAGGTTTCTCTGAATTTATATGGAGACCAAGTTTGTGATAAACCTCTTTCCTTGGACCGCTGACCTCAATACAAGACTCGATAAACACAGAATTTAATTTCATGCTTGATCTACGAGATGGTAATTACATCTCTAGATGAGAAACACTTTAATTTCTTATTACCTAAATGAGATTAACTGGACGTTCTTTCCTCACATGAAACTAGGGTGACCACCGTGGAGAAGCAGCTGAGCCGGAATCTTCAGGTCAATGTTGCCGTAGCAACCAGGAGAGCATTTCAACACCTTCATGATCCTGCTTTAAGCATGTTTTTGTTACGACAAGACTCTGGGCTTATTCAAAGAGCCTCACACGAGCAGGAGAATGAACTGGATTGTTCCTCATCAGGACAGAGTTAAAAATAAACTGAACTATCCATCATTCGTCCATCTATCCATCCATCTATCCATCATCCATCCATCCATCCATCCATCATCCATCCATCCATCCATCCATCCATCCATCCATCCATCCATCCATCCATCCATCCATCCATCCATCCATCCATCCATCCATCCATCCATCCATCCATCCATCCATCCATCCATCCATCCATCCATCCATCCATCCATCCATCAATCCATTCATCCATCCATCCATCCATCCTCCATCCATCCATCAACTACCATTTTATCTAACCATCTATCCATCCACCAACCATCTATCATCCACCTTTCCAAGCATCCATCCATTTATCTTCCCTCCGTTATCCATCTATTTACCCGTTCCTCTATTATCCCTCCATCAACCATCCAACATTCGTCCATCTATCCATCATTCATCCATCCATCCATCATCAATTCTTACATCTAACACCCACCTATCACCCATCCAACCATCACTCATTCCATCCATCATCCACCATTCACTGTCCACCCATCCATCCATCCATCCATCCATCCATCCATCCATCCATCCATCCATCCATCCATCCATCCATCCATCCATCCATCCATCCATCCATCCATCCATCCATCCATCCATCCAACCATGTTTGCTCATCCATAATAAACAAAAAACAGCAGCCTTGCATTTAGTTTTTGTCTTTTATTTCCAATTTACATTAATTAAAACGTAACAAAAACAAGTCATGATCATAATATTAATATAATAATGCTATTATTATCAATAATAATACTATTATTAATAATAAAAATATACACAACCTCACACAAATCAACCTTCTGCACTGGCCGGGAGCAGGAGTTGAGCACACCGTAGATTTCTGAGTGTGTTCCAGCGCAGAGGTCCTGTGTGAGGAGACTGGAGGAGGCAGAAAGGGGGGTTTTAGGTGGGGGGGTCAAGGGTCAAGACAGCTGGTCTTATTGATGTTTGCTATCGATTCAAACGTCGGGTGAATCAGGCCGTGTCGTCACCAATACTTTTGAGGTAGATTTAAGAAATGTTGAAGAACTGTTTGTTCCAAATTGAATGATTATCGTGGATCATGCCGGGGTCTGGTGTCTGACACATCTCACTGCGCACAAGTATCTGCTCGTTGCAATAGCACCATGAAGTTTATTCAAAATACACATGTCGATACACACGCTACAAAGCTGGATTGGTTGTTTTTTTGGTTCAGCTGGAAGCTCAAGGATGACCGGGGTCCAAAAGAACGGGGGAAAAAATAAAAGATGTGTGAGTGTGAGTTGACTTTTTTTAATTGATTAGCAACAAACTCAGTCCTACCACGCCTGGCACCCCAACCTAGACAATAAATAAATAACATTCTCTCTTTCTTCTCCCTGCTCTTCCTTTTTAATGTGAGAGGGTGGAAAGGTTGCTGTTCACCCAAAACGAGGAGTATAAATGGAGGGTTCCAAGGGGGGGGCTGAGGGAGGGTGAGATGAAAGAGGGGAAGCTGGATGAATCACGGACGACAGCTGACGATGCCATTCAGTGCAGATATCCTACAGAGTTCAATTTGGAAAAAGCACTTTTTTATTAAAAAAAATAGTCCAGTTCGTTTTTTTTCTCTTGTGGGCTCCTCTTTTTTTTGTTTTTTTTTAAAAAAAAAGGTTTTCTGTTCTTTCTCTTTTAAATCCCTTCTCTACAAGAAGCAGACTGGACCGACGTCGACTCCGAACTCCTGGTCAGACCCGCCGATGTCCATGGGGGCGATGTCCACGATGGGCAGACGGGAGGTCTTCTGGGATCTGTACTCGATCACTGTCTTGCCCCACTGGCCCGTGTGTTTCTGTGAGAGGAGGGGAAAACAAACACTTAGGAAGACATCACCGGAGATTTCAAGAGGTTGTCTGACAAATAACATCAAAACTTGGTGGTCATAATGTTATGGCTGATTGGTAGTTTTTACCATGAATGAATGTCAAATACATTTACAAATAAAGTCCTACATTTAGTATGCTTAGGACGTTAAATGATCATTGTGTTGTAAAAACTGGTCGTAATGAATAATAATACAAATAGTAATTGACTGATGAAGCTTCATGAAGCAGTGTCATGTTGTTTCGAGGTCAGTAGGTGGCGCCATCAGTTTAAAAACGATGTGATGTTTCATTAGAACAATTGTTTAAAACAAAGGAAAATAGTGCAGGGACCGCCATCTAGTGGACTCTGAAAATAATGAAACTGCTTCATGAAGTTTCGTCACACCATCACTACTAAACACATGTCCGGCAGAAAAATGTGGAAGGCTGAACTAAACGATAGGTAGGAACAGTTTTCTCAAATAATCGTACTTTTGGCCACTTGGAAATGTATTAATCGTTTAGCGTAAACAGGGGTAAATGTGATAATAATTATTAACATGGCAACACATTGTACCACTGAGCTCATTGCTATCAACATGAAATAAAGGAAGATAAAGCAAAACAAAAAAATGTAGTGATGCGTCACATCATTTCATTGATTCCATTGAAATTTTTCCATGTGTACGCTCATTTTCGAATATAGTTGTGTAATAGTTGTGTAAATATGAACAGCTGCAGCAGAAGGGAGTTTGCACAGATGGAGCCACAAAAGGTAACTCGATCCAAAATAATGAAATGAGCTGCCACAGTAGGTAGAAGTTGTGTGTTGCTTAATAATGATTTAATAAGTCGCCTGACTGATGATGTGGGCTTTTTTTTTAATAGCCTTTGATAGTAATTTTGATTGTAAACTTATAACTCCCACTAATACATCAAAGAAGATAGAATAAAATGAATATGAACTTTTGCAAGTTGGAGATGAATGTGTTGCCCATTTAGTCCAGGTATTACGGTACAGCTGAGATGTGATGGGGTCTTACGGTGCATCTGTCCTCGATCACGCTGTACGTGAAGCGACTGTTGCCCTCGGCTCTGATCTCCACGTCGTTGGATCCCTGCAGCAGCACGGCCTTCTTCAGGTTCCCGGCGGCGGCGTCCATGTAGGCCACGCTGTTCTTACAGTGGTAGGTGAGGTTCTGCGACGCCTCGGTGGTCAGCAGCCGCAGGAAGGTCATCTGGATGGCGGCGGTGTTGGCGGCCAGAAGGTCGTCGCCGTAGCTGAACTGCATGGCAGCAAAAAAAAAGATAGAGAAGCTTCGATGAATATTCACACGTTCGTGAGGAAATCCCGATATTACCAGAGAACGACCTTTAGTGACCTTTCGTCGGCTAGGGTTGATGGTTCTCTTGCACTACTGTCAATACATCGATTTATGTGAATGTTTGGACTCTAATCTAATGTGTGACCTCAGGTGTGTCCGCAAATATTATCCTCATAGAATATATTATGCCTCAGATCTTTTTTTCGTGCTTTTGTTAACATAATAAACAAAGAATTAAATGTAATTATAGTTTTACTTGTATTTATTTAATTTAATAATATATAAATGTATTAACCATAAACACCATATCTTTTGACATACTTCATTCTATGAATACTTATTTAGTTTTCTCATTCTCTTAAGTTTTGTTTTAATTACTCATAAAAAATATTATAAATCTGTAGTGTCACTCAAATATGTCTGACCAATGGGGGAGCATCTGCACACATGTTAAAATTATTCAATAACTAAAAGTAAAAACTATTTTCACTTTAACAAAAGAAAACAACTTCAAAAGGGTTTTAACTATAAAAAAGGATTTTAAAACTTCTTTCACCTCAATAAGAAAAAAAAAGGTTTACATTTTTTAGTTGAACTTTTTTTGGAGGGAAGACAAAAAATGTCCAACCTATAATCTGGCCCAAACCCAATCTCTAACAAACAAATGTGTTACATAACATACATTTGTTCCCGGGTCACTTTGACCCTGAGGTAACACATGGGTTAACCTATTTTTTTTTTAAAAAGTTAAAAAATTAAATTATTTAAAAAATAATAATAATAAAGAAACACAATTTACGTCAATAAATCTTGAGGGAAAACTATGTTTGTTTTTTTTAACTAGCGGGTCGTAATATTATAAGTCTTAGAGATTTTATTGATCATTTCTTTTTAGTATTTATATGTACAGCCATTTCATTTAATTTTAAGGCAGCATTTCAAATAATTTTTCCTCCTGAATAGTTATACATTTTTAGGAATAATAACAGATCCATAAGTAAAAACACCAGCCTGTTTCCAAACAAGTGCTGTTGACCGGTTTCTTACGTGGAATCCTCCGTTCATGGTCTCTCCGAACCAGACGTGCTTGCGATCCTTGCTCTTGCTGGACCACCAGTTCTTGCGTGGGATGCTGGAAGGTTTGGCGTGGACGCAGGACTCTCCCGTCTCCATGTTGCAGAAGACCTTGATGGCATCCACAGTGCAGCCCTGGTTGGGATCGATCCAGTACTCGCCTACGATCGGAGAGAAGGAAAACTACTTAGATACCTAAAAACTTTTCTCATTTCCATCCCAGTCGATCATCATTATCACATGCTGAGTGAAGAATTCCGACCCTCTTCACTCACCGCTCTTCCAGTCTGGGTGGCAAAGCTTGAGGTCCCTGCAGGTGCGGGCCGGGCTCTTCTTGGATCCCTCCGGGCTGCGGATGTTCTCGATCTGGTTGTTGAGGGACTTGAGGGTGGCGTCCACCTCGGCGTCGTGCTGGCGGAGGTTTCCGGAGGCCTGGTCGGCTCTCATGTACCTCAGAGGGTCTGAGGACTTCTCAGTCTGACCGAGGCCAGCGAACGCGGACATGTCGATGCCGGGGCCGGGGGGACCGGGAGGTCCGGGTGGTCCGGGGTTTCCAGCAGGACCCTGGACATGAGGAAATATCTCTTAAGTAATCGTTTTTGGGAGCTTTTTAATTGTTTTAAAATATGTTTTTTTTCAAAAGACTCACAGAGGGTCCAGTTTCTCCGCTGCGACCACGAGGTCCAGGAGGTCCAATAGGTCCTGGTAAACCGTTTGAGCCGTCTTTTCCAGCGGGTCCGACAACTCCAGGTGGTCCCTATGAGCCACACGTATGAAGAGTGAGTCAAAAACATTCTCTGTGTCCATAATATTCATATTTAAATGAATCTTTTCTTACTCTTTGTCCTGAAGGTCCGGAGGGTCCGGTTGCTCCCTGATCTCCAGATTGACCCTAAAACCCGAACGCTCATCAGTGACTGTGCGGATGTTATGAGGATGGCATTAAGAATCGGATCCTACCGGGGGTCCAGGAAGACCCTGCAGACCAGTGAAGCCTCTGTGTCCCTTCTGTCCTCTCTCGCCAGAGTCTCCAGCCTCACCCTTGTCTCCACGGGGGCCTTGAGGTCCCTGAACAGGAGAGCGAAAGGTGATAAAACATTTTGATCAGTTTAACATCCGGACCCTTTTTTTTTTATTACTCGGAGTCAAAACAACTCTTGGGGATGATTATGAACTTTAGAAAAACACCTTTAAGACGAATGACTCATGAAATGTCGTCAGAGATTCCCATCAAGGATTTAAAAGAATGAATCATGATGTGTTGACTTACAGGCATTCCTCTGGCTCCAGCAGGTCCAGGAGATCCAGAAGGACCTTGAGCACCCTGAAAAAAAGGACGAGAAACAAGCAAATAGTAAATCAGACTATCCATAAATATAACATTTAAAAAAAGGAGTTACATTATTATTATTAAAATTTGTTAAGAGTTTTGATTTAGTCAAAACATGCTCATTAAATGTATAAATAATATATTGTGGTAATAACTGGGAGCGAGAGATTTAAAATGAAAAGGCTTTTGATACATTTTAATGAGTTCTAATAATGAATTCAGGGCATTAGTTTTTCTAACAAAAGTTTCTCCGTTGACAAATAAGACTTGAACACAAGCCAACTTCAAGTCTCCCAGACTGATGACACAATTACGACTTAAGCTCCGACCCCAGACGTGTTGGCGAGATAATAAACAACTTCAAATTCCAATAGTTACACAACCCTTAGTAGTTCTTCAGAAAGGAATGTAGGTTCAGTCGACGAAAAATCGTCTCAAAAGAGGCATCTTGCACTCTGGCAGGGTAATCTTAAACTTGACAGGATCTTGTCCTCTGTGTCCACATGGATTAGTCTGTCCTTGATAGCTAGATCTGTCTCCAACCACGTAATCCTAAAGGGTCTGAGCACAGCGTCTGAGTAAAGAACATGTTTTTTTTTTATTCTCCGAGCATTTTCAATATATGAGTTTGGTTCTGAAAAGTACAGACGTACGAACAGAGCTCGTCGATTGTCATTTGTTTGATCCAATTATAGAACGATAATAATGGAAAAGATGACCTGGAAAGTTTCATTGCTCTGCCCCTCAGTGAGTCACCTCTCGGTGCTCTAATGTCACACTTCCGCTCCACCCATCGAGGGAGAAAAAGAAATGTCATTTTGATCGTTGACTTGGATGAGACTCTGTGTGTCTTGATTCGTCAATGACTCAATAACAACAATTTTAGACGCTGTCAAGAATGAACGGAGATCTTTAGACCATAAAATCCCAAATTGTTCTTTTGGTTTACATGTTTCTCCTTCAGCTCACTCAGCAGAACCTATAAAAACACATTTTTATGTATTTTGTTCCTTAATGTTCTCTCCGTCCTATCAACTGAATCTGAAGCTTCAGTATTTTCTGTCTCTGGTTAATTAGTAGGCGCTGAGATAAGTGCAACTTATTAAAAGCCAGTGACCCAGGAGGGCAAACTGGTCCCTGGGTGCCCAACTTTCAATAAGTGCTGCCGAGACACATTTCAGAAGCTTATAAAAAGTCAGAATACTTGATAAAGTTTTTACTTAAAATGACCCACTTAATTAAGATAGGCTAGAACAGACTGTCCTTCTCACTCTCTTGCTGAAAAGAGAGAAACACACCCAGGGATGGATCAAAATGTGCTAATTTTTCTCATGAGTTTCTCAAAGAAACGACTCTCATATCAACCGTGATCGTGTCCATCGTGATACTTACTGACTCTCCTCTGTCTCCCTGTTTGCCAGTGGGGCCGACAGGACCAGAAGCTCCAGGAGCGCCTGGAACACCCGGAGCACCGGCAGGACCGGTGTTACCACGGTCACCCTGGCGATGAAGATAAAAGTCGTTTCAGACAAAAGTCGTGTGCCCGACCTCTACACAAGTGTGCGACAAGTGTGCTCAGAGCACAAGCTAATCAAACAAGTGGCTACAAATTGAAACATGAAGTGATTAAACGAGTGAAAACATCATAACAGGCTGTAATTTCATTCAACATGATTATTATGATGAGTATTTTAGGCCTTCGACAACATCTGAAAAACATAATTATTTTAAAATTGGTGCTGCTCACCTTGATTCCAGGAGAACCATCTCTTCCAGGAGGTCCATCAGATCCAGGATTGCCCTGTGAAGATGACATAATCAATATTTTGTAAGATTCTTGATTGGATATCGATCAGCGGCACGTCAGGGTGACTTAAGCAAGAATGATGAGACGCCATGATATCAAACTCCTGTTGATGATGTTCTGACCTCTCTTCCCAGCTCTCCCGCAGGTCCCGTCAGTCCAGGGGGTCCCACTGGACCAGGAGGTCCACGGTCTCCAGGGCCACCAGATGCTCCTTGCTTTCCAGGCTCTCCCTATTGAAGGACAATTACTTTTATTAATGCCAGCTTGATGATATTAGAAGGTGAGACATGTTGTTTGAAGATGACGAATGATGACGATGAATGCGTTTTGATTCAACAAAGATGTTCAAATGTTGACACAAGTGCATCATAGCATACCATGTAAACGAATGATGGTCTGATGAAGCTTCATGAAGCAGTGTCATTATTTCTAGAGCCACTAGATGGCGGAGTCTGCACTATTTTCCTTTGTTTTAAACAACTGTTCTAATGAAACATCACATCATATTTAAACTGATAGCCCCACCTACTGACCTCTAAACAACATGACACTGTTTCATGAAGCTTCATCAGTGCATCAGTACAGCTGAACCTTTGGTTAGCGGTTGAAGGTTGAGGAGGAATATTATATTTCAGTTCCATCTATTCTAAGGAGATCCTTTTCGACAAACTGTCCACTGAAGTCAAGGTGTCATCAGCTCCTTGAAGACATATAATTAAAAAAAACCTTTTGTTCTTATTCACAATGTGTTTCCAGTATTGACCATCTAATAAGTTATTATGTAACCCACTGATGTGTATACGACAGGTTTAAACTGCACATTTCTTTCACTATATTGTGTTTTGATTTCTGATTTTTTCTGGATTGTGTGTCCAGACCAGTTGAGATCTACTCAGTCACTCAGAAGACAATACTAGACTAATGCCAGTATGAAGAAATACTATCAGTTACTGGCGTCTGATTAACGAGAATTTATCTAATACTTAATTTTAATGTATGAGCTCCAACTTTTCCCATTTTCTTAAGTAAAGTTGGTCTCTGTCAAAACCAGACCTTAGCATAGCATAGATTATTTTGATGGTTGTGTTTTGTTCTCAGTCTACATGTTTTAAAAAGTGAGTGACTCCCAATGTACAACCCATTACATTTAAAACTACACCAAAAACAACATGTGGCTAATCTAAGGATTTTAATGGGTTTATAACAACCTCCAGGTGATGCTCTAGAAAAAAGTGTGGTGGAAAAGCAAGGGCTTTAGTCAGTTTTAAACAAATTGTTTATCATTTCTCATAATGGAAAAGAGGGAGAAACACATATGAAACAGCTGTTCAGTTAAAGGTAATCGGCAACAAAATCCAGAGTAAAAGAAATTTGATTTTCTGAATTCATCAATGTCTGTTCTGGTAGATTTTGTTATTCAGCCGTTTTCCTGCTGTTCTTTGTTGTTACAATTTAAAGTCATTTTCCTTTAAAAAAAAGCTGTTGATATGTGATAAGGTTTGAACACCTGCAGCTTAAACACAGGTAAGTATAATAGAACACAATTTTCTATAATTTAAATAATGGCTGTACTTACAGATGGTCCAGGTAGACCAGCGAAACCACGCTCTCCACGCTGTCCGGGAAGACCAACAATACCACGCTGACCACCCAAACCTTGAGGACCAGATGGACCCAGAGGACCCTGAGAAGAGATTGTGTTGATGAATTTTTATTCTGCTGGGCAGAACTGTGGTGAGGTGTATTATTAGTACCAGGTGAAACATTTATTTATGTTCAAATGAACTGCTACTGCTTCAATTTGGCAGTTTTTCAAAAAGAAGAAAAAAAACTGATTGATGTATTTTCTGACTTTCTTCATCTCAAACTTCAAATGACTGTTTCATTGATTAAAATGAATTATTCTTGCCGACCATGTTCACGATGAAGGATGGTGGCGGCTGATATTAAAAAAAGTTGAAGGTTGGATGTGATATTGTAATCAATATAAGAGTCTCTCTTCAGTTACGTTCATCATCTCTGAGTACGGAGTGGTTGGCGATATATCATTATTGGGACCAGCCTGTCATTTGTTTGTAACTTCTGTTTGAGCTGCATTGAGAGAAGCTAATGGTACCGGCTCCTGTCATAGACTCCTGCGGCTCCGTGCTGTCATATGTCTTGGTCGGCTATTATGTCTGTGATGGACAACGCTGGGTATCGGTGGTGACTGTGCTCGCCTGATGTCCATTACTGATGAAATTGGCTGTACAGGCTGACAGAGTAAGTGTTGACTTCAATGTAGAAAAGAAGAAGCCTTAATATTATCTATTTCTTTCTCCACTGGCTGTTCATCACCTTCTATATTGTGATATAAACAAAACGTTTTATTTTATTTTATCTTGACGATGTTGATCCTTTCACTCACCGGGGGACCGTCCTCTCCAGCGTCTCCCTTCTCTCCGGGTGCACCAGCTGGACCTCGGAGCCCAGCATCACCCTGTCGTCCTGAAGGTCCACCATCTCCCCTCACACCTTTGGGTCCATCTTTACCAGGAGAGCCAGCAGGACCAGCAGCTCCAGGGTTACCCTAGGAAGAGATATAACTCATAAACCCTCTGTTTTTTTAGTAAGAGAAACATATTGTTTATTAATTATCAGAGCAATGAATTGACATTATTGATTTTGTTTGGATGAAATGATCAGAATATTGAACGGTAGAATTTAATGTTAATTTTTTATGCATTCTTTTTTGAATAATTTAATTAAATATATCTGTATTAAAATGTTAAATTTGTTTTATTTGAATAATTAATTTGATCATTTTTTAAAAAAGGTTTATTTAGGTTTTATTGAATAATTTAATTTGGTCATTTCGGTATTGAAATAATTAATTTGTTTTTATAGAATAATTAAATTCCATACTTTCTGTTTTTAAATGTTTAATTTGTTTTTATTGAATATTTAATTTAATAATTTGAATAACAAAAGGTTGGATTTGTTTTTAAAATCATAATTGCAGTTTTTTAGCCTTAATAGCTGAGTCAAGGTCTCTTTTTTAAAATGATTTTCTTGTCTGACATTGAAGCTGTTATGCTTTAATTCAAGCTATTATGTTACTTTATCACCAGTGAATCTGTTTTATGATATTTGCAACTGCACTTAAAATACTCAAATGACTTAAATTTTGAAACAAACAGCCTGCTTGGTCTTCAGTTTATGTATTTCATTTCTCGTATTATCGAAATGCAAAAACGGATAACTAATAAATAACTGAGGTACATAATAAAAGGAATAAATAGAGCTGAACTTACGTTGGGACCAGGGGGTCCGACTCTTCCAGCAGCTCCAGGGAAACCAGTGGCTCCCTGAAAAGAAAGGGTGGTTTAATCAAGAACTAATGACACAGTATGATGTATTGAAGGTCACTTACAGAAGGTCCTTGAGCACCACGTGCACCCTTAGGTCCAAAAACACCTGTGGGACCCTGGTAAATTAAAAACAGTAAATAGATTAGTTTAGATTTTACTAGTGATGGTCTGATGATGCTTCATGAAGCAGTGTCATTATTTTTACTAGATGGAGGTCTCTGCACTATTTTCCCTTTTTTGAACGACTGTTCTATTGGAAAATTACTTGATTTTTAGTGATAGCGCCACCTACTGACCTCTAAACAACATGACACTGCTTCAGGAAGCTTCACCAGTATACACAGTATATTTAACAGTTTGATTCCCATATGATAATTACCGCTGTTACTTTTTGAGAATATTGTGAAAAAATGTACTCACAGCAGGTCCAGGAGCACCAGATGGTCCTTGTGGTCCTGGGGCACCAGCGTCTCCCTTCTGTCCAGATTCTCCCTGTTCTCCCTTGATACCTGGTTGACCATCAGAACCCTGTAAATAAGATTTTGTTATTAGAATTTTTCAAAAGAAAACAAAGGTATTTCTATAAATATCAACTGTTATCTTGAATATTAGCGTATTATATAAAAAAAACAAACACACAAATACACAACTGCACATTAGACATCACTGTAAATCAATGTTTCAAAAATATTATTGATTAAAAAATGTTTGTACTTTGCTATGGTAAAACAAATGTGTTTGTGGTATCCCTTGTGTTGTCTCTGGGTCAAAGTAAACGACCTCTACCACTGCATTTGTATTAATGGAAGCCATATTATTAAATAATAATAGTATAGTAATAATATTATTAAATTATTCACATTCTTTTTCAATATTTGATGGACAAATAACCATGATATTGAATCTTATTCAGGCTTGGATGCTAATGAAAGGAAAGTAATGACATTGCTGACAAACATTTGGCTGGTTTATTACAATATAATTCACACAGAGATAATACATTTACTTACTGGAGGTCCAGCGAAACCGGCTGGTCCATTAGGTCCAGTCTCACCGCGATCACCCTGTCACGAGAAGGAGCAAATGCATCAATATTGACTTATTTTTAATATTAAGTATTGATAAATGGATGTTTTCTGTTTGCCATCGGTAATAACATATGTCTGGTCCTACTCACGGGAGCACCACGGGTACCAGCAGCACCAGATGGACCGGCAGGACCGGATTCACCCTTTAAGAAAGACAGACAACTAAGTGCTTGTGTTCAAAATCAAACAGTTAATAAATTCCAACGACACCGCTCACCTTTTCACCGTTGGGACCAGAAGGACCAGGAGGACCAATGGGACCAGTGAGACCCTGATGGAGAGATATTTTAAAATATAATTTTTTTCTCAAGAATCATGGTCTTCCAAGTGTTTTATGATCATACTCTTCCTCCGTCTTTGCCAGAAGCACCCTCGGGTCCTTTCTCACCAAAATCACCCTAAAAAATAAGAGTAAGAAAAAAGTTAATTTGAGGCACATTACATTTCAACTGGCAGTTTTGGGGTCTTACCCTGTCTCCTTTGGGTCCTGGAATACCGGAAGCACCTCTCTCTCCGGGCATACCTTGCAGACCAGGTGGGCCCTGAGCTCCTCCGCCGCCGGCAGGTCCGATAGCTCCCTGGAATGGAAAGCATTAAGTTAAAATGTGATCATGGATACTGGCGTACTCGCAAGATACTATAAGTGAAGCGCGGAAAATATAAAGTATTTTATGTACATTAAAAAATAAATAAGGTCTATATATTTGAACACTGCAATCCAGGGACTGACAATCTAATATTAAAAGCTTAAATTCAAACCAATACATTACTCTACATGCAGCTCTGAAAGTTTAAAAATCTTAAATTATTTGACAATATAATAAAAAAGCTCTAGATAACATAATACATTGTTTTATATTGCACACCAAACTTTTGTTCTTTAACATGAACTCCAGAATGTTTCAGAATAAATGTATAGTCATTTTTTTTCTTCTTTGGAGCAAAAACAGCACTTATAGTATAAGTTTTCTAATAGGTTCATAAATTATCAGAAGTTTATTTTCCTTAAAAACCTCCTCGACTCTAAGCTAGTTTTTGTGCTGCAGTGAGAGATCGATCTTATCAAAATCTTTATCTCCAGCTACTTTTTTCTTTTTTTTTTTACCTTTGCCAAAACACAACCTCTCTGAACCGGGATTAAAACCAGGAAACAAACTAAAAGTAGGAATGAGCTTTGAGCTATTTCCTTTCAACTATAGTCCGCTTGTGACAAATTACTGCAATGGCTGGAAATTGCTGATGCTTGATAAGAAACACGGACGGATATTGAAAAATAAAAACCCTCAGTCCTTTGAGTATGTGGGTGTGGAGGCTATCTCATTTCAATTTTAAATAACTATTTCCGGAAATGGATGCGGTTGACTTGAACTCTGCTTGTGGCGATTACAGAATGATACGGTCCATAAAAAATGAAAATAGATAAAACTTAACAACAAGTGGTTCGGAGAAGAGGAAACATTGTGAGTCAACCACCATTTCGAAGTGATCAGAGAATTAACATTTATGATGGAACCTTTGTTTAATTAAAAAATGACATTAGTTTTAATGTCTAAAAAAATTTGATGTTTTTTTCAGATTCCAACATGACTATTTCAATGTAAGTAAGTCATTTAATTTAAATTTAAATTTAAAATTAATAAACTGTTATTCTTTGTAACTCTGGGGCTTTGTACTCTGATAACGTCATAGAGCCAATTCAACCATATTACTCAGATACTTGATACATTTTCATCTAATCACGGAAGATTGTCCTCAGATGATTGAATGTGCTTGTGCGGATAAACGAGCGTCAGGGAACTTTCTACTCTTTCATTCAATCTTGCCTGAGTGATCCACTTGTCCAGAGACAAAGACGAGTATATTTAATATAATTACTCTTATACAGTGATGTTCAGGCTCAACCATGTGCCAAACATCCTAATTAAACAGCAAAAAAGAGTTGATGACAAATTCTAACAAAGTTTCTTGTCGCCCATGATCATCAACCTACAAAATGACACAAAATGTATCCTATAATTGCATTGCTTTGTAATAACAACACCTTAAAAATAGTCTTTTCTTGTTCAAGTTGGCCTTTATGTGCAACTTATCCTCTGCTTTAGATATAGTACATTTCAATTTTACATTTTGACTTCATTATATTTGTATAACAATGCCCAGAGAGTTTGTGAATGTCATGTGACCACCACAACCTTTTACAGTCCAGGGGGGAAGAGAATATATATTTTTTATACTATAAGATTTTATCAACTTACCGGGAAGATAAAACAAGAAACTGACACAACAAGAGCCTTTAAATAATGTAGTAAACAGACACACACCGATTACAAAATGGCCACAGCAACTAAGGTGCTATGACATTGTAGTTTCCCTGTTTGGACACTGGGGGAGCCTGAAACAACCTTTACAATATTACGTAGTGCTGCTTTAATAGACAATAGTTTTAGAATGATATTTCAAGCATTGTTCCACTCTCCAGTTACTTCCTCAAAACATTAATGCAACTACTCCTTTCTCATCACAATGGTGTATTTGAAAGTAGATAATAAACATGTTGATACACATGATGCAGAGGGACACAACGAAACACAATTTAGATGTAACTTAAATTAGCCACGGTGGGACAAATCTTATCTTAAGTTCTGCTAAGGATACCTGAGTAGTAACAGTTAAATTCTAGGTGAAAACTCTCATATAAAGACTGACCTTTGGTCCGTCAGTTCCAGGAGTTCCAGGTAAACCTCGGGGTCCCTGCAGACCTTGTGGACCGGCAGCTCCTCTCTCACCAGGGAAACCACGCTCTCCCTACATTAAAAAATGTCAGTCAATTAACACAGAATTGTGGTTAGATAAATAAACAAATATTTACGTACTCTTGGTCCGGTGGCACCAGCGGCTCCTCCTTCACCAGGTACTCCCTTAAACAGAAAACAGTATCATGTCAATACATGCAGCAGAAAAAAACATGTTTCTATTGAAGCATGAAATTAACAAAACACCGACCTGGTCTCCAGGCTTTCCTCCTTCACCAGGGGGGCCAGGAGGTCCAGGTAGTCCCTAAATAAATAAAAAAAAAGAGCAGCATCTTAGTGAATCTGGAAGATTAGGGCACTTGGAAAAAGATGTGCAAGCTTTTCATTATTTACAAACACAGCCTCTATCTGGTATCTTTAATCTGTGAGAAGGAAAATCACCTGGAATCCTGAGGGACCGGGCTGTCCTTGTTCTCCTCTCTCACCCGCAGATCCCTGAGACACCAAGAAGGATAGTCACACACACTACAAGGAACATGATTTAGATTATTATTAAACGGCTAAATATCATATCGATGGAGCTAGAGTCCCGAAGAAAAAGATCTAATCCAACATTTTTTTTTTTCTCTTGGACAATGCTGTCGTCACAAAGATCAGGGAAACAGATACTTAAGCCTATTTCTAGTTTGAGAAAGAGTGTAGATTAAATCAGTGCAGTGTAGATTAAATCAGTGCTAAAGCTCCTCAATGTCAATCAACGGTGGCGGTACGTACGGCGGGGCCGGGGGGACCAGCTGCACCAGTTTCTCCGTCTTTGCCAGACAGACCCTGAGAAGAAAAAGAAGAAGAGAAAAAAAAGTTGATTAAAACTCATTCATTCTAGACACCCGGTTAACCTGATGTTTCTTCAAATGTTCAAGAATGTTTTTAGACAAATATGACTATTGCATTTAGTTTCAAGAAATGTTGCGCAATATGTTTTAAAAAAAAATGTAATGGGTTTGAGATCAGTATAAAATAGAATTGTCATGACTGTTACTCGGTGATGGATCTCATCCCAGGATGCTATAAAGGACGTCATAAATTATGTAGAGTAGAAAAGCTGAGCAACTTACTCTCAGACCGAGGGCTCCGAGCATTCCCTTTTCACCAGCCTTTCCTGGCTCGCCCTAAAACAAGAAATGGATGAGAGCGCCGCAGGTAAATATGCAAATATTTATTTTTTATAAATGATACGTACGGTGGCACCCTTTGGCCCTGGGAAACCCATAACACCGGGCTGTCCACGTCCTCCCATTGGTCCAGGGGGTCCGGGGCGACCATCCTCTCCAGAAGCTCCCTGAATAAAAAAGGATTTTTAGATGGATATTGTTTATATTATTCGATTCTTAATAGCACAAATGTCAACTACTGTAACTATAAAAAGAGTATTATATTAGCTTAAATGTTGCATAAGTTAAATCAATATAAAACCATATTTCTTATTGCAAAATGTTAACTCAAGTGATTAAAAGGACAAGACCAATTGTGCGTTTGTGCCTCGACTGTTACACAATCATTGCAGCTATCTATATATATTAAAAGTATTCAATCAATAAACAATTTTTTTCATGTGTTTGGCGTATATATTTTTTTCTTTCTAAACAACTCTGGAGGTGAGGGATACGAAGATGTGAGACTATGACTTAAGACCGCACTCACAGAAGGTCCAACTTTTCCTTGTGGACCGGCATCACCTGGACGTCCAGTGAGTCCCTGTTGGAAATAAAAAAGAGGAAAATAAAGATTCACGTGTGTTTTTGAGACTTGTTCTATAGAAATGTGTGAGCATATGGCATTGTGGGTAGATGATTTTTACACCTCTGAGCAACACATGGTGAGAAAATGCACACATTAAAACAGATTCTTTAAGATCCATTAGATATGCTTCATTTTTCTAAAATAAAATACAAACGCTGAGATGGTTATTTAAACACTGTAGGTCAAATAAGTCTGGTAAAAGTTGTGCTATAGGAGAACTCACTCTGGCACCGGGCAGGCCAGACTCTCCAGGACGACCGGGATCACCACCGGCACCTTTGGGACCACTTGCTCCAGCTGGTCCACGCTCACCCGGGGCACCCTGTAAGATGGGGGCACAGAAAATAGATCCTCAATCTGAAAACCTACAACAATCCAATTTAAAATCCGTTATCAGTTCTTGATAAAGAAACCCTTCAGTGACGCTTACTTTACTAGAATAATAATGACATCAACGCAACACTGCCCTCAAGCGTTCATATGTGAATGTTACAATCTCTCAAAAAGAAAAGGCTAAATGAGAATGATCTAATCCTAAAGTGTACTTTTAAGGTCAACTGTTCATATTTCAGAAATGTATTCAGAAAATAATGACATCAAAAGAAATCTAAAAAAAGATGATGTTTAAAGATTGCACATTTATTTATGTGTTATTTTTTTTATTTACCAAAATAGCTTTTTATTTCATTAAAATGTTTTCAGTAACAGAATAAAGAAGAAAACTATCAAAATAACCTTCCATCCATCAGATTTAACTGGTCATCCAACAGAATAAACAGTGTAGCTCCTGTATTGCTAAATCGTTGGATATGTGAGTGTTTTGTATTACTATGACATTTGTGACTAAATTAAAAAATATCTGTCAAACTCACCTTGGGACCAGCTAGACCGTCTTGACCAGGGAAACCACGGTTACCAGGAGTTCCCTTTAAGAGAAAAAACAACAATATTATGATCCTCGCCAACAACTCTGATGTTAATTATTAAAAAATATTGCATCAAACATCAATTCAAATGAGTTCATAACTAATCTTTGGTGAAGATGCTACGACAGAATGACTCACTCTCTCTCCTGGTGGTCCAAGAGGTCCAGCCGCTCCAGATTCTCCCCTGGGTCCTCTCTTGCCTTCTTCACCCTGTGGACCATGTATTCCCTGAAGACCTGCGGGTCCCTGAAGATCAAGACATGAGGAAATGAAAAGGTGGAAACGTGGTTGCAAGGATCATGATGATGAATAAATAATGACTAAAGTTAGTGATAGATGAAAAAACACAACTTACAAGCTCTCCTTTGGGTCCAGCTTCTCCTTTGAATCCTGGAATACCAGGGTCTCCCTGGAAAATACAATAAAACCATTTTTTAGAGGTTTATAAATACATTTAGTTTGATGCTCAATTCATTGGTTTGCAATATTATCTTTAAAATCAATAACATACAGATGTTCCCTTTGGCCCAAGAGGTCCAGTTGCTCCCTGAGGCCCTGGAGGTCCACGAGGTCCGGGGAAACCAGGAGCCCCAGCAATACCAGGAGCGCCCTAGAGAGAGAGACACAGTGTCACACATGATAGGAAAAACTTGAAATTAAATTGATCTTACACTGCTTTATTATTTAATAACACACTTAAATTAACATTGAATAAACATAAACAATAAATTATATTTTCAATTTCTACATTACTTACAGCTGATCCTTTTGATCCAGGAATACCATCAGTACCAGGGTTTCCCTAAAAAACAGAACTCATGTTAGCACAGTGAAACTATATTATTAACCAATACTAGCGTAGCATAGATCTTAAATGCTTTAAATATATTTGTATACTTACAGAAGCACCAGATGGACCAGATGATCCAGGAGTACCAGACTCTCCGCGGGGACCCTGAGCACCTTCAGGTCCACGGGCACCAGTCGGACCAGCTTCTCCCTGGACAGAAAGAAACAAACCAGATACTTACTGAATGATATACTGAAAAAGTCACAAAATATGAATTCTTACCAGACTGGTTATACTTGTGACAACGTTTTTTAAATGATAGTTCAAAAGTTCATTTAAACATTAAAAAAAAAAGCTAAGCTAAGCTAAGCTAAGCTAATTGGACATGGACAACATGTTTGTCACTAAACATGCTTTGCTATGGTTTAAAATGTACCTTACTTTGATTATACTAAACATTTGTCTGTCATTGTTGACGAATGTAGTGGTTTCTCAGAATAAGTTCTGCTTTATCACAAATGCAAATAAATGCAATTATATTGTTTACTTTTAAGACATGATCAATATAATATATTGTAGTTGTTATTACTGTATTATTATAATTACAGTGATGATACTCTATTCAATTACCAAACAAGTATGTAAAAATTGTACATTTGCAAAAGATTATCTTTTATCTCCTTCATGTTTGGACACAACAAGAACCTTTTTATTCGAAAAGATGAGGATGGTAGTTTTGCATTAAATATTTCGACACAGATTATGTTTTGGTTCATGACAATACGATACAATGAGGCGCAGATTTATTAAGGTTTTAAGTTGGCATGTACTAACTTACATGTGTATCCAAATAAAAATGAGAAGTTTCAATAACAAGGGGTTTCAGTCATTATGCTCTTCAGTTAGTCAGTGTTTTACTCAGTTATTCGGTGTGTTTAAAACATATTAATATCTCTAATTTCATAATAAAAGAAGCGACAAAAGCCTGTGATATAAACACTTGTGACCATCTTTAAAAAACATGTATTTATTTATTTATATTATAACTTTATACTTTCTGTTACAATTACTTTCCAGATACTCTAAAACAAAAAAACTTCAACTGAAAATATGCAACTTATTTACAGAAAAAAATCAAATAAAAAAGTTTATTTTTGAGTTGCTGGAGTAACATGTAGCCACAACAACTTTACCATCCTTCAATTTACATTTCGACCGCATAAAAGGTGTAAAAATATTGAGCTATAGTCGTACTCTTTAAATGCAGAAGTTAATAAACCACTGCTGTCATTTTTCTAATGATACATTGATTTATAATCGTCTGATTATGACTCTTTCTCAAACTAACGTGAACTGCTTAAAATGTGATACAAAAAAATCTAAATGTCCACTAAGTTAAAAATTACGAAGGGGTTTCTTACTCTTAAAAAATTAACTGACGCTTACCTTTGACCCTGGAGAGCCAGGGAATCCTGGAGCTCCAGATGGACCAAGAGGTCCCTGAGAAGAGAAGCAAGTGGTTGGTACACGTGCAGAGACATAATACACCATTAAGTTATTTTTATGTGTTCTAAAATATGAAATTGAATCAAAGGAAACTCACAGGAGGACCAGCAGGACCGGGCAAACCATCATTTCCACGAGCACCCTAAGAGCACCATCAAAAACACAGAAGATTAGCTCAAGATCACAGGAATATTTCTATACATTTTTTTTATTTTGTCAGCTTGTGCTAACTTTCTTTTACTCATTCTTATGTGTTATTCAACTCACAGCCACTCCACTGGGTCCAGAACGTCCTCTCTCACCAGGCAGACCACGAGGACCCTAATTATAAAGATAAGGTTGTTAAAACATGCAGTATAAAAAATGAATTTCATTTTGGAGCACACTCACCATTGGTCCTGGTGCGCCGTTCTCTCCAGATGAACCTGACTCGCCCTGAAAAACATCAACAACAACGGTTACTTCTTTTACAAATGTTTTCCTGTCACTCTTAACTTGCATAATAGGTCGGAAGTAACGTTACCTTTGAACCGACAGCTCCAGTCTCTCCCTTTGCACCATCAATACCTGAATAGCCCTTAAAAAAAAAAAGCATTCATCATCATATTCTATTAAAAAAAAACTTACGAATCGTAAAGCAGACTTACTCTGTGTCCTTTAATGCCGGGCAGGCCAGGTGTTCCTGGGAATCCACGAGCCCCCTAAAATAAATGACTTATTAATGACTTAAACAGAGCACATAGATAATAATATTAATACATAATAATAAAGAGACTAAAGTACACAGAAAAAACCCAACTTAATCTAGAGTAGTGTTCATGTGGCTGAAAATGTCAAAGTTACATTAAAAGAAATGTATATTTATACATTTGTATCATTCATTTGAATGACTTCCACAGTTGTTGTGATCTTGATATGTGTATCAAAATTTCAGTTAAAAAAATTATTAGCATCTAATATTAGTTCGTTTTTTTATTTACTTAATTTAGAACGAAATAGTTCTCTTGACTTTAAACAACTGATGGACATCTTTAGTGTTGAAATGTGTGTGGATGGCCACTAGGGGACGATATTCAATCAGAAGTTAAGTTTGTGTTAGTCTTTGAGTCTCGAGCTTATTAGACTAGTGTAAAAATAGCTGATAAAGCCGGTTAAAGAAAGCACTTCTTATCGCTAGACTTTATTTTCCTACAATTTGGGAGACAAGTGTCTCAGGTAAAAACATTCTCTCTGTAGCACTTGTACGACATTATCAAATAGTGTCTATATTTTAATTTCAGGAATTGGTCGATAATACAAATAAAAATGATCTGTTCAATATCGATTTTCAGTGCACTCTTCATGCAGCTCCTGGTGTTTGTGTGTCGAATGCCCGTCATATGAAAAGATATTGATCATACTGGTAATGCATCAGAATGAAATCAAAGGTTTTGAGGGTCTTAAGGTAACTCACCTGAGGTCCAGATGCTCCACGATCACCTCCTTTTCCGGGTTTACCAGCTTCACCCTAAATTAAAAATGTAAGATGGATGAATATTGCAAAAGGATGCTAGTGTCTTAGAAAATAAAGTTTCAACACGATTACATTTTCATTCAAAGAACATTTAGAACTGCCATTTTTCTATCATAAATATTTAAGAAGTTTGTATCAACTAACTCATTATAATAGTGAATTTACTTACGTCCTCTCCAGGTTTTCCAGGAGATCCTGAAGGACCACGAGGACCCATGGGACCCTGTTAGCACAAATAAAACAAGGTAAGAAACAACTTAAACAAACATCAGACATGTAGAGTGCGGAGTTATTCTACAAAGTTAAAATTATTCAAATTCCTTTCAGAATTTTGAGACCTTTTAGTGTGTTACTGTATTTCTAAAGACCGATTAATAAAATAGTATTTATTTTTGACACTAACAACGGTTTAAACAGCTTCTTAAAATGACATTTGGGAAAAATCTGACTTGAGCTCCACCTGCTCCTAATGTCAATAAACAACCTACCAAATTTCCCATCATGCATTTGACTCTAATAATCTGTGTTTTTGGTACATTTGTTTTTATTTTATGTGGCACCACTACGTTAAAAACGCAAAACTAAATTGTAAACATTATGGAATTCTCTTCATACTATCAATCTATGCTAGTTGCTACATTAACAAATAAAGCTACGTTTACAAAAAACTTTTATTTAATTAAAATCACAAAGACGCCACTCATTTCAACACACTATATAATTGTAAAGACCTTTAGCTCTGGCCTGACATTCTTACAGTAGACTTTTCACGAGGCAGTGAGTCCCGCCTGTCAGTCTCCGTCAGGAAGTGTGATTTTAATCGCACATAATGATTCAGTGAAACACTTTTGAAAGTCTCAAAGACTTTCTTTCTGCTTATCGTAACCCCACAGGAGCAGATTAGCACAGCAGTGGGGAGACCTTGCCTGGTCTACCTGCTGAGGCCAAAGGCAGAGGCAGAGCTGTTTGATTTCTGAATGTTTTTGGAGTGAAGGTGGAAGGGATTAAGGGAAGTTGCATCAGGAAACTAGAAAGACACAAACAGAAATTTTTGGATGAAATGGGATTTTTCCCCCCCTTTTTAATCTTTGAGGTCAACAGAAGTAATGATAAATATGGTACTAAAAAGCAAGAACTATATTAAGTCTTAATTAAGTGTTTTGTAAAAATAGATACACGAAGATTGACTTAATTTTATTTTGAAAACTAACTATGAAAACATTAATTCACCCTCCTTTATAATAATAACTATTGTTTTAATTTACTTGATCAATCAATATATACACTTTTTATAGGGTTTTTGGTCTTTTTTTATTTCCCTAAAACATCACGGGAATACAACATGATTCCTTTAAACAACTGATTTGCAATAATACTTTGTGCAGCTTGAGTACTTACAGATTGTCCGGGCTCTCCAGCCTCTCCGGGGTTGCCTTGGAAACCTTGTGGGCCCTGTTGGAAAAGATTCTGATGTTACTGGGAGACACAATGAATTGACTCAGATCGTTTAGAAGAAATCAATTTGATATAAAATGGAAGATTTGTTTTTATCGATGCCTAATGTTTCGCGAATTGTTTTACCGGCAGATTTATTTAATTATTTTCAGTATGTCAACTTGCTAAATCGTGACACTGTTTGCAGTACAAGGACATTGTCCTTCCTTGAATAGGCGCTCACTCACAGGGATTAAATCAAGTTTGGACACGTCCGCTACAACTCAATTACTTCACACCGAAGGCGGGGAAGTCTCAGATGGCCTGAAGCTAAAGACAGGAGCTAAAGGAGCGACTTAAACTGTCAGGTGTTCTGCCATGATCTGACTGTTTGGACAAACGTTTTGAAGACAAATCCATGATTTTATTTCTGTAATTGCAAACTAAATCTGCTTTAAGATAACTCTTATTAATGTTGTCGCACAAAAAGAATCCATCATTTGAAATTGTTACTTTTCTGTTTTCAATCTAATATTAATTAACAATACAAATAAATCATTGATTTCAATGGTCTTAATTGAATGATGAAGTATTTTAAAATTAATTATAGATGCTCTTTGGTTTCTAGTTTGACTGTTTTTTTCTTGTTTAGAACTTTTTTGGGACATTACGGAATGATTACATTCACAGGACGTTCAATTTAATAATAAGAGTTCAATATTTAAAAGTCTCCATCTGCAAAATTCACTTCAAATAATCTTACATACCATTCTTTTTTTTATAACAAATGTAGAGTTTCTTCATTTTAATGACTTTTCAAGGTAGCTAGAAGGGTGTGGATCTTTTTTTGGGTTGAACTCAAAGCTGTTGCTCTTTCTTTAAATGTATCAATTGCAGCTAACAATGTAGTAGCATCAAGCTATGCTAGTCACTTAAATTATATTATAATATGAAGATTTTACTGACTTGTTGATCATTATTATACTTATGCAGAGGCACAACAACAATGGTGGATTGATTCTAAAAAAAATCTTCTAAAATCTGGTAGATACCAGCTTGTTTTTCTCTTCTGGTTGTTACTGAGATACGTACAGGGGATCCGTTGGGTCCAGGTGGTCCTCTTGGTCCCATTGGGCCCTGAAGGAAGAAAGAGAAATACATATAACAACATGATAAAAACACATAGATTAGATATTAGATACCTCCCATTGAAAAACAGCATGTTTTCAAGTCTCATTGCTCTGTGACAACCCAGTAAATCATCTCAAATTCCACATTCTTTCCACTGATTCTCATTTTTACCGACAACCTTCTCCTCTCCTTGTCTTTTTTTTTACCACCTGCCGTGTGCTTCCACAGTTCAAAGGTCATAAGCAAAGGTGCCGCACTTTTAAGAGGAGAACTTGAACTCTACATGACTTCCTAAACTTGGACTTGATCAACGCAATAGTAAGCTGTTTGGTTTTCCTTGTTGGATAAACCCCTTCAACCCCAGAGATTTCTCGCACGGAAACAGCAGGTGACATTTCTCAAGAGAACTTCTCCATGACTGAACCTTAATCTGCTTTGCGGAAGCTTCTGGATGGAATCACACGCCAAAATAATTTGTACTTCAGTTTCACGCATTGCTGCTCGGCAAGAGAGAGAGAGAGAGAGAGAGTCACATTCTGTGGAAGCATTCAGTCAAATCATGTACCTTTCTCCCATTGACCACCTTTGTACGACTCACAACATAGTTAGACCAGCAGGCGTGTAAGAAAAAGGATTTGTGTGTTTACCCCCCAGTAAAAATGGGGGTCTCATGTGATCCAAAACCGTGTTCTTATTGTATTTAAAAGATCTCTCAGTAAATAGGTTTTTCAGATTTACTCTTGCTGCATTCAACCCAGTAAAGTAACTAAACGTTGTCAGAAATACTATCCTTAAGTACTAAATACTGTATATCTGTATGTATTAATAAAAGTGTTTATGTATTCAGTACATGACATATTCTCATGGTTATTAATGGGACAACACAAGTTAACAGAATAATGGCATGCTGGTATAAAAGCCCTAAATTAATATAAATAACAACAATTGGAAATCACTCTGTTTACTCAAATTTGTTTAAAATTTAGGTAGATATATTGACTTTATTAATCCCTCTTGAGATCTTCTTCAGGAAATTGGGTAATTTCATTAATTTAAGAAAGATATCAATTTTGTATTTAATTATTTTGCAAAATTTAACCTTTTTTGTTGATTGACAGACCTTAAACTGCTTTATATTTTAGCAAAATACCTTAAAACTCATTCTAATGAAGTTTTAAAGGGCATGTTGATGGGAAAAGTAATAGAAGTTTAAGTGCTGATCTGTAGTTAATTATGTAATGTTTGGATGGTCATGAAGGTAACACAACTTACCGATGCTTGATCAAATCTAAGTTCAATAGCTCAGCTAGGTCTAGTTTAGTTGGTAATAATTGGCACTTTCAACATTTTTAATTGAATAAATATATTTTAAGTCATTGCCAATGACATAACAGGTTTTTCAATGGTTGCCGCTTGATATATTTGCAGGTTTAGACTCTAGAGAATCCAAGGATTGTAGATTAAAACCCAACATACCCAACATATCAGGAGTCATAGCCAAAGAAAACCTTTCAAGACTACACAGTGGTCCTCAGAAGTGGATAAAGTCACCTTTCACTGGACGTGGAACAGCTTCATGGCAGAGGTAGAGAGCTGTCAATAGAGCTCTATATTCAGGAGTGTGTGTTTAAGGGTGCCCGTGTTTGTATAAACCTCTCAGGAAAAGCTCTTTTTGAGTCCGGGTGTATGTGTGTTGGGAGACGAAGTGTTATAAGTTATAATTTAATCAGTCCACTCCCCCGTGTCTCGATGAAAACATCCACGGGGGGCACTGAAAATGTCGCTTCGAGCAGAAGACCCGGTATCAAGTAATTGGGTTACAGTGGAAGATGCCGGACAGATTACTGTGAGATACGAGCATATGTGTCTCATCGTCTGCTTCTCCACAAAAATATCTCCCAGCGTATTCCAGAGCTCACAGTAGGCAAGTGCCAATTCAACCTGGTTTCATCATGATAGAGTTGATCAACACTCATCTACCACTGTTTTTCTAGGAGGGATTGACAAAGTTTTAAGCTTTACTTCGACGTAAATTTACGAAAGGGATTCGATTCATTTGCAGTTGACTTGCTCACCATCGGTCCTTGCATCACTCCCATCTGTGCACCACCTCCTGCTTTGTCGTCAAAACCACCAGCCATCTGAGCAGCAAAGTTCTGGAAAAAAAACATGTTTTTTTCAATTTTCATTGCAAGCCTTTCAGCAGCTCCATACTTAATGAATACGACTGAAATGCTGAGGTTTTGGACATTCATATATTCGCCATATTCTTATTGAACAATTCAAAAATAATAAACATTTATCATTTAGAAATAAAAATCATTCTGAATACAATTCATGACATTTTCATTTTAAAGCGACCACACATGAATACTAATATAGTATAGTATGTTGATGCAAATGAAAACAGGCTTTAAAAGTCTAAAGACCCTTGCTTGCTTGGACTTAAAACATTAACCTGTTTTAACGTGGAAGCTTGTAGTTAATTGCTGCATATTTTATTTTATATTTAACAGAAGATCTAGTGTTGATTTTTCTGGCATCTGCTATCATTTCTGTCTCCCCTTCACAAAGGCTCTCTTGTATTATCCCCCCAAAATAGCTCCCACACCAATATCAGCTTACTCTCCGAAGAATGGAGTCGTTTTGTCTCTTCGCTTTTTGAGTCTAATTTTTTTTTTTTCCAATCTCGTCCTCCCTCAATGTCATCAAATACTTACTCCACCGAGGCCAGGGGGTCCATTAGGTCCTGGGGGTCCAGGGGGTCCGGGGTTCCCGGGGGTGCCAGGTTCGCCATCTCTGCCTCTGGGACCAGATGTTCCCTGGAAAATAAAACAGGACTGCCATTAGATATTTGTTTGTAACACTATGAGATCTGATAATCTCGTATCGATGTTGTATTTTTAAAATTAAGTCCGTAGTCCGAAGTTAAACTTAATTTTCGTTAATTCTGCTAATTATATTTTTACAGCTACAAGAATATATTTATATATATATATATACTTTATAGCAGAATGATTGCTTCAATTCTATTGTAGTTGGTACATAAAGTGTTATATAAAGCATGTCTTTTCTTTACTTGTGCTGAGACAAACACTAAAACCAAACACAAGTATTCAGGAATACTTTCTGTTAAAGTAAACACATTTAAAAGAGCGTAAAATGTATTTATAAGACTTTATTTAAGGATCAATGTGAGTCATGTATAGCAACTTTCGATATGTTTTATGAAGTATTATAAGCATTGAACTTGAGAGCTTTAGTGTAAGTACACTGTCCTGTCATTACTAATAACCTGATATTTCATTTAGAAGATTATTTCAAATCAGTTGAAGACAATGTTATTTGTAATGACATTGTAATTACAAAACAGTGTTCCCACTTTATCCAAAGCTCTTAATGTCCACTACTAGTACTACCTTATGAAGCTTGTTATAAGTGGACATACATGATTATAAACTGTCATACCATCGTCTATAAAGCCTCATAAACACATTATAATGTCTTAATAACGTGTTTGTAATGCATTAAAAAAGAGACCTTCTTAAAAGGTGAAATAAATAAGGTGAAATATTCTTCTCATACACAGTTGTTGATGAATAATAAGGCAAAATAAAACTATATATGATGATAAGTATCCAATCCTTGAGGGTCTGCTGGGTATAAAATATAAATAAATGTATTTTGATAAGGAAGCCAACATGTAATATTAAAGTGTAATACAGTATTGTATGGCATTTGGCTGTTGATACTAGTGGAGGGAATTTATCAAACCCTGCTGACAGAAGTCTCGCACTCAGTTGAACCGAACTCCAACAGATTTCACAGCTGGTTACACCTGTAGCATGCATTTGGGAGTGAAAACCAATAATGGGGGAGTCGTCTGTGACTGAAGGTATAAAGCCAGGATTTATCAAATTCGAGCCGATGGTGGTGATTTATTAGACAAAAGTTCCTGTACCTTGCACCCACCTCTTCACATGTAGCGACAAATAACCCGTGAGGTGACATAAGAATGTGCTACGAGCTGACCCAAGCAAGCCAAAACACATTTAGTGTCTCTTTGACATAAGCATGGTCAAAAATGCTTCCAAGTCAGCCTGATTTATTTAGTCTAAACAACCTAGTGGAACGCACAACTTTAAATGATAATAACATACGTGGAGACTTATCATAAAACCCCACCACTCACCTCAATTCAACAAATTGTCAAGGTGTGGATTTTACAAGTAGTGTCTGTGCAAATTGATAAGAACATTCTTGACTGACCCTCTCTCCCTTTTCTCCTCGTGATCCTCGTTGTCCTTGCTCTCCTGGGGGGCCCTACAGGTGAGACGAAGGGCACGTCAGGAATGGCAAAAAAGAAGAATCAAGCGTTTCCATAAATCAAGGATCATACCATTGGTCCATGTGGTCCTCTTGGTCCTACAACCTGAGTGGACAAAAGAGATAAACAAAATAAGAATTTTTCAAATCAACAAACCAACGAGACTCACAGGGTTTCTTTCCACATTATCTTGCCGCCGCAGTCATTTTCAAGGGCTAATCACTTCAGGCACAGCATTACAAGAGACATACAATAAACAATGCTCCCTTTTTTATTTCCTGCCATTTCAGCTCCTCACACAAAACATTTCCAGGTGCGAGCGTGGCAGCTCTGTCCTTCTCTCCAATATCCAATGGTCTCGCTTTTTAGGTTGTTATGTTTTCAAACTCAATTTAGGGGATTTGTCTGTTAGTGAAGTAATTTAAATAGTTCTGGAAGTATTCCAGGAATTGTATGGTGCTTGGTTCTTTTTCTATTTCTTATTTTCTATGTAACCGTATTTCGTTATTTTATTCTGTGAGCTGGCAACACAGCAGAATTCTATGTTGTGTTTACAACAGTGGAAATAAAAGTTTCTGATTCTGCTTCTGAAATCACTGTCTGTCTTCAGGCTGCTGCTGCTAACCCTCTCAGAACTGGCAAACCCCCCAGAAACTTAAAGGGCACAGCATACAATACAAGGATCATCAACATAAATCCGACAAATTTAAATTTAAGTTAGTTTAACATTGCTTCAGCGCTCACGGATTTTAATCAGGAATACTCTCAAACTCACTAATGGTGGACATGTTGTTGAAGTTCCTGCTTATTTAATTGTTTGCATGATCAAACATCCCTGAATCATTGAAGTCATTTTACTTATTTCATTTGTGTTTATAATTTTCTAGCATTTAACTTATTGGTACATTATGACACTTCATGTTGAAATGAGTTTTTACTTACATCAGTAATATCTCCAGGTTCACCTTTCTGACCCTGTTCATGGAAGCAAAACACAAATGAGACACTTATCTTTAAAGTGATGAACAACACAGGCAGGAAATGCAAAGTTACCATCCGGCGCATGTCTTTTAAATCAACGTCTGATCTAAATCCATTAACTACAGGCTGCTATTGTTGATGCATGTCTGGAACTGATACAATTGTAGACACACACACACACACACACAATAATGATCACAGACTTCGGTGTCTCACCTTAGCTCCAGGTGTTCCTGTAATGGTCGAGAGGGGAGAACAGTTAAAAACATTTCAGTGGAGTGCAACAACAATCCAACACCAGAAGCCCATGCAATCTGTACAATAGCTGTTTAATTTCCAGGAGTAAATGAGTTTAATGGCCGCTGACACATTACAGTCGTCGAACCCAAAGCTCCCATTTAGATTGCTGAATCACCATCTTACTGTTAAGGCTTTAAGCAAAAGAACAAAGCAGCTGTTTTGTAAAATCCTAAAAGCTACAAGACAAGCAGGAAGGCCGAATAAATGTGATTACGGTACTTAAAGTGCCTCTATGTGGTTATGCAGGAAAATAAAAGTCTCTATTGTCCTACATAATTGTTTTAAAACTAAGCTGAACTTTTCCAATACCTACTTCCACAATTTGTTTTTTAATGATACTCGAAAATAATAATCTAAAGATTAAAGTATTAGAACCGAGACCATTGGGCCATTTGCTTGTAGTGAAGTGGAAAAGTTGTCTGGTTTGTTTAGATGCTGCTTTAAAAATGACCAAAACTTCAAAATACTAAAGTGTTGATATTGATTTTGCCAAATAAGACGTTTAAATATAAGTATAACCTAAATATAAGTTTACATTTGAACAATGCAAAAAGCTCAAACAGCAAAAAAACGTTTGCAGCGTTTAACATCTACCTTACATAAACGTAAAAAAAATGAATAGTTAGACCGACGACTTTATAGCTAGCTTCATAGCTAACTCGCTAGCTGCATTGCTAACTCGCTAGCTTGGATAGATAGATAGATAGATAGATAGATAGATAGATAGATAGATAGATAGATAGATAGATAGATAGATAGATAGATAGATAGATAGATGGATAGATGGATAGATGGATAGATGGATAGATAGATAGATAGATAGATAGATAGATAGATAGATAGATAGATAGATAGATAGATAGATAGATAGATAGATAGATAGATAGATAGATAGATGGATAGATGGATAGATGGATGGATGGATGGATGGATGGATGGATGGATGGATGGATGGATGGATGGATAGATAGATAGATAGATAGATAGATAGATAGATAGATAGATAGATAGATAGATAGATAGATAGATAGATAGATAGATAGATAGATAGATAGATAGATAGATAGATAGATAGAGATTAGCATTAAAGGTTATGTTTCAATAACTCCAAGATTCTTGTTTTTACTCAATGTTTTTAAAAGATCTAGAGCAGAGGTCTCCAACATGGTGTCTGTGGGTTAATAAAGAAGTAACCCATGGGCCTGTTGTAAAAAAAAATTCTCACAATAACCATCTTAAAATGCTTGTGTTTTAATCTCTTATTTATTGGTTATTTCAGAAGCTTGTAACAAACTTATGGTACTTCGGGTCACATGGTGCCCTTAGAGTGGCTCATAGTTGCAATAAGGTTGGTGACCCCTTTTAGACTGACTGTTCATACTAAAAATGAAAATAACTAAATAAAAATAACAATAATAATGTCACTACCAGTTAGAAAATAGCACGTTTTGGACAAAAAACCTCTGTGAAGAAGTGGTTGTTTAAACCTTTATCAATAAATGACTTATGTCAGTTGCTAACTTTTTTGAAAAAGTATCAGATTACGACAGCCTGTCAAGCATCAAAAGACATGCACATCCAGCAATGACACTTCTGATTTCAACCCACGATGCTTCTCTATTGATTTTAATTTAGCCCGCTCTGTTTACCAGGCTGCCATTGTTTTCTCATGCCACCAGAGCTGCTCCAGAAATCCACAGGGAGCAGAAGAAGGAGAAATGTAAAGTCTGCTCGACTGAGGTATTTCCTTAATGACTCCCACATGTTGTCATGATACTCTGGATGTGAGAGAGTATTCAGACAAGGTGGGGCCAAGGTGAGGCTGTCGTGGAAAAATAGAGGAAGCATTCTGGATGAAACGTGACCAGAAGTGTAGCTGCTGCTGAAGGGACCATGTGTTTGCTTTGGAGGTAGAAGATCAAAATCGAAGACGCGTCTTTGATCGTCATTTTCATCTTCCATTCCAGAATAAACACGATGATCTCGCTCAGTAATTTATTTTAGTTTAAATAAATTACGACCGATGGCTGGTGATGAAACAGCAGGGCAGATGGGGCAGCACTCTCCAAATGCGATTTCAGGATTGGGACAGTCTTTTAGCTCCTCGCAGACAATTTCATCACACAGGACGGTCCCGGTGTCGCACACGCAGATGCGACACGGCTCCGGTTTCCACACATCCTTGTCACTATAGCGCTGTCCATCCTGTGTACAGCTAAAAACGTCTTCCTCTGTGTGTGTCAAAACCACATACAAGCACGGAAGAGAAAGAAAGAGGAGATGATGCATCAGAAATCAAGATAAAACATGTTATTATACACTTGAGAAAAACATTTGCTTAAAAGCATCTTCAAACCTTGAAGCATTTCAAGTTGACAAATAAATATAAATACACAATGCATGGACGATATTTTACTTTTATTATGAATTTCGGACTAATACTTGGTGCCTGTATTTGTATGTCACTTTACATTTAGGGCATTATTTACTGTATATATATGCAGGTTTAAAAGTGCTTTCAGGATCATATTTAGAGCAAACATTGTATTTATTTTTTTTGTTGACCAGAGAAGCTTAAAGGTTGGTGAATGAACTGAAATCATCTGCTAAAACAAAATAATAATGGTACATTTAAAGCTATTTTCAACTAAAGTATTGTCTAATTTTAAGCCTCCTCGTTAAACTGTGTATTATACTCACATATACATGTATTTTTTAAGTAAATCCAACCACTGTCTTAGATTTTATTGACTCTTCTTTATTTGTAAAAAAAAATTCCTAATTTTGGTATCATTGGAAAGCATGCAGGTCCTGCAAGAGCCACGTGGTGGCAGTGTTATTTCAAGGAATCCACAGGAAACCTCCAATTACTTCCCAGGAGCTGGAGCCCATGTGCCGAAATTCTCCGACAAGTTAAATATAGTGCTAGTTTACATTGTGGGAGACACCCTCATTTACAGCAAAGGAGACAGACTTTGCATTCAGGTGATAAAGGCAAATAATCACCGTTGTCGGCTGATTAAGAATGATGGAGGGTCTGGTGAAGTCAGAACATATATACTAAACAATTATGCTGTTTGTTTTCCTTAAATTGTTTGTGTGTGAAGAGTAAACAAAGAGGGCTGAAAGAAGGGTTGTGATTGGACCCACTGACGCTCCAGGGTGGGGGCAAGTACAGTAGCTATATTTACCTTTGAACACGCTTTAAGTCTATGTAACCTCCCAGACCCCAGAAGTCATGAATGAGGTCTTTCTGGGAGAGCGACAGAGTGGGCAATTCACCAACCATTTCCTTGAAAAAACACATTTGCCCCCGGCGCCCTCCCCCCTTATTTGGAAGCCATAGCTGATGCCAGAGAGACAAGAAGGTGGTCACTTCTTAATGCATACATACCTTGGATTGTTTACAGGGTTAGGGTTAGTGTTTGTTGGAAGAGCTACACCTGCCATACCTTGACCTAAACTTTTGGTCATAAACGCCTCAACCTCTCTGCTTTTTCAAATAAGATATTTCAGTCACATAAGTTTAAATGAATACAGATCAAGTAAACCTAGTCTTTTCTGAAAATACCTCCACATTAACACTCTCAGATATCTGCAACTCCAGGCTTGTACCCCTCCAGCATCTTTAAAAAAAAAAAGCTGCCACTGGTTAAGCCAGAAAAAAAGAAGGCATTATATCCAGAGGCCTTCGTAACCTGAAACTTGGCAATAGCAAGAGTGGCTTTCTTCTTTTGCATGGCCACTTGTCTGCTTTTCCAATTTTCACTTAAAAAAAAAAAATCCATCTTTATTTTTCTCTTGAAAAAATCTGGGTTGAGCTGGATTTATGAGGAGCACACCGCACCTTCTCAACGTTTCAATAATAAACCCTCTGTCTCCTATTTTTTTTCCAGTCACCTTTTCTCTGGCTCTCTGTCTCTCTCTGGGCTGACTGTCACAGCTTTTTTTGGGGTAATCTTCTGAGCAGATGGAAACACATGGAATTATTATTTCTGGCGAATATTTGCTGGCGAACCAGTACTCGAGTGTGAATATTGAGATTATAATCCTCCTCCAGGTCTGGTTTTGAGTGGTGTATATTTATTATGCTTTTACTTTTAACAGATCGAATTATTAGAACCCTTCTTCTGTCTCAACAAGCCAGGGTTTGCATGGATGCCCTCTGAAAGCAATGGAATGTGAACACTTTCCACCAAAGGCCCTTGAGCCTGACCACCTTTCACTTTTTGGCCCATCCCCACCCACATTTATCATCTCTGTTAAGTGAATCTGCAGTTTTAAAGGCAGTGGCCTGGAGCCACCACAGGTGTTTGGCTGCGCATGTAAAAATAGGGGGGATTTTACAAATGCACCCTCAGTGTCGGATCATAAGATTTATTTTAGTATAATAAAGTATTTCATCAGCAGGTACATTGATGGATAGAGAGGAAAACGCCTGGTGCCTTTACTTATACGCACCTCGAGAAGCTTTTTTAAAATTAAATTCTATAGCAATATATTACTTTTTTACTAATGATGAAACACTTTATTTGTGACATCGAATTATATCCGCAAACACGACAAACAATCGAAAAGAAAACAACTTTATCCAGTGCGTAAAAGTTTTATGATCGTGCGTAAAATCTTCCGCGGAGCTTCAGGTGCAACTAGACGCGTTTCTGGATCATCTTTTTCATATTGACAACATCTGCCGCAGGTTTTTTTTTGTTTTTTTAAAGAAAATGAAAGTCACTTACGGTCGTCCTCCTCTTGACATCTTACAACGGATAATAGACAGACTTGGGTTGCTACGAGGAGCAGTAGAGTCCGTGAAGCCACCAACATGTCTAAATATTAGACATGCACGGCCCTTGATGGAGAAACAAGTGTGCAGTGGCTTCTTTCAGTGATTCTGTCCCAAAGTTACAAAAAACCAACCATTCGACCTTCACCCTTGCTGAATTGGAAAAAAAGGAAAAAAAGAAAACGATGGATGGAAGAATCCGTCGGCAGGACTCGGACCTGCAGCAGAAAACTCAGCACCGACCGCTTCAGGCCAGACGCTGTAGTTTTATGTCCCCGTTGCCTTCAATGAATATTCGTATATTCCCAAATATGAGGACGGCCCACTTCAACCCCCTGTCCGGGTGTAATCTGAGCCCCGTTTCCCTCCCATGCCTGAATCCCAGGTTCCATTATTCCCAGCCCACTTTTTTTCCCCGCACGTGCTGAACTCCTGAAAGTTGACAACTTTCCACACAACTTTGAGACCCTCATTCATGCCTCGAACAGACACAGACTATATGTTCCACCGATATTTGGGCCACACAGGGAAATAACTTGCATTAATAAATTAATATATATCATTGCATTTTGCTATTTGCACCCCTGATACCCTTTTTGTATACGTTTACATTTTTAAACAATATATTTGTTAATTAATTAAAATTAACTTAATAAATATGAATATACTTAATTTTACTGTATATATGTATGTACTTGTGTGTTTATACTATGAGATCTAAAAAATAACTGAAAAACGACTTGGAAATTCATTCTAGGAAACGGGTTCCATTTATTCTAAGAGGAAATATTATTTTATGAAATATATAGAAATAGAATAGAAAGTCACAGTATGTAAGACACGTGACCTTGAAAAATAAATAATGAAATATCTACATCTCACCAAAAGTGCCAGATGCTCTCCATTTGACATGTAATATACAATAATAATATAATAATAGGGATATATTTTATTTGCCACGATTTGCCAAGTGTTCTCCATTCGGCATGATATATATATATTTTTAATATTTTACAATTAAATATAATAAGTGTTCTGAGGTGATTGATTTCCCTTTTACAAGCTAGCACTGTTGTCCACTAACTAAGCTAGCAAGGTTTTAAATTTCCTTCACAATAGAGTTGAGAAAATAACTTTATTTAAAAGTCTTCCTATTAATTGTGTGTTACAGTTATTAAAACTTTACGGACCACAAAGTGCAGATAAATAATCTAAAATTATAAGGGAACTTTCCTGCTTGATACCCTGGCTCCTGCAAAAGTTTGGCTCGTATTATGTCATGTAAAGAAACAGTGCCTTTGTATTAGACATGTGACCTGTGTGACAGACTTAAATCTTGATTCTTTGGTATGTAATTTTACTTTAAAAAAAGAAAAAAAAAGGTATATTTTCAAGGGAAATTCTAAAAAATACATCGATACATTTAAAAACATTTTAACATATACTATTAAATACTATTATTAATACGATTAGTATTATGACTTATATTAACAGTAATTAAGCTAACAGCCAGTTATTGAAATATATTGATAAATGATTAAATCTATTTGTTGCTGTCTAATCTTGTCAAGTGTAACGGGAGCAACAGGTTTCAGAGATGCCATTCAGGCAGTCGCCACAACTCCAGAGATGTATTAATAGGACTTGGACAGTTTGGTTTCATCATTTATGTAGGGTCCTCACCCCTGAGCAGGTTTTGACCCGCAAGTCTTGACCTCTGAACCCTTTATTGGATATTGAAGCAGCTGTTGTTAACAGCGCGTGCAGCACTGATGGTAGATCTGCTGCTGCTCCTCTTATGACAGAGAATACATTGTGTAGTTTGTGTTTCTTTTATGGATTATAGCAGTTTTTTGGTAAGTTATTATAAAATATCAAATGTTTATGCTTGGATTTATTCACTCAAGCTAACAGGTAATGTTTACATCATGGTATAGAGAAGGAGGATTTGAGCAAAAAGTGAGCAATTATGTGCATTCTAGAGAGGTTAAACCTCTCGGCTATTATTCAGGGCTTATGATAATAACCCTCATTTTAGGTTTAACATTCACCCAGATTTTGCTTTGTCGCCAAACCAGGTTTATTGTCGCCAGAACCTTTTTCTTGCTGATAATGAGCTGTTGTAGAAAACTACATAAAGAACTCAAATACTGTATAACTGTATTTTTACTTGAGTAAATAATCTGCAATGTTATGTAATTACTATTTTAGCTAGTTGACATTAGTGCTGAAATCTACCAGCCCCCGTTACACTTTATGTTATAACTTGTAACAGTGACTTTTATATAATACAATGTTCAATTAAATACATGTACTACATCTCAGTGATTGGATCTTGTATGTTAAGGGGCGGTTAAAATCATCTTCTCTATGAGAAAATGACACATTAGATAATTAGGTCATCTGAATGAGACTCAGAGTAGAACTTTAAAGAGAGTAAGAGTAAGACTCGCTCCTTATTGCCAGAATAATGCTTGCGTTGTAGATTTCCACACATGATCATCTATCTTAACTCTTCTGTTATCTCTGCCTCAAGGTGACGCAAAGTGTTTGTGGGGCAACACAAGGAATACCACAAACACATTTGATTCCAGGTCTCCGGGTCATCTTGACCCAGAGATAACACAAGGGTAAAGGAAGACCTGACTTTGGTAATACTTTCCTTCTGATAATGAAAATGAAAGTGGGACAGAAACACAAAGAGACTGTGGCACATTGTTGACCGGACCGTGTTTCTTGAAAACTACAGTCATTCTTCTTTTGTGATGTCGAAGCAGCTCCATAAACCCAGTTCAACACAGCGATCAAAGGTGACGCAGCTACTCATTTTCTATCCCTGGAGGCCTTAAATCAGAAGCACTGGATTTTATACAGACCCTCTTGTTTTTAGCATGTCGTCTGAATTTTATTCTTCTCAGGAAAGGAGAAGTATTGTTGCGTGAAAAGCTAAAACAGAGACACTGTGTGCTCGCTGATGAGTAGTTAAAAAAAAGAACCACCAGGATTTGGTAATATATCTCTCGAAGAATAGTGAGCGTACATGCCTGTGTGAGGAATTCACTTTTTTTTTTGTGGCAGAGTGAGTTGAGACAAGACATTTCTTTGTTCCGCGACCTGCCACAGGGACCTGTGGCAAGATTTAGATTACTCCTTCAAAGCCAGCCTGTGTCGGATTGACAGATGTGTCCTCCAACGGCACGAGAGGTCAAAGGGCGGGGGAGCCATCGATGCCCTGAGAGGGATGAGAAAACAAACATTAGTGCTCGAGGTGTCGTATGTGTGGCATTAAAAATGCCCGAGACTAAAGTGCTGACATGAAAAAAAAAACTTAAACTTATTAGGACCAAATACCTTAAGACACTGCGACTGATTTAAGAAAAAAAACAAGGCAAACATAAACTTTACATTTTGGTGGGTAGTTTATCGACTAAGCTAGTCCAGTCCTCCGAATATAAAAGATTCAGACACAATCCAAACTAGTATCTAGTGTGACGTCAGACAGTCAATGTCAAGAGTAAATGATTGACACACGGGTAAATGGCCTACCGACTGTCTTGTGTGAGATATCTTGAACATTCAGGGGTTGATCTTAAGTAGATGTGCACAATAACATTACGCAAGAGAAATAATATTTATTAAATTTAATCCAAATACCAACAACTGAGATGATTTAAGCTGCCATTGTTGAATTTCATAATTGGGTTTAAATCATAAACATTCTCGTTCCCTACATACATTCATTTTAAATGGAAAGGATGAAAGCCATGTACTGTAGTTTTAAAAATATTATTCTTGCTTTTATGGACTTAAAAGGGGGCTAGCGTTGTTATCCGGCTGATCACGACAGATTTCCGAAAAATGAAACTAAAACTACAACTTTTAAAAAGGCTGTAAATGCATAATGTTAGAGCTACAGAGCTCTAATTTAGTTTATATCTTTACTACTAGAATTAGCCTCTTGTAGCACTAATAATAAGGGATTAGTTAGCGGACAACAGCTTTCGTTCTTTATTGGCCTATGTGGACAAATAAGGTAAAAACGATCAGGCTTAGTCAGGACACAGATTAGATCATTGTGAATCCAATAAAATCTCTTTAGGACCCCTGAAGCACCGTGAGAGATCCCAGCTGACTCAAGTGACCTTTATAGATATAGCTATAGTGCCTGCTGTACATGAGCGGAGTGTTACCAAATATTTCAAAAGTGGACCAGAGGAAAACATTTTGTACATTCCACTCAATCTTAAACCAGCATCTTTTCACACCTGTCTTTATGACCTCTTAAAATTAACCCAAGAACCTCATTCGTTTTACCTTGTACCTCCATCCCCACCATTCTTTATCAAACACACTTCAATGATCATTGACATCGCATTGAAAACCATCAAAATCATTTGTGTTTGCAAGAAAAGCGTCTGTGTTTACGTCTGTATAAAAAATGACTACAAATATAAATAGAATGTGTCTGTTACCAGTTAAGTTATGTTACCAAGAGAAAAACTGTCACAAATATACCACATGGTCAAAGAAAAATAAATTGTTTAATAAGTAATACATTACCCACCTAAAGTAATATTGTTAAAAAAAGAGATCTTAACAAATCAAACAACTATAAGAGAAGAAAACAGCTCATTAACAAAATAAATTAATAAATAAATAAGATGCTTGGGTTGATACACCTGTTTCCTCCTCGACAAATCTCGATTTTTCTCAATTATTTCCAGACTATAAGGCGCACTTAAAAGCATTTAATTTTCTGAAAGAAAAAACAACAGAACACAACAAGAACAAAAGAGAAAGAACTTTCTAAGTCTCCAAATAGTTGAGAAATAGCGTCAGTAATGACAGTCGTCTCCACTAAAACCTCCACCTCTCCAATTCACTCTATCATCAGCAGACATCATCATGCTCACTGTACAGTGTTTTGTTTCTTGCTCTTTGTTGAATTGCTGGGATCTATTTTTCCTTAATCAACTGTAGTCTTATTTCAACTGTATAGTGTCTTGAGATAACTTTGTTATGATAAAACACTTTAAATAAAATTGAATTGAATTGAATTGAAATTGAATCATCGTCCAGGGAGAGTCCTCTGTCTCCTTGTCTGTCCATCACACAGTACATTAAAAGGAAGTGATTCCTTTCACACACATGCTGCCTTTAGTTACCACTCCATCCCTCACTGTCTTCAGATTTGGATTCATTTATCAGCGTTTGAACCTCAGTGTGTACATTTCCACAGGATTACAAATGAGGTCGGTTGTTGAACTCCAAGACTAGACATTGACTTTAAATTGTTACATTTAATAATCAGTAACAGACAAGGTCATAAATTGCATTGATGGATAGACCAGTGACAAATTACACCCAGTTAAGTCCCTGCTGGTTCACACAAGTCATTTTAAAGAACCTCCGCTTCAAAAGAACGATAAAAAAGTCTGTGAATATACGTCTGTTCAGGAATTGAGTCTGGAAAGATAATCAGAGCGAGTTTGGGATAGAAGAGGGGAGAATGAAAGAGAAGGGAGGGGTTCAGACGAGGAAAAGAGAGAAGAAGCAGAAGGTGGAGAAAGTGGGAAGTTGGAATGCAGGAATGGGAACGGGACCGAGGGGGCGGGATGAGAAGGGTGATGATGAAGAAAAGGTGCACACTGGAGGGTGAGCGCTAACTCGGGTCATGTGAGACGAAAGTGACGACATCACAGACTGAAAGAATGCCCTGTCATAAAAACGCACGATGACATCAATAAAAACGATGTGGTTGGTATAGAATAAGACATTTTTACAAAGTCACTTTCTTTAGGTAAAAAAAAAGGTTTGCATGAAGCTTTTTTTTTCTTGCCTCTTCTGGAGGGAGATACACTTGGCTAGTGAGAACTGAAGCTGTGTGGGACGTGTTGTTTATTGATGGAGCGTGAAAAATGCTGGGAACCACCAGCAGACCATGTTTCCAGCTTAATTAAATAAACGTCAGCCACCAAACAAACTCTGGTTTATTGATTTCAGAGTGAGATTGTCAGCGAGAGATCCAGAGAGCACTCAAGTCTTAACTTAACCACCACCACTACTTCTTTTCTTCTTCTGAATGTTACATTTAAGCTCAATTTCTGCTCCTTATTTCTACACCTCTGCACGTGTGGAACCCTGAATAATGACATGAAGAAACTCACTATCCTTGTCATATGTCTCCTACACAAAGACACTTCCATTGTAGCCCTCAACCTATGGCCTCAGTCACAATACATGGTCCACAATAGCTAAAAAAAAAACGTACATCACCTTAAATAAATGCAGTATTTGAGTCAGCAGAGACACATTTTATTGAATTGTGATTGAGAGACAGAATATGAAGCTTTCCCATTTTTATGAACGATCCAAATTATTAATAGTGTATTTTCACAATGATTTTAAGACCATATTTCATATACTCTGTAAACATTTAAACAGTTATTCATCGTTTTACCTCCTAAAGTAAGAGTTTTAAAATGTTATTACAATATGCCGACATCATTAAATAAAAATTTTAAAAAAATGCCAGTGCAATGACTCTTCAATAAATTAAATTAAATTGAAATGCATTCATTTCTGATGTGCTTTAACCCTGGCCACAGCCTCCATCACTGTCTGGTATTCTGCTGCATGGATTTTTATTTGGGTGTATTGAAAATAAACCTACATATTATCTGTCTGGAAGTCATGACGTCAAACTAAATAAGAGACTAACATTCACAAATTGAAAAAGCGATTCTGCAATCATTTTTTATCCTAAGATCACATATTTTATCAAACAGATTCATCTCACTTGTAAGAGTTAAAAGTAAGAGTCAATACTTTGACTTCTATGTAAATTCAAGCAGCAACAAGAAGACGAAGCAGAAGAATAAGAAGCCCTTGTGCGGCTTCTTTTCGCACGAGTCCTTCAGAAACAAACCTCTGTCTCGCTCCGAGCACAACAGTAAACAGCAGCATCCAATTACATTGACAGAAGTCAACGGTGGTCTCGCACACAACCCTCACTGTTTCTATTAGCGACACTTATCACCAGAGTGTCATTTGCTAAGTAATCAGTGAGAAGTTATGTGAAGTGTTGGGAAGCAGGGCCCAGGCATAAGTACCTTCAAATATATTTAAGTTGAACAATATAGAGGGAACACTCGAGCAGCTCAGAGAGAAAAGAAGAAGGAAAAACGACACGAGAATGTGGCAGCATCCGTGGAAATCTCATGACAAAGCCGGGGGTGGGGACTTGAAGTATTCCAAATCTCTGGAAGAGATTTTTTTCAGGGGTCACAGTGTTCATCGTCTATGAGGACCAAATATGAAAAAAATGAAAAAGGATGCCAATAATGTGAAAGTAACAAAGTGGGTGCATGACTATTATGACAATCCTCTCAATTAAATAACAGGTTTAATTTACAGATTATTTACGAAGAAAATCCAAGAAAAAATGACAGAGGTTTTTTTCTCAGGGAGACTGACAAAGACGCAAGGGACTTTCAGATGCTCTTTTCTCAGACATTTCATTCCTTAAGTGCATTTCTTCTATTTCTCCTTCGCTATGTCTGGTTAGTCTATCAGTCTGATCAGAGCCTCCACCTCTCTCACAGTCCAGCTTGGGGATTTTGGGAGGGTTTGTCTTTCAGCGTGGCTGTCAAGTTTCCTGCTCGGTGCTTTCAATATATTTAACACATCTGAGTCTGTCACGGTGTTTATGATGGTTTTTTTAAAAATATATATGTAAACTTGATACAGTTGGTACCTTATCTAATAAAAGTATTTTTGTATAATACACATTTTTATTTTTCACTTATATCGTTTGAGACAGTGCCATTATTATTATTTTATCTTATAATTTCAACACACAGTAAATCCTCTGAATTTCTATAAAAGCCATTAGTTGAAACACAACAAATACACAATTGTTTTTCTCGCTACTTTGTGTTTTGTTTTGTGCATCAGAATAAAGGGGAACATTCATGAAATAAAACCTATGTGGCATATTTCAATAATAAAAGCTAAAATAAAATAACACGATGTAAAAACAATATTAAAAAGTGTCCTGACCTTGTATTTGTATATTTCCCTAAAGATCAAACACAGCATTCCAATTCAGCGGCTTTTCTGATGCTTAGATGATTCTCTTCTATTAAATTTCCTCGACACTAGCTAGTGGTACTAAATGGTTGCTAATGGATAGAAGGAAGGAAACAGAATTCAAATCAAAGTTAATCTGTATTCTACGTCCTGTTGCTACCAAGATGTCAGGACATACAAACCCAAAGAGACTGCAACATCTTTGTGAGTGATGACGATTTCCCTGAAGGTCAAATACAAATATTTGTTGTTTTCAGTATCACACACTTGAACATTATTTACACAGTGATTTTATTCCAGATGCTTTAATTTAGCTTATAGAACACACTGTTGATGTGCAAATGCTAACTAGGTGTTAAGACTGTTGCAGGCGACATTAAAAAGTCTTTTTTTTTCAAGGTTAAATATCTAAAAGTTAATGGATACTTCAGAAAAGTGTCAAGGGTAATAGAAGCTTAATATGTTTAAATGTTTTTAGAAGAATTGTAGTGAAAAATTAAGGACTTTTTAAATCCCTGTCGGAACATTTAATTTTTGTTTTATGTATAGTTCTAGTCTTGCTCAGAGACGGCCTTTCTTTGTCTGATGGACTCATGACAATGTTGAGATTTTGTGTACTTTGGTAAATTTAACAGGCTTGAACAGACATGTTTATGAAACACGCAGGACTGCTGTGATTGGCCAAATCATGTTCATCGGTCAGTCAAAACAGAAACAAAAACTGTGGAATTTGAAGTCCAGTAGAAATCTGATTTGAAGGCTGAAGGTCTTGAACCTCATTTAATTGGTGTCTATTAACCTCTTCCATCCTTTGGATATTTCATTGTACAAATCAACTATAGCATCTAGATTATGATCTCTAATGAAATAACTGCGTTAATGAAGGAACAAAAATGATCAACACTGCAGGAAGAAGGATTTAAAGAAACAAAAACACATCTGGTTTGATTACGTCTCCTCGATGATGTGGTCAACACTGGTGTGTCTATGCAGGCCTGGTACTGTACTGTGGGTCTCCATGCCTGTTCGTATGGAGCTCATTTCCTGCCAGTGAATAGTCCCATTATGGAGGGAATTGTTGGTGGAACCAGGTGGTGAGAGTTGATTTCACTGCGGAAGAGGAACCATTTCAAAATATGTACGTTGGAATCGGAAGAAAGTGGCTCTTAGTGTCATGTTCCTACACATGCCAGATCTCAAAAAGTTAACTAAATCTTTTAGCTCTTGTGGTCGATGGGTTAACATATTTTACCGAACTGTTTCTAACTGTAAGTATCGAATTCCCTTCAAATTCCTTTCTTTCAAACTCAGTTTAACTGTAAGTCTCTGTACAATTGTTGACAACTATTATCTCTGTTCTTTAGCATATCTTTATTATTAACAACTGTATAGGTCAGATTTACATCAACATTCATCTATAGTTCTTTTGACATAAAATGTATTGATAGACCAGATGCAGCCCCCTGCCCACGAGTTTGACAAATGTGATCTAATAAATACAAATGTACCTTTTGAGGCTAAAAACGACAGATTAACTCACAAACTTTGTACTTCCACCACAAACACCCGTTGTTATTTACCTTTAATCTTTTTTTAATGATCACAAACACTTTCCGCCTGTTGAACGTCATAGTCATGGTGTCATCAAGCATCTTAGGTGAAATTATTTTGGTCAACGTTGAACTGACTCAACATTTATAGCATTTGGGGACCACATAAAATTACTTGGTGGGAAGGTTTTGACCCAAAAATATCAGAAGATATTTGAACATTTACATATTATAATACAATTATACTATAATATACTTAAACATAACTTTAACTATCCCACTAACCACCTACATGCAGTACTCAACATGCACATCAATTGAAAGCTAATGGAATTCTCTATCACTTCTTTAGCACACACGGAGAATATAGGTAAAACTTTATTGATCACTCAGGAGGTCTCCTTAGGGAAATTGTTTTTTTTATATAATTTAATATTTTATATAGTTGATAAATAAACAATTTTGCATGTGTTAGTGAAGAGAGTAAGTAAGTAAGTAATGGTTATTTGTAAATAGCCTTTAGAGAGATGCAAGAATGGCAGGTGAAAGAATGATGATTGAAGGGTAACAAAAAAAAAGACGTGTTTTGATGTAGGACAAATGAAGACTTTCTAAAGATAGACTTTCATGTCACATTTCTATAAATGAAGACATCAGATCCTGTTGATCAAAGTCAAGAAGAAACATATTTTCAACCTCTAATCAACTGCTGGTATCAAGTTAACTACTCATATTATAGTGCACAGACAGATTATAGATTAAATCTGTTATAAACCAGAAATATTTGAAAACCAATAAAAAGTTGACAGTTCGTGCATGAGTGGCTAAAAGTATTCTTGTATATTTTGATAATAGGGTCACAGAGCAGGAGTGCACGAGAGGGTGAGTAAATCCACCAATCAGCATCGTCCCCTTCAGTGGGTAATAGTGGGTTAAAACACACCAGCACTTGAGATGTTGCTAACAACATACAATTTAGTCAAAAAGTCCCACTTCTTTATTGTCCAGTTTCCTTCGGTGGTATGATGGGGAGAGGGGTTATGTACTGAAGTTAAGATCAGAGTGTGAAAAGATATATTTCTGTATCGATAACACTAGTTAAACTAATTGAAAACTAATAAAATACCAAAAATATTGTGTTTTGGCTCCCGAGTACCATGAAATAATTCTTCCTAATTATATTATTTCAATGAGTTTAAGTTTTGCTACTTACAAATGATTGTTTCTTCGAAGTGTTCTGAAGGGATAAGAATGTCCAGTTTAAGAATTAAAGATATTTTGGTGCTTATACTCTTATTAGTTTGACCATACTTACTTTAAGAGTATCTATTATTATTTTAAAATAAAACCAATATATTTGAAACTGACTTTACTCAAAGAAACTGTGTAGTCAGTAACTGTATTGTGGAACAAATTACATCGCGATAAATGACTGTTAACTCTGTTTTTCTGGTTCTAACTGAGTTTTACACTAGAAGTACGTTTCTGAAATCGGATAAGAATAAACACTGCATTCTAAATAGATGTTATATTATGGTACTTATTTCGGCTTCAAATGCTTTATCCCTATTCAGGGTCAACATGAACGTGAAGCCCAAAAAACAAATGTGTTTGTGGTATCCCTTGTGTTGTCTCTCGGTCAAGGGGTACGACCTCCACCACAGCAAATGTATTTATGGAAGCCAGGGAGGTCGTTCAAGGGTTAAATGACAACTTTACCCATGAGTTTATAACGCCTTACCAAAACTTCTTAATGAATCTTACTTTTACCACAGTATAACAAAAACACTGTGCAACATAACAATCAAACAATTACAATGAATTCACCTCAGTGCTATGTTTATGCTGGAACCACCCTTGTCTGACTTCACTTACACATTTCAAAATAGGTATTTCAATTAAAAAATAAAAATCGTTTGAATTAGAAATCACCTAGAGAAAGAAGAAACAGCGGAAAGGGGATGTTTGAACACAGATACACAATGTTGGCACAAAACTTCTGAACATGATGTCATAAAGGCAATGGTTCTAAACCTATTGTCCGCAGGTTGTGAATATATGAAGTGCTTCCATCAGTTGTTAAAAATGATCCGATGATCACATTTTAGTTGTTCCATCGACCAATCAACAGTTTTCATTTCACTTCACGGTCAGTTGCTTCCTGAGCCATGACAACTCTTCTTTACTACTGTGTGATGTGCAAGGGAATCCAATACTTTTATGATTTAATGGTAATTGCTAGCACCACTTTCTCCAATAATTTACAGTACAGGTAAAAAGTTTTCTGGTCTGTCTTTCATTGGTTTCTTAAAGTAATGATGGTCACTGGTTTCTCTTATTGTATCTAATTGGTTCTTGTCATAATATGAATTCTAACATTTGTCCAATAAAGCTGTCAGCAGTGATTCAACCTGACTTCTGCACTGCAACACAACTAATGGGCTAAATCCATGCGAAGTGAAATCCACGTCAGGTGACCACCTCTTGAAATCATCAAGCAAAATCTAAAAGTCTGCAAAGCAGAAAATGGTAAAATTGGTGGAAACTAGACTTTAAGGTGTGTTTTCATTCATTCATTCATTCATTGTCTACCGCTTTATCCCTTGTGTATCATTGGGTGAGAGGCAGGAGACACCCTAGACAGAATGCCAGTCTGTCTCAGGGCTCACAAAGACACACAAGCATTCAAACACACATTCATACCTACCTACGGACATTATCCTCAAGTTCTCAATCAATCTCTGTATGTTTTTGGACTGTGGGAGGAAACCGGGGTGCCCGGAGTAAACCTACGCAACATGGGGAGAACATACAAACTCCACAGAGAAAGGTCACAAGTTGGCTCGGCCTGGAAGGGAGCCAGCAACCTTCTTCCTGTGAGGCGACCGAGCTAACCACTCTGCCACTGTGTGCCCTGTGTTTTCAGTTACTTTGTATTTTTTTGTTGAGTACAAATGATGAATGTATAACGATAACTGGCCAGAGATCTACAATCCCTGAGTGCTTTTCTAACAGTGAGTTGCATATAAACCCCGTAAACATTTCCCTTTCAAAGACACAAACCATTTCTGACTTAGTGAAAACTTTCACCTCGAGAATATGCTCTTGGCATTAAGTACCACAGATCTTCTCAGGTACATACTTGGGCAGGACATTTCCTTTCGGAACTTTTCCTTTTCTTTGAGTTGAAATTTGTTGTGACTTTTCTTACCAAAAAAAAAAACAACTTTATTTTATAACCTGGGGTTCTTAAAAATCAAAAAGTATGAAAAAATAATAAATCACAAATATGGCTTTGATTATCATTTTTGCTTAAATGATGAAGGAAAACAATTGTGTATTTGCTTTTTTTATGATCAGCTTTTCACGAATGCTTTTAATTGTCGAACAAAGTTTGGCTTTACTCTCTGTTATTGAGTAGCTGATCCTCTTCTTCACCTGTTGTCGTGACCACAACATTCCCCAGTGGATCGACGTCCTCTTGTAGACGTGCATCGGCTTCTGTCCATCTTTGATTTGTGCAGGTTCATTAGCAAACATTTAAGTCTTGTGTTATCATGACTCCCAGATGTGTTGTGGTATTCAATCCAGTTGCATAATCCTAATGCTGTCAGCTGCTGCGAGTGGAATGTTCCACTTATAACTGCACGGTTTTAGCTGCTGGCCAAAACCCATGAATCATGACACACACGTCCAGGAGAGAAAAGGAAGAGAAGTTCAGGAGCAGTTATTTTGTCTCTCCGTCCAAGGCGTGTGGAAAATTCACTCCAGGCCCAGAAATCTGACTTGAATTTGAAGAAAAAAAAGTTTGATTAAGAAAAACACTATTTTACTTGTGTGAGAAAAGAACCTCACATGTTGTAGATTTAAAGGTTTTCTGGAGCGACAAGGACTTCTTGCGATGAGTAAACAAACTGTTTTTTTACCCAAAGGGCTTTTTTTTTCTTTCTTTCTCCTATTGTCTCTCCGACCGACCGCACACTTCCTTCACAGGAGCACAACGGTCGGGGACGCGGCGCTGTCATGCTCGTCTGAAACGATCACTTCAGCTCATCTCCACTTCCATCTGGAACCACTTAGTCTGAAAGGTTCAGATGTTTTTATGTCGGCACAGCTGCCGTGGAGGAGCGGGTCTTCAGAGGGTCTTTTCCATTTCAGAGAAGATCAACTCTGCTGTGATGATGATAAAAAGGCAATCTCAAGCAAAAACTACTGGTCTAGACATAGAATAGTTGAAACGTTTTAATTTCGAAGGTCAAAATAAAAGTAGGTGAGAATTTGTTGAGGTTTTATACGAATACGAATGACATCCACAAACACGGCCCAGGTTGAAAAATAAGTTAATAATAATACATATTAAAGGTGGGTATCATTTAACGTTAGTTAATCAGTTTATATTTTTCAATCAATCATATTTTAAAAATATTTTCATTGATAGAAAGAGAGATTTTTATTCAGTTATTGTTTGATCCAACCCAGAAATGGCTGAAAAAAAGCCATTAACTAGAGTTTATTTCATGTTAATTCACTGTGTCAGATGAAAATATTGATACAGTAGGAAAAAGTGTCATCATAAAGTCATGTATTGTTTTAAACAGATGCAGTTCTAGTCATTTAACATTCTGCTGTATTTGAGTCACAAATAATCATAAATACTTTAGTTTCCACCAGCAAGAGTTATTAATGTTTTTTTTCTTTCTTCTAAATCACACTTAATAAAAGTAGATGAATGTTTATGTAAACACTATGACCTATAAAGAGGCCATTGTTTGAGATTAGATAAGGATCATAGGTTATCGATATCAGATATCTTATACAGAGACGTCCAATAAAAGCAAAACTGATGACAAAGGAGTTTGATAGAGGAGGACAAAGAAGTTATTTAAATCCAAGAATAAAAAGACAATATCACGAACAGACTTCCTAGTAAGTAAACACTTTGTTCAGCTGCAAATTAGCTGACTAAACGATTGATTGAGTTGGTTTTAATTATTAGAAGTTACAACTCATCAGGTCTCCATAAACTGCTGTAAGTGAACACATTTAAAAACGATTAAATATTACACCACTCACCAGATCAATCCATGTCCACTTCAGGGTTTGACCCTCCGTCGTTTTTACTCCGACAACTCAAGCACAAGAACACCAACCATCACTAAAAATCATTTAACCAAACGGAAACACTAAAGCACAATAACAATGAATGTGCTTAAAAGAAATAAAGCACTAATTATAACTTAATTATAAATTATGAATGGAAATGAACCACATTATTAATCCTTAACCCTTGTGCAGTCTCTGGGTCACACGTTTGTTTTTGGGTCACCTAGACCCAGAGACGTCAAAAAAGGGTTAATCACAGACTGACATTTACAATTTAAAGTCAACCATTGACATCTTCATTTTAAAAAAGCGCTAAAGGAACGAAAAGACTGTCAATATTTAGAAACTATTGCTAAAATTAGAATATTGTTTATCTTGCCAGCAGGAATTGAGTCATTAACTAAAACTAAGTTAAGCTCAGTTAAACAGATAAAGTGTGTCCCCAGATTTTGAAGTACAAACATTAATACATAAAAGTAAATGAACACAATAATGCTCGTTGACCTTTTTTTTTAGTTCTTTTTTATTTTTTTTATTTGCAATATTTCTATATCTTAAATGAAAATTGGTTCTTTTTAAAATTGAATGACAAGTGATATGAATGGAAAACAAATGTCTTAAAAATTATAATTATAAAATATTTAAATAAAACTTACAGTCTAATAATAAATATAATAATACTTGGTTTTTATTGAGCACTTTTTAGGACACACAAAGACGCTATACAAACAAAAGGACAAGAATAAAGTACAAAACGGACATTTAAGAAATATTATTTTTGCAGGGATCAGCTCTAACTCGGATATGCTTCAAAAAAATCCTAATTTCTCACAAAAACCTTTTCATCTTCAGAATTTGTCTTGAAATAGTTGTTTTTGTCCGTCACTCTGGACGCTACGGTGTCCGGTGGCACTTCCTACGTCCACTCAGCTCCCTTCTCCAGCTGAATCAATACCAGCCAGTAATGTCACAATCATCCACCGCCAACCCCCGCCACACACACACACACACACACACACACACACCCCTAAACACACACACACCAACATAAGCACAGTCATGCTGGCACACACAAGCTCACTCACTCACACGTACAAGACACCAGACATTCCCAAACAGTTACATTCCTGACACCTGAATGAGATTCCCCGGGTGGATCCTCGGACCTGTGTCTTGTTATGTGAGTCGAGTCACTCTGTCAATCATGTCTTCCTCAGAGACGTGATGACATCACACAGTCAACGGAGGAGGTTGATACCATAATTAGCAACAAATTCTCGTCACAAATGCTTCAATTTCTTGACACAGTCAAAGAAAACCTATGGAAACATTGATACACAGTGATACAACAAGTGGCTTAATGTGGCTTAATGTGGCCCACAACAGCTTAAGTTATTCTAGTTGGCTGTCTGCACAAATACAAATGTCTTAAGATGTTTCTTGAAGGAGTCAGTAGATCATCAAACACAGAGAGAGGAAGATCGTTCCAAAGTTTAGGAGCAACATCCTGGAAGGATTTCTCTCCTCTGGTCCTAAACCGTGTGCGAGGAACCATCAGTAGATTCTGATCCACAGACCTCAGAGCCCGAGCTGGGGTGTAAGGCTGGATCAGATTACAGTACAAAAAACAAAGTTAAAGTTATGTTATTTACAAAGCCGTCATAATGAATATCATATTTCATTATCCACAATCTGATTCATTACCTCATCGGTATCCATCCTTCATTCAACAATGGAAGTCTGGAAACAGAAGATTCGTCCAACTGCTGCAAACCGGGACATGGCAACTTTTGCAACGTTTAGTGAGTGCTCATGGGAAATCTGGTCTCCCGTCGGGCTAAACACTATCACTGTAGTCCATTGGCTTCGCTTGACTTCAAATCGCATAGAAACTCTTTAATCTACTTTTAAGCAAATTTATTCTGCGGATCACATGAAATGTCTTATCGGACCAGAGTTTGACTCCTCAAACTACATTGTAGTATTAAAAATATTACAAACAAAAAAAAAAATCCAATAAAACATTAAGCCTGTAATACACGATTTACAAATCAATACATTTTTGCAACAGGAAAACCTTTTTCACAATACATTTTTTTTTGCATTTTTGTCTCAAAATGAGAGCCTCTTGTCCATTACGAGGGTCAGAGATCAATGAAACCCTGACCTGGGCAGCAATAAAAAGGTTAAGATCATGAGTATCTTTCCAATTTTACTCAGGAAGATGAAGGAGACAATGATGGATGGATCTCCAGGTTTTCACCTCATAATAAATATGTATTCATATCTATGTTAATAGAATTTGTTTCATCGTTTTTTAATTTTTCTTAACCTGCAAAATGGTTTATTGTAACTGTACTTTAGCTTGACATGGACTCATCAATGCTACAATGCTACAGACAGTCATGCTAGGTAATCTGTCTGCAGGCGTGATCCAAAGTGACTCCTTCGACATCCCTCAGGTCACGGTGAATAGTCCAGTTATAATCTGCTGTAAAAGAAGGCCACATGCTCCTTTATCTCGTGAGGGGATCCCTCTGTGCGACTGCTCTTTCTTTTCACTGGAATCTAAGCCTGTGAGGAATGTTGGACTCACTCAAACTGTGCAAAAGTCCAGCAGGCGGCTTCTGTACCGTGCATCTCCTTGTCTGTGCAGTCACCTCTGTCAGCAGGAGAGTCACTGTCTGTGATCCACCGAGAATATCTTTGACATCATCTGAACCGGAGATCAAATATTAGAAACAGCATCTTGTTTTAATCCGAGATGCAAAACTGTGTTTTACTTGATAAATAACTGTGTTGTTCAGCCCTCTTGGAACCTCTGAGTCTTACAGAATTATGTTTCTCAGTCACACGTGATAATCCCTCAAATGGGTCCAATTGAACTCATTAACCGAGGCCTGACGAATTGGGTCAATTCTTGCTCCACATGGTTCAACAGGCTCTCTCTTGTGGTGGCAGATTTCAACATGCTTATTTTTTTATACACAGGAAGGGGTGAGAAAAAACAACAACAATAAATTCTGTCAATTTACTAGTGAATGTGACCTAGCTATTTTTTTGGAACATTATTTAATGTAAAATTTAAAAAATACATCAACATGTATAACAGACTGTTTCAAGAAAGATTACATTTTATCATAAAAGGTTAAAAGCTAAACAATAAATATAATAAAATAGACAATCATAGTGAAAAGAGCACTAATCATCTTAAACAGTAATGATTTTAAGAAGAGGAGAAAAATATTTCAAAACCTTTTGTACCTGTAAAAGAACTGTAAAAAACTAAACAACAACAAAACATACTTAGACCTTTAACCCTTGTGTTGTCCCTGGGTCAATGTGACCCGCAAGCCCGACAATAAATGCCTTTGTGGTATCCCTGGTTTGTTGTTAACCTTGATCCATAGACAACACAAGAGATACCACAATAACATTTGTTTTCGGGTCTCTGGGTCACTTTGACCCATTGATTACACAAAGGTTAAGAGAATTCAATTGATATTGATGATTTTGTATGTAGTATAGTAAAAATAGGTGAAAAAAACATATAAAATAAGTAATTAGTGAAAAAAAGGAAAAAAGTTTTAAGAGCACGGGTAGGTTCTAAATTTTTGTCTAGAAAAACATTTTGAATATACATCAATAAACAACATGATATATAAGCACTTTCAAATGTTATTTACATTTATTTAAAGGGATAAAAAGCAAGGCTCATAACCAGTTTTTTAAATGATCAGTTTCAGTTTCATAGTAATGATCTGGTGGGACGCATTAATACAGTTAAAGGGCTTGGTACAGATTAGTTTTTGGAGTAAAATGACTGAAATTAAAGGTTAAAAGGTGAAAATTAAGTTATTATTTGGTGCAATTTTGTTCAACCGTTATAAAATACAAGATTTAAAGAGGTTGCTTGATGTCTGGATTTTATATATTTAAAAAAAAATCTGTTCAATATCTTTTATAAATGTTCATAAAAAGGTAGTTACATTAAAAGGTCAATTAATTTACCAAAATAGCCAAAATACCAAAATAAAATGTAAGAAACTTGAACTTGGAAGACAAAACACAGACTTTCAATCATATTATATTATTGAAAACCTATAATTGTTTAAAGTCTTAATAGAGGGTGTTCTACTGAAAATTGCCATTAGTGACTGGCAACACAGATTCTTGGTCACCAACTCAGTTTGTTCTAAAAAGAAAAAAAAAGTATGATGCCTCTTTCCTTCCCTCCGAGCCTCGTCTCCTTCACCTTCATCTACGGCTTTGAAACCTCCCGCTTCATCAATGGACTTTTTGAGCGTTTGGTTATAAATGTCCCTCTTTTTTTTTTTAGGGTGGAGGCTGTTGATGGTGGCCAATTTCCAAATTCAGTGGAAGTCAGAGCGGAAGAGAAGCGAATGAAAGCACAGGAGATTTGGGAGAGGGAGATGGAATGAGGGGGTAAATTGAGATGGTGAGTGTGTGTGTGTGTGTGTGTGTGTGTGTGTGTGTTCACTGTGGTCCCCTAAGGTGAGTCCAGTAGCTCCACATGTGGAGAGGTTGGATCATGGTTCCCCCACCAGCTGACACAAAAGGGGCTCTGTGTGGCTCGTACGAGGAATGTGACCAAAGTGCAGGGCGAGGAGAAGACTAGATCTCTGAGCAGATATGGAGCCTGAGTGTGTCACGGTGGCGAAGATATAGGCGACAGATTATAAAAGATCTCCAGAGAACATTGTGACTCCACTTAACAGCTCAAATAATAAAAAAGATATCAACAAAATAAATAATAAAAAAATGTGTGAATACATTTTATTTTTTAAAGGTGAATATTGATACGGCGCAACATTTTTATTCAATGATACTGTATCAAAGTTCAATAAAGTGCGTTGAAATTTAAATCATTTGATTTTTGATTTACAATGACATGCACATTTTCGCAGCCTTTGGTCGTTTTATATAGTCATTACATCCTACGCGCATAAAGGATCAATGTATTACCGTGAGATAATGGCTATGACTGAGGACGAGAGGATACAGTGGACTCCAGCAGCTTTGCTGATGTTTGGACATATTTGGGTTTCAAAATAAATAAAAGCAGTTACAACTTCATCCAAGAGTCATGTGGTCTGTAAATTCGGCAACACCAGAGTCAAGTACTCGGAAAATACTACAAATATTTCCTTGTTCCTTCATTATCACGATGTATCACAATATATCGCAATATATATCGTTGATCCTTTATTGTGATACGAATCGACAGATACTCGCCAATAAATAACCCTAAAAATGATATACATCTAATTTTTTATATATATGATGGAATTGTAATAGTCTAAATTTGAGAATAAAACAAAGAACGAAAAAGGGAATAAATCAATTAAAATATGACTTTCGTTGTGACTCACTCCCAGACTCAATTCAGGTGAATTAAAAAAAAGAAAGGCGAGACGGAGCGGATGGCAGATTTGTGGACTTAGTTCCAGGTCACTCAGGAGGCTCCAGGGGTCTTAAAGGAGGCTCTGATTCTGATCTGTGACCTGTTGTTGATGACTTGAGTATTGATGTTGTAGTACGTGTGGTCCTTCGATCCAAGAGCAGTTATGATGAAATTCCTTCACATTTCAATGGCTGCCCTTTGATTTATCGCTCGTGTCTGTCGCTCCAGACTTGTTAGGATCTGTCGAGATGTTTCCTACTCCAGTGTCGGCAGCATCGCTTCCTCAGATCGTGTTTATGTGATACACGTGCAACAGGCCTGGTTTCATTCACTTGTCTAATGTACAACAGTTGAGAAACATAAACACAGCAGCCACAGCACTGAGTAGATCCCTCATGTTTTTCTCAATTATCATCAGACATGCCAACACAAGACTGATAGTCCAGACTTGTCCATTCATTGTGTCGACAACCGTGCACGTGTGTCGTGACACCACAACTGATTATGTATTTATGTACAGCATGTGAACATTATATTGTTTAATTCTACCTACTAAAGGCTGCCATTGGTCTCATCTCCTAATCTTGATGAATACAAACAAGACAACATTTCATTTTATGTGTTAAAACCAATGGTCAATAGTTTGACTAATTTTTGATCGAGCAGGGACAAGATATGACTTTACACTACACTACATCTAGTTTAAAGATCTGAATATACCGATCCAAATATAAATGACATTGGACTTTGAGATCAAAGATGAGCTTGGGATTAATTCAGAACAGTTATCTATACAATTGACCAACATATGAAAAAAATAATATATTTTCTCACATGCTTAATTTAACACATTACAAAAACTAGCAATCCTGAAACAGATATTTAGTTTGAACTGTCTATGCCAGACCTGAAAAAAGTATGTCCCGTTGGCCAGATGTGGCCCTCTTAGTCCTTCTATAAGGCCCAGGTGAGGTCTAATAGATATAAAACTGATATCTAACAATTCTACTACTAATTCAAAACTACATATAACTTGTTAAAGATCAACCTTTTTTCTTCTCTCTCTCTTTTCTTCCTTTTACTTATTTTCGGTATCGGTTTAAAATTTTCCTTAGAGCGTATATATTATATCCACCCATCCAGTTTCTCCAGGTGAGAGGATATATTTTTAGAAATTAAAATTAAATGAAATATCACCCTTTTTTTTTTCTTTAGAATGTCCTTTTATTTTATTATACTGAATTTCTCCTTTCTTTCCTTTGGCTTCACGACCTCGTAAAACAACCTCAGTGTACAGTATAATGTGGCCCCCAAAGAAGATGAAATTTTTCACCCATAACTTAGGACCTGGTCTGAGTCAGGGTATTATTGTTGCTGCAATTATTGAATAATTACATTTTTTTTTATTGACTGAATTGTATACAGTTGTTTAAAAAACAAACAAACAAAAAACTCTAGATATTTGGTGTCTATTTTTTTGTTTACATATATTCCATCTAACTTTTGAGATGCTTGTGTTGCTCTACTTTTACAACATAATTAACAAAAAAAGCTTCTGAATTAGTGTTTCAACTGATCTTAACATCAGCTGCAGTGACTCAGGTCCATGCTTGAGGTGTCTTAGAAAGCAAGTTACTGAGCCAAGTTACCAAGTGGTCTGGACAAAAGTTCAGTGTCAAAGGTTCTATTCTATGCATGAGGCTATAGATATTCTCAAATAGATGATAAACTGAACATCGGTCTGCATATTTATTTTGTGGTCCTGGTTAGTCATGGTGTTTGTTCACTTATAAACGGCGATGTTTGTGTGGGTGTGTGTGTGTGTGTGTGAAGGAGCACAGTTTATATTCACCTCTAAGCAGAGCGATGACTGATGCTCAGACTTCAACACTACCACTGTTGAATCCACGCTCAGTTGAAGACGCCCCCCAGTGGAGGACATTAGAAATATCTGTCCAAGCAAAACCACTTTGAGCTGATTCTACTGCAGCATAAGGCATTGAATAAGGAATAAAACGGTTTTTTTTTTTTTACCAAACATCTTAAAAGCTATTTACGATCACAGTTTTTCCTCATGAAAAAAAATGCTTTTCTTTAGTCAATGTTTAAGTTCAACACCATGCAAAGTAGTTTTACAAATACAATCTCCGTCTCAGAAATATTATTTTTTAAGTAAAATTAAATTTTTAATGAAAATAATCCTCACCTCATTGATTTAAGTGTTTAAACCAAATGTTTACTTTTACTCAAGCATGTGACATTGTTTATCTACAGAGGTGCTGAGAAAAACGGATTGAGATTTATTTTATTCAATCAGAATGTTATATATTAATTTATTTAATGTTAAGAATGTTATTTTTATTTGAATATTTTATGTTTTGGTTTTTAGAGTAAAAAGAAAAGATGCTCATTGATTCAACAGCATAGTTCAATCAACTTATATTAAACAGAAGCCATCACTGCTTGACTAGCTTTTTACTTGCTAAATACAAAACTGTCACAAACCATAGACTTTGTCAGCGCGAGAAAGCTTCTTCCAGGCTGCGTCTCTAATGATTCTGCCTCCCACCGTTGAAACTTTACCCAGCTGACGGTTTATTGTTGGAATGTCGAATCAAATTCCATCTGTGTCGATTGTATTTTCCTGAGGAAAGTCTGGCTGAAAACAATTTAGATTAGCTCAGGTAGTTTTTCGGCTGAAGGTATTTTCTGACTTGGCACAAAATGATGATACAGAGGACGGTGTTTGCTTTTCTAAACTGAGTCAGTGGTGTCTGGTTTCCTGCCGAGGAACTCATAAAACCTCCATTTATTTCAGTTTTTATGTGATTTTCTGATTAAAAAAACGTTTATTTTGTACTATTTTGAGACAAAGCTATAACCATTTTATTACCAATTTGTTGCAAGTTTTTAGTGAAAGATCCAAACAAACCAATGCAAAGTCACTCAAGTCCAATAACGTGAAAACATATTTTGTATTATATATATATAAAAAAAAAGAGTCAATCTTGTCACAAACACATGCTCTGCCTCCTTGAATGCTCCATCTGTGCCCATAGCAAAACAACTTCTTCTTCTTCCCCCTGACAGATCCCTCACTATATGTCCTGTCCGAGGAATCCTTCGGAGGAGTAGCTGGAAGCTGTCTGCAGCTACAAGTCGGGACTGTGACGTGTTCACCGACTCACAGTGGGAACTTTTCAGGCAGCAGAGAACAGGACTGTGTCAACACTGGGCAAGACAAGGTCCTGATTTAGCCAAGACTCTGACGCACTGGATTTAGCGGCATTAGCCGTTTCCATGGTGACATGAAAAAAAAAGGCTACTTTGGTATGAATGAATTTATTTTTGAGCTCATTTTGGTGACCATTAGTTATTTTAAAAACATTTAAAATCAAAACAAGTTTTATTAATCTCACAGTGTGACCCAAAGGTCTATAGGGAGAATTTCTGAGTTTTATTTTGCTATTTTGAAAGAGGGATGGATTTGTTGAGGGACAAAGGAGCTAGTCCATAATTTCCTGAACTAAAATAATAGGATTTAGGTTTAGCCTCTTGAATACGTCTAGAATCAGAACTGTAGACTATTTAGTGGTCGACTAGTTCATTTTGCTGTCATTTGTTTTAACAAGAAGTAGCAAAAACAACATGAAAACAGTCGTCAGTATTCCATTTCCAACCAAAGGTACAAGGGCCAATTTCAGTCCGCTGGTTTATTATAAGCGGCCCAAGAGGGGGTTGGCTGAAATGAGCAGATGATTAAGATGAATGCCAATGCTGACATTCTGACCAATTAAGATGCTAGATTCTATCAAAAACAAAAACATAGAAATGTGATGTAAGGCTGTGGATGGTTGTGCCTCAATTATTATTTGTATCAATTTTCTATTAAAGGAGTGACAGTAAATATAAAGTTGGGTGACTTTGGTCCCTTTCCGCTTAGTTCGACACCACAACTCTGAAGGGATTATTTTAACGTTATTATTTCAATTAGGAAAAATAAAATAAACTGAATAAATCTGTCTCATTCAAAGGGAAACTAATGTCAATACTCATGCTGCTGAGTACAATAGAGGTGCAAAATAAGGTAAAGAGACACTTAAATATTTGATTCTTATTAACTATTTATCTGTGACTAAACAGCTACTTGAATGTCTTAAGTCTAGATTAGAGGAGCATTTGAAATTGTCCCGTAGAGTTACTCAAGAGCAAGATGCAATTAAACCTCCTGCATTTTAATCAACACATGGAAATGCATTTGTAAGCAAACAAACAGAAGGAAGTGAGAGAACAAATCGTTTATAAATGCCATTAAAGAGATTTTTAGATCTAAATCATGTCCGCCATTTGTAGGTTTGCCTACAAATCAATCACTTTATTGATGTTGTAAGTCAAAGTTTTCAAAGCATCCTGGACACTCACCCAATAATCAAGGCTTTTCTGAGGAGAACAAACAGAAGCTCAGACGAAAACACTGTTTTTTCTCTTCGTAGCAACAATCAAAGTCACATAGTCTGAGAGAGCGACAGAGGAATCATCTGTTGCCAAACGGAATAAATGAAACACGATCTCTGTTGATCTTGGATTACGAGAGAAAGTTCAAGAGTATATCATATTATTTAAGCTTTTGATGAGCTCTGGACTTCATTCTAACAAAGAGATGGTTTCTAAGATGTAGCACAACTTTTGCTTATTTGTTTGGTTATGACTTTGTTGAGTCATATTACAGTAAGTAGTATTCAAAATCACAGCTATTTCCTTGCATTGTAACATAGTTTGAAAGCCATATAAATTAATCTCATTTAGATTTGTATAGTTACGCACGTCACACAAAGGCTGACAAACATTCATACATGTCACAAACTTAGCGTTTTGTTTTGAACAAAGATTATAAATCAGGCAAAAAAAAAATCTTCTGCAGTGTTTTTCAGTTGATTTTATTCAAATTCAATCTTAAATGTTTGAAAGAACTTTAGACGTGAATATTTTAAAGCAAGTCCTCATAACATACGAGATCATGTGAATGTGTTTTTATTCCACAAAATGTAACCGTTCACTCCTGTAGCATTAACTCTGTCAACTGAAGTGGCAGGTCTCAAGAAACAGGTTCCAATCCGGGCTTAGCTAAGGCGGGACACAGGAAACTCTGTCTGTCAGAGAGCCTGCACAGAAATACCAGTTACATTCACATGTGCATGAGTAGGAAAAATCAGTTTTTCAGTCATTTTTACATCAAGTCAAATAGCTACCTTAGTACCAATAGCATTAGTTCTGTATATTGTTGTGTACACTACTATTTTTATTTTTATGGTTTCTTTAATATTGTTTTATTCTTTAATATTTGTATTTTAATCTATTCCCTGTGAACTTGCTGTGTGAAAACACAAATTTCACAGCTGTGGCACGAATAAAGGAGAACTCACCACAATACTAGCAATTCATATATATTTATAGTCCACTAAAGGTTCACTAAATGGATACATTGTTTTTAGGGTGTGCTAGCTCCAGCCCCTCGCTGTTCTACATAAGGTTCAATTTTTATGTCACACAGTTGTTGAAGGGCTTGCTGCTATAACATATGTCAATTGTTTTCTGGTGGTTTAGAGTTCTTTCTGATTGGATTAATAATGTATTCCGTCATACGGCCTGCTTTCCATTACTTGGAATAAGTCAAGATCGAAAAGCGCTCCGCTGCCCCGTCAGAAGTTGACTGTCATGTTATACATTACGTAGAATTGTAATCTGACCTAGTGGCAAACTTAGTATTGCACTTATAAATAGGTCACACTTGCTTTGAAATACACATGTTGTTGTTTCGATGGTTTTCTTTTTTTTTCAAAATACCTGACAAACTTTCTGTGAGATTTCTTTTGTTTAAGGTCATACCGAAATAGAATATATGGGAGAGTCCCAGAGAAATAAAGATGGAAGACAACAAATACATTGTTGTAATAAGTAACAATCTCAAGATCTCGTCCCAACTGGTGCACAGGGACGCCCACAGAAGCCTTCCAAAAATCATTTTCTGTTGTGTCAGGAGAGGTCAGCGGTTTAGTGCTTCCACTTCAGCAAATTTACCAGCCTGTAAATCCTCTTCTCCCAACTCAAAGTAAACTGGGTTGAAAAGTCTCTCCTGCCTTCATCCGAGCTTCTTGGTAGAATGGAGCACAATAAACAGAAGCTGTCGTCCGTAGGTCCACAACAAAAGCAAACAGCCACAGCCGGGCTGTAGCTTTATTAGCGCTCAGCTGGTTCCCATTAGAAAGGCTTTGTGAACGGCTATCTCCTCACAAGAATCTCAAACAAACTGACCTTTTGCTCCGTTAATCGCCTTCCAACCTCTCACCACTTAGACTGTGCATCTCCAAGCAATATCCGTCGATACAGAAGTCCCTCCTACAAACCGAGGTCAATTTCAGAGACCTCAGGGGTTCACTAATGTTGCTAATGAAAGTTCCAGTTTAGTACATGACGTTCATTTATTTTCTTCTCTGGCAAAATGTTCCTGTTTTCACCTTAAATCTGATCTTTTGCTTTTCTCCTACAATGTCAGCAATGACATTGCTGATAGCTTGTATGCTATAGTTTAGTCCACTTTAGTTAGACACTGCTGTGGCTAAATCCAGACTAAGGTTTCCCGGAGAATTATACAAAAATGTGAAGACCTGACTTAAACAACATACAAACATTAACATTATTTATGAAAAGTATGTGCACAAGACACAACACCTTATATTGAGATATGAAATGGGGTGATGTTAAAAGACAGAAAGACATTGAATAGAAAAAAAAATATATATATAAAAATATTGTTACTGGCACTTCCAGCGTCACAGTGTTGCACCGTTGCCACGTACAACATGTGGAATTGTAAATAAAACCAAAATGAAGGCCCTGTTTGGGTCAGTTTCTTGTCTTAACCTCCCTTTTAGCTTAAATAATATCCCAGTACTTCATATGAAAACAGTGTTTTGACCCATCGCTGTAAAACGAGTAGTCCAGGAAAAGTTCCATTTCCAAGAGCATCGTTGAATTTTACAAGTTAAATGAACAATAACAGTTTAACAGAATAAGCCTTGACTGTTACACCAAAATTAGTTTTGTTGAGCTAAAAATAGTGTTAAATCAATATAGATTTTATACCAAAAAGAAAAATGATAAGCTCTTACTGGTCATTAAGACTGAGTTGTAGGTCCAGATACAGTCCCCGGATCATGAGTTTAACAGCTTTAATGAATCACAGTGACAGTTTAAGGTTTCATATCCTGTTTTGTTTCAGTACTTTATTCAACACGGTGAGAGATTCTCAACATGACGTTGATCCGCTCAGACCAAGAACATAGAAACCAGGGATTATTGAAACACTTCTGCTGCTTTGACGTTTGGATCCTCTGCGACGTTGTTTATATACCAAGCACTTGTCTTTAATCCAGCCGTGTTGACTGTGTGGAATCCTCATGAGAGTCTCCCAGTGAAGAATGTGCTGAGGTTGACACATGAGAGATGAAAATATACGTTTTCTTGGTCAAATGAAGTCGGTCAAGAAGCCCGAAGGACTGAGCATCCTTTGTTGAGCCTGAGCTCACGGGTCTTACTCCTGCTCAGACGGCCCCATCTGGGATCACAGCTAAACCAGCCCCGCCCTCAGTGAGGAGAGATGTCAGGAGAAAACTGCACATTAATTTTAATAAACTCAGGATCATTTAGAAGGAGGAGGAGAGAGAGGCCAGTGTTGTTGGGATGGATCACATCAAGAGGAATGCAGCGGTGGCAATGGGGAGTAAAAAGGGGGGGGGACTAGTTTGGACAAAACCAACATGAGGACCATCTTACAAAGCTACTATTCATATTCCCTGGTAATGGAAAACGTCTCCCCCTGCTCTGAAAACAGAGCAAGGGGCAAATATGCAAGGACAACCGACAAGGTGAAGGATAAGAATCTGCTCAAGTCACTTTAACATAGGTAGAAGAAAGCTTTCCAGATCCCTGATCCCTTTCTCTCCCCTCTCGCTCTGGTTTACGCTACTTTCTGTCAACAGTGTGTAGAACTTATTTATGTCAAAGTATTACTCATGTTTGTAAACACAATTCATACTATAATATATGTTTTATTGATATGAAAGTGTAATTACTTCTGTATAAAATACAGTTTTACATACCACACAGTGACGAACGCAACACAGACTGTAGAAAGATGGATAGCTAGATAGATAAATAAATAGATGGATAGATGGATGGATACTTTATTGAAGGGGAAATTTTTTCCAGCAGCAATAACACATCCATCCATACAAAAGTCCTTCAATACATAAAACAATAAATAAATATTACAAAATAATAATAAATAACCATTCTTAGGTAACATTTCCCAAATTTAACACTTAAAAATGATAATCTAAATTCTAAATAGAATGGCTTTATGTGAGGAAAAAACCCAAGAGGTTTTGAAAAAAAGCCTTAAATCAAGTGCACCCTATCTGTCATGGGTGGTAAAATGTTTTATATACATTATTTGTCTTAAACAATTTGAAGGAAGACCAATGAGACTAAACAAGGATGCCGCTGGTTTTTGTTTTTAGATCCCAAATGTTCAGCATTGAAGTGTAGTTATAGGTGTAACGTCTTATCTTGCCCGTCACAAATTGTTTGATGCCATGACTACTGATTATAGAGTGAGCTTCTACTGTAGCAACATGCCAGCTCTCCAGTCTCCTTTGTATACGAACACGCTTTCAAAACACAAGGAACAAAAGACTCAAAACTAAGAATTAGAAGAGAAACAGCTTGTGGAGAAGAGTTTGAAGGTTCCCAGTACTGTATTTTTAAAATACATATATGAATCAAGTTTGATTGCTGGAAATCAGAAGAAAAAAACCCAGACTTTTGTTGCTGATCAAAGCGGTGCTCTGATTACCTTGTTGAATATTTTGAGGGGGGGTTTAAGTTTACTTAAGCTCAAATATTGAGTCAGGACATCCTGTTTCCTGGACTTTCTCCGTCTCGCCCTCTGCCTGGGTGCAGCCCACCGTCCCACTTGAAAGCTCCGAGATGTTGATATTATTATTCAGAAGCATCTGTTGTGGGGTTCAGTGGACGCGGCTGATTATTGAGCTGGTCTGTGTGTGTCGGTGAATAAAAAAATAGGTCATTGTATGGAATTCTGTCATGAGAATGTCATAGAAAAAACCGAAACATTTTAGCTCTGGAACATCTTTATAGGATAAAGTAACAATTTATTCTTATTGTTAGTAATATTACATCCCTGAATTGTTATAGTTTAAGTTGCTTTTTTAATTAAAAAAAAAAAACATAAACATTTTTATACAATTGTTTTGTCTATGATCCTTTTTTTTTAAAAAACAATGTCACATTTATTTCATTGTTGTGTATTAATGAACATATATATTATTTAAGTAGGTTTATTTATTTCTTTAAAACAACTGTAAATGTCATTTCAATCTTAAATGTGTGTTTAGAGGATGTGCATTTGGGTAACATATTATTTTACTTGAAAATGAAGAATATTTTGAAACGACCAGGTTAGCCAGGAATGTTGTAATTTGAGTTTTTGTGTGTCTGTGTGTGTGTGTGTGTGTGTATGTGTGTGTGTGTGTGTGTGTGTGTGTAGGGGGGAGTACAGCTGGGCGGGGTCCCAGAAATTACCTGAGGAATGACAGAGAGTATTTAGCCGGTCCTGCGCTGACATGAGTTATTCTACTGGCTATTGAACAACAGGGCAGCTTTTCATGAGGACTACACCATGAGAGGAATGAGGATAAGAAAAAGAATCATAAAGACGACAATTAAACATTATCCATTGGTCATTGTTTCGTGTTTGTCTGTAAACACATTTGATTTTCTTGTAGGATGGAATTCACATAAGTCGTTTTTAAATAATGAGTGATGGTAAATACATCCCAGCATGAATGCATTCATAAATAAATCCAGTTTAAGTTCAGCGAAGAGTGAAAGCTGTGCAGACGAGACGTGTCAATCTGACAGAAACAATTACCTCGTCAATCGTCACCTTCGTCTCACAACCAGCTCATCTTCTGCTGCACTGATGTGACGACAGGTAATTACACATCTGACCATGACAGTTGCCATGGTGATTGAGAACCGAACTGATGGACTCAAAGAGTAAAGTTAGAATGTGTAGCTTGCTCGGTTATGGGAGAAAAAAGGTAGCAGAAAAGAGACACTTGTTCTCGGAGGGTTGGAGTGGTTTTTTGGTTGAACTGCAGCTCTTATTCACGGCCCACCGGACCTGAACACTGGACGCTCTGTCTGCTGAGGTGATGTCTACTGAGAGATGCTATCTTTACCTCGCTGTGACACAATGGAGTCATAGACACCGGACAAGCTAGCTCTTCGACTCAGGATGTCGCTGCTGTGACTCCGACTCGTGGCTACCTGTCGGGAAGACTGCGCCATCTATAGGTCAATTGTGGGCCAGAGGAAATCATTTTGTGATTCTTCAAGATCTATAACTAGAATGCCTTTGAGTCAAAGTGACGAATTATCAAGGGAACAGATTTTCTTCTCAACACCTGGCTTATAGTTTTTATGGCTGGATCTGCGTTATATTAATATTCCTCCTCCTGCCACAGTAACATTCAAAGCCTGATTATTTCTCGACACAATTTGGCCAAAAGGTCTATCTTGGAGCTCAAACAGAGAAATGTTGGAGCTCAAAACTAGACCCATGATTGGTTAGTATTAGGTTAGGACTAGAGGGGTAGGATATGATAGGTTAGTATTAGGGTTAGGGTTAAGGTTAGGGTTAGGGTTAGGGTTAGGGTTAGGGTTAGGGTTAGGGTTAGGGTTAGGGTCAGGGTTAGGGTTAGGGTTAAGGTTAGGGTAAGGGTTAGGGTTAGGGTTAGGGTTAGGGTTAGGGTTAGGGTTAGGTTTAGGGTTAGTATTAGGGTTAGGGTTAGGGTTAGGGTTAGGGTTAGGGTTAGGGTTAGGGATAGGATAGGATAGGATAGGATAGGATAGGATAGGATAGGATAGGATAGGATAGGATAGGATAGGTTAGTGTTAGGTTAGGGCTAGCGTTAGGGTTAGGATAGGATAGGTTAGTATTAGGTTAGGGTTAGGAAAGGTTAGTATTAGGTAAGCGTAAGAGTTAAATTTAGGGTTTGGTTTGGTGAGGGTTATGGTTAGAGTTAGGGTTAGAATAGAATAGGTTAGTATTAGGTTTGGGTTAGGTCAGGACTAGGGTTTTTTAAGGATTCTCATCTCATGTTGGTATTTAAATAGCATTCCTTAAATGTTGAAAATAGTTTTTTCCTGGATTGGAAAAAAAGTCTTAGGAACAGTTGAACTACTGTGACGACAGATCTTTCATTTGGAAAAATATAGATTTCATTTTACTTGTATGACTTCTTAATGTTAGAGCAGAGTATTACAAATGTAGCAGCAGCAAGATTAGAGCACAGGAAGAATCCCTGGTGCGTTTACTGATTTTAAGTTGATCGTATTGTATTTCCTCTCACAGATAAATTTGCTGTATAACATTGTAACAGTAAATACATGAAAATTAATATTTTTGCAATACCTTGATGAACCTTCAACTCAAAGGCATTTTTATAATTTCTTTTAACTGAATTTGTGCACACATCTGTGAGATAACTTCCTTTTCCATGAACGATTATATTAAATTAATATTAAGTGTAGTTTGTGACATCAGGCCTAAAAGACACATAGCATAGCAAGGATCCCTTCAGGCACTCACTACATTCCATGTTTTCTGTTAGAAGGGAAACCTCATATCTGTGACAGAATTCTTGTCTCCTCCTTTACTCCTATCATTATTCTGCCTTCTAGAAATAATCTTCTTTTATCTTGTCAGCACCTTCTACTTCCAGTTTGGCTTGAAGAAAAAGTTTGCAGCTAGTTGCAGCACAAACTTGGCTTCGCTGGGTGAACATTGGCTCTTATGTTTTACTTCATGTACCATAAATCTCTCCTCAGACCAGCGCAAAGTCCGAGTTGTGAATCTGAAACATTAAAACGTGAATGAAGACAGCTGTTATTTAATCTTTGCAACCAGCTGAACTTCTGGCAGGCGGCTGACCCGTTTCTGATGGGAGGCCCGGCCACGTGTGGTCCGTTCTTTTCACCGCTGAATTTTCAGAGTACCTACCATCTCCAGTGTAGTCAAGGCCATGAGAGAAATATTGGATCCTCACATCCACAAGTCTGAACTTTTCTTGTGGTCGCGTGACTCGAGGAATTTAATGGAAAACAAATCTTGGAGCGATTGGCTCATTTCTGTGAGTCTAAAATTGAGCTGGAAATGGGTCACACCCCCGTTAAATGAGCCCTGGCTGGTTCTGAGAGAAGGAGAAGTGGGAATGTTGAGGAATATGTTCGAATTGTAAGGAGATTTTCTTGAAGTTATATTCCAAAAACCTAGAGCAGAATGTGTAGTGTAGAAGAAAGACAAGGATATGTATGATTCAAATCAGATTTGTTTATATACAGTATATAAAAGTATATAAGTATCAGTACTTTTGGGAAACAAATTGTGTTCATTGTTTAAATAGTAGCAGTTTTGCATTAGTATCGGATAAAGATTCCATGATATCGTTCCCTACTTCTTATAAGCTACAATCCTCAGATACAGTATGTGCTTTGATTCTTTGATAAATGTGTACTAAAAGTAAACTGGGAAAGATTCATTAAACGATTTCTCAGTGATTTGACCAAAGACCACATCAGAATGTGAAATAAACAGCTGGTGGCTCGACCCGCTGCCAGGCCGGAGGATTACTGTCCGACTTCATTTTGCAAGAGGCAACAACACCACCCCCTGTTCCCCTTGACTCCCCAAAAAACATCGACTCCATACGTCCTTCTCTCCCTCTGTGCCTGGTCGCTCTAAGCTGCCAGAGTGAAGTCTTGCCAGGTTTAGGGATTTCCATGTCTGTGAATGTTTGAGCCTGTACGACCTGAGGTGTCTGGTGTGAGACTCGTGGAGTTTTTGGAGGAGGTGGGTCAGTGCTGCAGGTGGGCTGAATCCGCTGAAGAGAACTGGGGTAAGACAACAGTGGCAGGAATCCACTGTGGTGCAGAATCCAGTCAGGTGATCCGTCAGGTGTGGTTACGAACGTGACATGTATTTTACATGAAATTTCTGATCTGCAGAGACCAGGTGACTGTCAATCACATCTGCTCAGACAGGGATCCCCGTCAACGTCTTGCTTTCCTCTCTCTCGCCGACCGTGTTGCGACTTGCCGGCTCAGAATCTCTTTTCAACTGCTTTCTGTTTTTAACATGTGTAATTACACATTGTTTGAAATGTCGAAACCCCAGGCTCAGTTTGTCTCACCTCTTCAAAGAGGAGAGTCAAAGCGGGACACTGGCAGGAAAAAAAAGTCAATGTACCGTGATGAATGCAGTCATGGTGTTTTCACTCACCCAATGACAACCTTGAATGAGCACTAATGATTTTAATACATCTGACTGAAAAACTGTTTTTAGAAGGTTTTAAGGTCAAATATATATATATTTTTTCATGAAACTGCTGACATAAACACACTGGCAAACGTTTACAGTTGAACTCAATAAACTGTCATAATGATTATTTATAACACTATAGTGGGCGGAGTTATGCCATGCCATGTCAATGTTGTACTCTGCCATACTACACTATACTGTACCATACCTTCCTATATTAAACTGTATACTCTACTCTACTCTACTCTACTCTACTCTACTCTACTCTACTCTACCCTGCTATACTGTATTATACACTGCTATACTGTACCAAAAACTGCTATTGTATAATACTCTACTATTTTGAACTATTAAACATACACTTCTATACTATGCTATGCTATGCTATACTATACTATACTATACTATACTATACTATACTATACTATACTATACTGTACTGTACTGTACTGTACTATACTATACTATACTATACTATACTATACTATACTATACTATACTTAAGTAAGTAAGTAAGTAAGTAAGTAATATTTATTTATATAGCGCTTTTCGAGACCAGGGTCACAAAGCGCTTTAACAATCAAAACAATACTCAAAACAGTACATACTTCAAAGATCAAGACAACACCGAGAACAACACAGGAGTTCGAGAAATTCAAGGAAAAGCCTGAACAAATAGAAACGTCTTAAGATGTTTCTTAAAGGAGTCAGAAGACTCCATCAAGCGCAAAGAGAGAGGAAGATTGTTCCAAAGCTTAGGATACTAGCTTAAGGATACTATACTATTCTTTGCTATGCTATACTGTACATACATACTGTACATACTATACTATATTATGCTATTACATTTACTATGCTATTCCATACTGTTTACTATACCATACCGTACTGCAACAAACAAATTGTAATACACAACACTTCAATACACCATACTAAAGGTAACAAAAACTGATGCTCTACTATACTTTACTCTACTTTGCTCTACTCTACTGTACTCCGCTCTACTCTACTCTACTGTATATTATTATCTATACAATGCTATGGTCTGCACTATACTGTACTATATTGCACTACACTGTATAACCCTAAACTGTATACTAAATTGTAATACAATATTCTATACTTTACAACACTATGCTATGCTATACTACACTATACTAGGTTATGCAACGCTAATCTTTACTTTGCTGTCATACTACAGTACATTTTACTATAATATACTATATTATACTATGCTATGCTATTCTATACTATACTAAGCATCTTCACAAGTGGATCCTCACTTCTTTCACTCTTTCAGGAGTCTATAATTTTCTTATATTGCGTCTCACATATGTTTTGCCATCTTTACTCACACATCTGTGCTGCAGCCGAGTCTAGGGGCATTTTGTAGATCCCCTCCTCTGTCATTATCACAGTCTCCTCCTACAGATTTGCTTCAGACTCTGGAAAACCCTGGGGTCATCGCAGATCTACACCCCTGATCGTCCTCCATGTTTGTCAGGTCCAATAACAACAAGTCAATCTACATTTTAACCAACTACTAAAAAATCTTCCACGTTCACTTGCGGAATACATTTAGGATTAATGTGGATTCATGTGTATAATTAACTCATTAACTCCCTACAATTTACTCAAATGTATATGTCTTCAATGTTCTCAGCTTCAGTGCTTGCTAACTTCACCGCTCTTCTTGTTGTGGTTGGATCTTGTTAAGAAAATTTCTCCCCCTGAGCTGTACAGTAGTACGCACTCTTTAATTTTCACTTCACCAAAACTGTTACGAAGTTCCTGTAGAAGTTATGAGTTCCTGCTGGAAAACCAAAAAACAACACTTAGCTGCTAAATAACTTTAAAGTGTGCTTAAGAAAGTCTTGGTCTCACTGATGACATGAGCTGACGTTAACTGGGTAAACCATAGACACTAGACAATTGTTGTCATCATTTTCATTTATTATCATTTATACAATATTCTGCTACGTTTTTTACTTCACTTATTCACTAAATAAATGCATGTACACATTTTATCCACATCTACACATCTGTCTCTCCAAGAGGCAGCTGTTTCAGGTTTGGGAAGTTCTAGAATTTTAAATAATGCTTAACTTCTCACACCTAGTCATTGAAGCTTCATCAGACCATCAATACTAACCACTAGTGATGGTCTGATGAAGCTTCATGAAGCAGTGTCATTATTGTCAGAGTCCTCTAGATGGCGGTCTCTGGACTAGTTTCCTATGTTTTGAACAACTGTTCTAATGAAACATCACATCATTTTTAAACTGATGGCGCCACCTGCTGACCTCTAAACACTATGACACTGCTTCATGAAGCTTCATCAGACCATCACTACTAACCACCTTTATTCATTTTATTGAAATATGTTATTTCCACATCCACAATTCCTACTTGAAAAAAAGTTTTTTCCCAAAAAATGTTGTTTTTTATATCTTTGAAATGGTTTGTTCGTTAAAACATTTGAAAACCTATGATGGTATTTAAGTGTAATTTAAGGAAATGCTAATAGTACAACTGTTATTATTTATTTATTTATCTATTTTGCTATGTTTCAAGTGTTGTGTGCAACCAAGACTGACTTTCTTTATGTTTTTAATATAAAATGTTTCACCTTCTTGGTCAATTTTAGAGCATTTTTACCGCACATTTTACACATTGTGTATGATGCTGAATAAATGTTGGAAGACATCATCAGGAAACGGTGGAAAATAATCGATTTGACAGAAACGTATGACCTTCTGTTTTGTTTTCATTTATTCCAACTCATTCTGAATAATTCTAGTCACAGAATGTCCACTTTAGTTACCTTTTTAATTTTACACTGATTTAACCCACACATATTTTAAAAAATATATTAATACATTGTATTTATTGCGCTATTTTAGAAATTTATGTATTTCAGAGAAACGTTATCATCCAGTCTGTTTTATTTATGTTGATATCTGACAGCTCTATAGACGAATGAGCGCACATTTTTACCGCAATAGGTAGGTTAATTGCGACATCTGGTGGTCAAAAGAAAAGTTTCCTTTTATCCAGCATAAGAAAAAATACAAGGTTGATTTCCAAAGATGTAGTTAAATATTTAAAAGTACCTGTGAGAACGAATGTGTTTTAAAAACATATTTCATAATTGATTTACGTATTAATATAGTATTTAAAAATGTAATGCACACATAATAAGTTGAATAAGTTTAAGTTTTAGGGGAAAAAAGCTTCACTTTTACACAATTATTAACATGATTCCTCTTTTATTTGAGGCGGCAGAATCATGTCAGAGCGTTTACTGATTATTTTAACATGACTTTATTCTCCACCTACTTTATGAGCCCCATGTGACCTCGCTTGTATGCTTCAGTCTGAAGAGACAGACACAGGAACAGGAGATCAAGGCTTGACTGGAGGTGTTTGTCAAAGCGTGTGCGCAGCCATGAGTTACCAACTGAAGCTGGCAGAAAAACTCAGCATCCTCAATGAGAGAGGAAATGGAGTGCTGATACGCATGAACTACATTAAAAAGGTGAGAGAGAAGATGAATTACAGGGACCGTTTGAATGACCAGCGGCGACGACAAATAAGGAACTACAATTTTGTGTCACTAAGTTTTTTAAATTAACATTAAAAAAAACTCATATTGTCATGAATACACTTTTTTTTAAATATATTTAATTGGCTGTGAATTATAATTTTGCATTAGAACTTCTAATATTGTGTCAAATTTAGAAAAAACACATGTGTTTGTACGTTATAATTTTCATCCATTACTCTGCCTTGCACTGCATCTGATCAAATGTTTTCTTTTAAAAGTTTAATTAAAAGTGAACTACAGTGCTGTGTTGACGTTGCTGACATGATAATGTCGACATCAGTTCCTCCCCACTGCTGCTGGAACACAAGACCAAAGAGGAAGTGCAAACAGGAAACTGTCAAGAACTTCAAATGTCAGTTCTTTTTTTCTGAAACACAAATAAGACCACCGCGTCAGTTCACTTCCCCCCTTTTAAAGTTTGTGAAAGACTAAAAACTGACCTGGGTTTTGAGTCTTTGGTGCCAGATTTGACCCCGAGATAGTCAGGTGTAAATAAAGAACGCTCATAACCTTTTTATTCCGTCCGGTCTTTTACACAATTTTTTGATCCAACTGAGCACCAGAGGCTGAACATCAAAACACTGTGCAGCTAAATGTGGACAAAACAGAAACTCTGGTGATTTCTCCTGATGATAAGATTCCAGGGTTGAGTCAGTACTTGGGTGACTTAGGTCAGTCTGTTAAACTGAGCCTGAGAAACCTGGGTGTTGTATTGGACAAAGACATGCATGTAATCCATGCGTTTGTGTCTTCTCGTCTGGACTATTGTAACAGTTTGTTTTCATGTCCTAACAAGAAGGAGCTGTCTCGCCTGCAGTTGATTCAGAACTCTGCAGCGAGAATTCTGACACGCTCTAGTAGAAGAAATTCCATTTCTCAGATCCTTAAAACTCTTCACTTGCTGCCAGTTTCTTTCAGGATCAATTTTAAAATTCTGGTTTCAGAACTATTCATGGTCAGGCTCCTCATTTTATCTGATCCAGACTTACACCCCAGCTCGGGCTCTGAGGTCTGTGGATCAGAATCTACTGGGGAGAGAAATCCTTCCAGACTGTTGCTCCTAAGCTTTGGAACGATCTTCCTCTCTCTCTGTGTTTGATGGATCTACTGACTCCTTCAAGAAACATCTTAAGACATTTTTATTTGTTCAGGCTTTTCCTTTATTTTCTGGAACTCCTGTGTTTGTCTCGGTGTTGTCATCACCTTTTAAGCATAGATTTTAGTGAGTAATTTTTGATTGTTTAAGCGCTTTGTGACCCTGGTCTGGAAAAGCGCTCTTTAAATAAAAATTACTTACTTACTTACTTACAACTGGTGGTTTAAGCCGCTCTACGATGGTTAGGATCTTCATCTGAGGCTCCGATTCATTTTATTTGGAAACTATTCTTGCCCATACGGATTTCTTAAAGCGAAATTCAGGGTAGTATTAATTCTTCAAGGGGTGCACAAACATATAACACAACAATCTGTTTCAGACATGTACAGACGTGAAGCTGCGTCCATCCATCCTGACAGATAAAACCATGGAGTCTGCCATTAAGCACATCAACAAAAAATTCCCCAACATTGACTTCAAAGGAAGTATTGTAAGTATTCAAACACCATTCAATTTCATTGTGTGTTTTTTTTTTCTTTCCTCTTTAGATCCAAATAGTGATGCGCTGATGAAGCTCAATGAAACAGTGCCATGTTGTTTAGAGGACAGAGGTGGCGCCATCAGTTTGTTAAAACAGTTGTTCAAAACAAAGGAAAATAGTGCAGAGATCGCCATCTAGGAGGAAAATAATGACACTGCTTCATCAGAACATCACTGGATCTGAATATTGTTAATGTTGTTTTTTTCATTACTTATTTTTTCATATTTTTAAGTGAATTATTGTATTGATTCATTTATTAAGGAAATTAAAATGATGCTGATGTTCAGTGGCAACAGGATAATATATATATATATATATATATATATATATATATATATATATATTTCTAATGTTAACTTACTGACTAAGTTGAAAGCTTTAAAAAGATTGTGTTAAGGCTCGTTGGTAAATACTTATATAGATCAAACTTTAGATTTAAACAAAAATTAAACCTTTCATTTGTCTGTCATTTACTGTATCACAGCAACAGCTGACCGGCATCCAGCGGCAGAAATCGGAGGTGCTTCAGGCCACAACGATGTACTACGACTCCTTCCTCGATGTCATTGAGTTTCGGGTACTAACTATTTTGTTCATTTTTGACTAGCTCCCTTTTTAAATATTACAGAAAATCCACCTCAAGGAATGCACATTTCTCGCTGTGTGTGTGTGTGTGTGTGTGTGTGTGTCTTTTTTAATTTCTGCTCGACTTAATCCTCGATATATTGAGGTTGCTGCTCAAATAAGCAAGTAATTCCTGGCGAAACTCTTCTTCTCTAGTTCATAATTAGAGGTAACATGATAAATGCAGAAATGTAGATTATAGGACGTTCGATATTCTCTCTCCCTTCGTTTGCAAACCTATTACAGAGCAAATTTGCATATAAAGTGATTTTACCTCCCAAATACGTTTGGAAAATGTCCCAGTCAGAGCAAGCATTTGCATTTTTCTCTCCGCGGCGTTCAATTCAGGCCGAGCTAAATCACCATGAGTAAAATATTCTAAACAAGTTCAACATGCACGACTGTAACAGATAAATATTCAATGTCTTGCTGTGATTTTTAAAAAATGTTTCAGGATCACGTCTACGAGCTTCTCAACACCCTGGACGCCTGTCAATGCTTCTATGATATCGTAAGTACGTTTGTCTACTTATGTTTGTTAGCATGTTTAAATCCCTGTTAAACCTACCACAGATATATTCGACACTGTTAATCTTTGTGTTGGTTCGTATCCAGAGTGTCAACTTTGACTTCACCAAGAGTTACCTGGACCTGATCACGACCTACACCTCCGTGATCATAATGCTCTCACGGATCGACGACAAGAAGTTGCTGGTGGGGATGTTCAACTGTGCTCACGAGATGATCAAAGGAAGCAGGTGAGGCGCCTTCATGTTGTTCACGTCTTCTTGAAGATCTGCTCTCCTGACTGGTTGGAACAGTGACTCCCTGACTCTGCCCAGAGTCTGGTTGTCTTGAGGTTTCTGCTAATTGTCACTTTTTTACTCTTGGTGTATAAATGTGGCCCTGAAGATGAATATCTATTTAAAAAAGATAATATAGAAATTATTCCGACAGTTCAAGTTTAAATAATTAAAAAACAAAAATATTACTTGTTTAACTCAAATGAAACCTAATTCTTTGTTGTTTTCATAAGAATTTCTTGTCCCTCAAAATATATCTCATCCCATTTAAAAGACACTATCATACAGTAATTATTTATTATTAAGGTTAATATTGATGTGGAATACTTTGTCATAAGTTACCATGTCTGATTATAAATAACCATAAATTCTTTAAGCAGCATTCACAAGATCAAATATTTTGAAAATAATTATTTTATATGATTTCATGGCATATTTACACAACTTCTGATTTGTTCTCACTGAAAACATTTGATTTTTCTCTCTGTTTTGTGCTTTTTTTAAGTTTCCTTTTGGTTTCCTCGGCCGACAAAATTCCCAGTATCTATAGTGGCCCCTTGAGAAAAGTTCTTCATATGTAAATAGTCACCCTTGTACTAAAATTAAAAATCGGAAGTTAAATGGGAAATTATACATTATATGTTTCCTACCTTTATAGATATATCTCAATAAAAACCTAATGGCAAATGGTTTTGTAAAAGAAAATCTAAAGAGAAAATATTTATTAAAAATATGTTAGAAACACGAAACAACTACAGTATTTAATTAAGAAAACACTAAATCCAGGATAGTTTTTTCAGAAAATACTTCATACCTAGTATTGATGGGCTGATGAAGCTTCATGGAGCAGTGTCATGTTGTGTAGAGGTCAATAGGTGGCGCCACCAGTTTAAAAACAATTTGATTTTTCATTAGAATACTTGTTTAAACAAGAGACTGCAGAGACCGCCATCTAGTGGGCGTTGAAAATAATGACACTGCTTAACCAGACCATCACTAATATCTAGTAATAGTAAGTGTAGATCAGCTAAGCCTTAGCTAATCCATCAACGGCGGTTCTGATCTTGCAGCGACCATTACTACCCACGCCTCGCGCAGATGTTTCTCGAGTACGAACATCCTTGGAAGAAGCTCACTGAAGAGTTCGGTCCTCACACAAGGGTGAGCTCAGCACTCGTCCGCACATCTCTTCTAACATCCTGGATACGAAGTGTTTGTCATCTCCTATCGTAGTCTGTGACGGCGGCGCTCCTCTCCTTGAAGATGGTCTACCCACGCCGAAACCTGCCAGCCGAGCGCTGGAGGAGCGCCCAGCTGCTGAGTCTGCTCAGTACTCCAGCTCTGATGTTGGACCCTGCCTGCAGCAACACTGTGAGCTTGTCAACTGTCCCACACTTATCTGAGCCAGAGCAGAGATGAAGAGGAGCATTTATGTGCAACAAAAATAAAACATTGCCTAAAGAATGAGGGGGAAAAAATCTATATCTAATATCTAAAGATAATAAACTTATGTTATTGTCCAATAGACACAAAAAGGGGAATTCCAGACGTGTTGGAGTTGAGACGCACGACCCACTAAATGCAATCAAAAACTAACCAAAGAAGGGAGTAACTAAAAACACTAACAAAAAGACTGGTAGAATCACAAAAGTCCATGAACTATGCAATGTTCAAACAAGGAGGAGGTACAAGTATTACTAGAGCAGAAGTAGAACTGAGCAATGAGCCGACACTGGTCTAAAGAAAATCTAGCAACATAGGTAGCTTAAAAAATTGACAAATTCCTGACAGCCGTATGTCTCCAGAATACTGCCCAACACAGTCAGAAACCTTCCCCTTTAACTGTCAGCAAAACAAAAAACAGAGGGTAGTACAGGAAGCAACAAAGCAAAATAAAATAATCCGGAAAAGATCATGACATTATCAGAAAATGTGTTGAGCTTGTGATGGTGTCTCTGGATGTTTATTAGAAGTTTATTTTAAAGACAGTTAGTTTCTAAATGAACAATTAAAAATTGCATGATATAATTATATATATATTTTTTAATTACAAGTCTTCTCACTTTTGACTCTTACTCAGCAAACGACTGCATATTTTCAGTGATTAAAAACACATCAGAAACTAAACCACTCTGATATAAAATTGAAAGAGATGTATTTCCACTTTCTCTGTGTGCGACTCTGCTACTAAAGACCTTCATTCATCATCATCGACAGCTAATTATGTTGCTGTTTTCCACAGATGACATGTGAATTCCTGTCCATGGAGGTAATGGAGCGATGGATTATAAGTATGTGCTGTTTATTCTCATCTCATCTGCTCACTCAGTTCTTATGAAAGAAGGAAGATTTATTTATTGTCCCTGTGGGGTCATATGTATGTACAGTTATCAGGAAAATGTATTTGGGCTATTAAGAGAGTAGATACTTAGAGAGTGAAGATAAAAGAGGCAACATGTATTTTTTTTATTTGTTGTTTAGATTGTCGAGTCTATCGAATCGATTTCACTCTGAAACGGCTCGCTTTTTGTAGTTATTTTGCTTTTATTAGTACTGTTATATCTAAAAAGTCTACATGCCTTAATATATGAGTTCCTGATAACCAAATAAAATAAAATAAAAACATTAATAAATTCTGTGCAGACCTCTTCAAAGCAGCTCATTTACACCTATATTGTCATTTTCTAAAAACCTATTAATAACCTACATTATTTTTCAACTATATGATTCGATACCTTTTTTCAGAATTTAGAATATTATTAAAAGCAGAGCAAGAGGTCAATAAGACAGCAGGTGCCCACCATCCAAAACTCATTTGAACGAGCCACAAAGAGTGCGCGAGAAAGATCCAGTAATATTTTATTTTCTAGCATCTCAAAACACGTCCGCTAGTCGTCTAGTTCTATAGACTTGTCACCTCTTATTTGTGGGTTTACCTTTTGTCTTGGGCAAAGTTCGACCCAAAAGCAACCTGCAGCCCTTTCACCGTGTTTATGAGGCTCTCATGAGGTCAAAGATCAAGTTGAAACAAACATATTTTCTTATTATGCATTAGTAGTCAAACTTATTATTGTGTTTATTTTTGAAAGGACCTCTTATATTGATATAGTCATATATCGCAATTTTCTCTTTTCATGATACTGTATCAACATTCAACAAAATATAAAAAAAAATGTATGCCATAGTTCCATGGTTCTAGTTTACAGTCCAATAAAGTGTGTTTAAAATAAAGTTATTTAATTTTTAATTAACATGCAAAAATTCACAGCTTTTGTTTGTTACAGTTGCAATTAAACATCTGCTAGAAAAGAGACAGTCATTACGTATTTACTTTTATTTTTATTGAAAGAAAAATGAAATCTTGCAAGATCCTGGTGATGACTGAGACCGAGGGGATACATTTGACTCGAGCAGCTTTTACAGTTGATGTTTGAAGACAGTTACGACTTCATCAAGACTCATCGCTAAATTGCGACATATGGTATTTATATAGGTGCCGGAAATGGCTGCCTTGGTGCTTGGTTTCTTTTTTTTCTATTGCTTATTTTGTATGTTATCTTATTTCATTCTTTTAATCTGTAATTCCACCACAAAACGAATCCTATGTTCTGAACACTCGCAATAAAAGTTTCGGATTCGGATACAAATTATTTTGCCAGCAGACACCCATAGTTTTTATGACTCCTTACAGTCAGAGATCAATGTTTTTAAAATGTACTTTACCAATATGAATCATGTACTCAAACTCCAGCAACTTTTGCTGTATATTTTGTGTACACTTTTTGCTTTGCAATGGGTTTGTTTGGAGAAATCTTTGTGGTCAAATATTTATTTGAACTCTGCACTATTTTGTTGAAGAAGAATAAATGAATTTCACTTCACCGTCTTGTCTTGCAGTTGGTTTCCTCTTGTGCCACAGCAGCCTGAATACTAACCAGGCCTCCCAAGAGCTGTGGAAAATGGCTCTGCGCAGTGGCCTGTACGTCACCCTCACCAGGGACGAGCTCCTCAACATACACAAAGTCTCCGAGGACGTCCTCGACAGCATCAAAGGGTATTTATCGGAAACTGCCCCGCGGCACTCGGTGTACATTCCACGGCAACTGAGTGCGATGTTCTTAAAAAACGAATATATTTAAACTGAGACCTGCTTTCTTTTGTTCTAAGATTTATTATAGTTGAAGCAGTGAATTCATTTTCATTTATAATGAACTAATTTTACAAAATAATACTTAGTTTTCACTTAAATCACATTATATTTCTGTAGCATTCCTTTATGACCTTTTATCACTAATCATCAATGGAACCATAAAACCTTCACATTATTGAATATCTAGTCCTAAAAGAAATAGAAATATAATTTTATTTCAAAGGAATTGTGTAATTTAATAAAAAGTGTAATTTAGTCATTTAACATTTTCCTGCATTCCTGCAACATTTGCTCACTAAATGCACTAATAAAAATTAATAAAATAAAATAATGAACAATAAACGAGATAAAAAATAATACATTTGCAGAGATATAAATAATGTATACATTTCTTTTGAATATTTCAAATGTTTAATATGATATTAGATAATATAATAAAAAGGCACTTTATGGAATATAATATATTTTTTACAGAAATAGATCCTGTTTAGTGAGAGAAGAAAATGCAGTCGTTAATATCACAGAAACATTTTTTTTGTCAGGTATTAATATTTATAATTCTAGAAGCACTTAACAAATGCAAACATCTGCCAAGCGGACCACAGCAACAAATACTGTATTTTACCCAATATTGCTGCTTTTTTTATACTATCATTCATACAACCTGTCAACAAAGTCCTGTCTTTTTCCTCATTTCCAAAAAATACACTAAAGCAACAATATCTCCTCCTTGGCAGAGGTAACAACAATAATAATCACATATTTGATTGTATCTTGATCAGATACAGCAAACGCGTCGCAGACATGAAAGAATGTCGTGAGCAGGTCTTGGCCAACAGGTGAGTTGGGAAGGAAACTATGAGCCACTTTTGTTTCATGAATTAAAAATGACGGGTAATAACCTCCGGAGCGGTATTTTTATCAGCGGGGCCGTGCACAGAGAAAAAAGAAATTATCTCAGAGGAGCCCTGAAGGAATTATTCAACGTCCTGGAGGACGAACCAGGACTTCTGGGACCAAAGGTAGAGAAAATAAAACCATGATTTTGTCTTTAAAAGCAGCTTTTAAACATTTTCTCTTACAGTCTTTCATTCTTTTCCCATCTTCTCCCTCAGGCTCTCTTTGTCTTCATGGCTCTTTCGTTTTCCCGCGATGAGGTCCACTGGCTTGTCAGACACTCTGAGATGATGCCAAAGATCAAGGCTCCTGAGGACTACATCGACAAGTAGGTGTTCGACTCGATAACCCTTCCGCAGTTCAGATCATTTCAGATTTCTCACTGATCCCTCATGAATTTCACAAACATATTTTCATTTTAATTGATTTTTTTTTCTCCAGTGAAATAGCGGAGCTGCTGTTTTATATGGAGAGACTCCGAGCACTGCTGAGGAAGTACAGCTCTGTGGTGCAGCGGTATCACGTTCAGTATCTGTCGCAGTTTGACGCTCTGGTTCTAAACGACACAATCCAGGTAGGTTAATACACAACCCCAGTGTGACACACAAAAGAGTGGTCCCCAACATGAGGCATATCGAAAAAAGATATATAACTTGTGTTCTATTGGTATTTACTGTCTGAAGTAACATTAACCTGCGACTCTTTTCCCAATATCAACAAGTTTGTTTCGGTCAAGTCCAAAAATAAAACTGTTAACATGTGATTCGCTGATGAAGCTTCATGAAACAGTGTCATGTTGTTTAGAGGTCAGTAGGTGGCGCCATCATTTTTAAAAATATGTGAAGTTTCATTAGAACAGTTGTTCAAAACAAAGGAAAATAGTGCATAGATCTCGTGGACTCTGAAAAGAATGACACATCACAAGATATACCAGATACACATTGGTTTTCAGTTGCTGACCAAGTGTGTTATATTTATTAATGTCCACAGAACACGTTTGTGTGTCCAGAGGAAGAGTCGATCCTCATGACGTCCTTCGTGTCAACGCTGTCTGCTCTTTCACTGAAACAAGGTAAACCCAGTATAGTATATATAGCAGGAAAACTATGAATCACTTACAATCAACCAAGAAAATGATGTCCGAGGTCAAAACACATGTTGGATCAGGTTTTCAAATAGATTTCCTGTACTGCAGCAACACACATTTATATTTAGTATATAGTAATTATGTTATTAATATTTTTTTAAATGGTTATAATTATAGCATGTCATACATTAAATGCTTGATTAAAATAATTTATAAATCTTGTAATCATTAATGATTAAATACATTAAGAGCAATAAATAAACTATCAGCGGAAAAACATAAAAAAAAAAAAAGAAAATCCAAAATATAGTACAAAAATAGCTTTTACTATTTATTATTTTGATAACAAACATTTTGAAATAGAAGAAATAAACTTTCAAGGCAGGATTAATGAAAATTATAAAAAGAAAATAATCTTCCATGATAAAATAAGCATCCTTGCTGTTCAAATAAATAAATAGAAAAAAAAGAAGAAGTAATTAACTTAAATACAACTATAAAAATATAAAATGTTTTTTTGTTGCTCTGGACTTTGACAGTAGCATTGTATACGACACTGCAGCACACTTCTGGTTTTAATAAAGCTTATAAATCACTTAAAAAATATCTCTTCCTCCAGTGGAGAACAAAGAGCAGATAGACCTCCGAGCTGTGAGACTGGACTGGTTGAGACTACAGGTCTGATTTTAAACATAAACATTTATTGTTTTACCGTCATATTTGAAATTTTAAAATCTTTCCTCAGGCTTACACGAGCGTCAACAAAGCCCCCCTGCCTTTAAAAGACTATCCAGATCTGGCCAAAGTGATGAGCGTGATCCACTTTCACACCAGACTCGTGGACGATTTGGAGGAGCTTCTTCTGGAGACTTCTGACCTGTCAATCATGTGGTGAGTCTCTAATTCTACGGTTTTGACTTTCGACACGCTCATGATTTCTAACATCTCTTTCAGTTTCCACCCACGGGTTTTTGAAAAGATGTTTGTTCAGAACATGGAGGAGATGAACATGAAGCGGTACCTCATGGCCTTCCCGTCTGTGTGCAACCACTTCAGTCTTTGTGGAAATTCGCTCTGTCCAGAAGAGGTCAGTGTTCCGTCACTCCGGTGCTTAATTTGACAATCTGGGATTGATTGTAACTACACTGTCTGGTATGTTTAGAGGGCTGTGGTGGAGAAAAAAGGTCTGAAGCTGTGCTCCATTTTCCTGACGCACATCGCCAAGATGACCAGCGGAGTGATGATGGAAATCTGTGCAGAACAGTGCAGGCTCCATAAAGAAGTATAGTTTCTCATCAGTGTTTTAAAAAATTACAAATCATCTCATATACAAACTTGATTGATAGTTTGTCAAATAAACTTCTCCTTTTTCGTAAAGCTTCAGCCCAGACACTCCGCGGCTGCCATCTCTGCAGCCAGACACAGAAAGCAGAAGAGGCCGCCGCCCAAGAAAGGGGAGGTCGTGAAGGAGAGACCGGGCGCTGAGAGTAAAAGGAAGGATCGATCCACCCTGACCAAGTCAGCACTGCGGGTTATTTCAACTTCATAAAGTGCAGAGAAGCTTTGAATGGCATTAACTCAGGAAAATAGTTATACTTTAAAAAGTGAATTAAGAAATACATTCTCCTAGAAAGCTTTAGTGATGCATGATGAAGCTTCAGGAAACAGTGTCATGTTGTTTAGGGGTCAGTAGGTGGCGCCATTACATTAATCATTTCAATTCGCCTACAATACATTTACATCAAGGAGCTCATTTAAAATTACCCAAAAAACTAGATGACCTTGATTGTTGCTCGAAACAGAGGTAATATGTCAAGAAATAATTTGTAAAAATAGTGATTTTGATGCAACTTTTGTTAATAAAGATGAGGGAATATAATTCATCTGCAAAGAAAAACACTGTAGTAATAGTGCGTGAGGCTCCGTAGTATAATTTTGCGAGGCAGTTTAGTATTATTTCGTGAGATTCGGTAGTATTATTTTGTGAGGCTCCATGGTATTACTCCTCACGGCTCTCTAGTATAACTAGAGGATGCAAAGTATAACTCTCAAAGGGTTGTAGTACTACTCTGCAAGACTCGGTAGTAATATTCCTACATAGGCTACATAGTATTATTACATGAGGTTTTGTAGTATTATTAAGAAAGGCTCCTTAGTATTATTCAGCGAGGCACCGTTGTATTACTCAAAATGTCTTTGTAGTATTACTCAAAAGGCTCTATATTATTACAACATGAGGTTCTGTAGTATTACTACACAAGGACCTGTAATATTACTACACAAGGCTCCTAAGTATTACTCAGCAAGGCACCATAGTATTACTCAAAATGTCTTCGTAGTATTACTCAAATTGTCTTCGTAGTATTACTCCGCAAGGCTCTGTAGTATTACAACACGATGCTCTGTAGTATAACTACACACAGACTTGTAATATTACTACGGATGGAACTGTAGTTATTAATACGCAAGGCTTCATACTATTACTACGCGAGGCTCTTTTTTTTTTCCTGAGGGATCAATAAAGTTTTTTATTTAGCTTTAGTATTACTGTGCTAGAATGAGCAGAATTACTCAGTGAGGCTTTTTAGTATAACTCAGCGAGGCTCCGAAGTATTACTCTGCCCAAATGCGAGGCTTAAATGTCAGAAACCCTCCAGAACTACAAAGCCTTATGTATGAAAATAGACCCGTTCATTAATGCGTCTTACAATCCGTTAGTATTATGATGGAGTCTGACACCCCAGGTCTTCTTTTAGCCCACTTAGCATTTATACATATTCTTAGTGAGCTCACGTCCTTGGTAATCTTCTCTTAAATCTGCTCCTCGCTCTTCTCCTTCACAGCGTGGACAAGCTGCATCTGATGCTGACTGAGATCTGCTCCACTTACAGCCTCTGCAGTGAATTCATCATCTTCGATCACGTCGTCGTTCCCACCGAGTTCCTCCTGACTCACCTGGAGTCCCGACTTACTGAGTAGGCCGGGTCTGAACATGTGACCTCATTATGATCAACATTTTAAAGAAAGAAACAACAGAGATTCATAAATAAACACCATTTAAAAATCATGAACCATGTGCACAAACATGTAAATATGGTGCAGAATATCGGAAAAATATTTTTCTACTGCATATCAATATATATGAAGGACAAAAGATAACCACAGAAAAGCCAATATTGGCAAATTCAATTGAAATAAAATGCTAAATACCTAAAACTAATAATTATTATTATTAAAATAATAATTAAAAAATATTAATTAGTGTTTACATTTTGTAAAATAATTGTACAGTCCATTGAAAAACATCTTACTTTCTATAGTTTATAAAGGCAGAAGGGATCTGGAATTTACTTTTAACAAGCTTTGTACTCAGAATCATCAGCGATACATAATTAGCAGAAACACTAAGGTTGCAATGCATGCTCGGAACGGAGAGTTATCTCCAGTCAGTTAACTCAACATCTTTTATTATGTGTATATGTCGTTTATTATTTCATGTTTTTTAATGGAAAAAAAAAACTTTTAGCTTTAAATAAATCGTTTTTTTGTCCAAACACCAATAACAATTTCATAGAAAAGAAACTTGAAATGTATTTAATATATATATATATAGTCAATGGTGATGGGTTGATGAGGCCTCATGAAATAGCTGATACTGTATTAAGATAAAGCCACTAGATGGCACTCTCTGCAAAAATTATGCCAGGTTTCCTTGAATTAGTAGATCAGAGCTAAAGATTATCAAGCAGAGAGTGACTAGTGATCTACTGCTCAAAATAAAGACACTGAATCATGATACAGTTGGTGCTGTATCACGATACAGTTAATGCTGTATCGTGATACTGTTAATTCTGTATCATGATACAGTTAATGCTGTATCATGATTCAGTTGATGCTTTATCATTATACAGTTGATGCTGTATCGTGATACAGTTGATCCTCTTTGCTCTTATAGTTCTTTTTCTGAATACAGAACGGGGAATATTTTTTTTGTCATACTTAAACTATATATATATATTTAAACTGTACTTTTTGGTGGCTCCCACTGGAGACAAAGAGTCGAACACCAGAAAGACTTTTTCTTAGACTTTAAGTTCTTATAATGAAACAAAAGGTTCACATTTTAAACAATAGTTATTGTATTTACTGCTTTGACAACAAGGACATATATATTTACATCAAGATAAATACTTTAGTGTGTCTTTAGTCTTGGAAAACTAGTATTTAAATGCAAAAACAGCCGCGCACACGTGGTAAATTGTTGTGCAGGATGCGAGTCGGCTGTAACCCGGAGAGGATAGAGGCATGTGAGGCTCTTGGATGATCATAAGTGTAATCACCCAGCAGGGATTTCTCTGACGTGCAGAGTCAGAGATCTGAGCAGATGGGAAACACCGGGGAAGCGAATCCAATGAGCTGATATGGCGGGAGGTGAAAGAGGATCTTGGCACTCAAGCTCATTTTAAAAATCATCTATAAAATTAGTGAAGCGACTCCTCGTCCATCAGTAAAATGAGACAAGTTATGTGGGAGCTGGCGGGTCTTCGTCCCTCCGTGTCAACTGTTTATTTAGATTGGAGCCTGGTACCACGGGAACCCTAATGTTTCTGTGAACAGGTTCTGCTTAGTCTCCTCGTGTTACCGCGTGATTATCTTTCCTGTCATCCAACAATTAGCAGCCATCTTCCACGAGAGTTGGAATAAAAATAAAAAGCCGCCAGGCCTCTGAGCAGTAACTGTTTTCCGATCTGATCTTATCTATACTTCCTGTACGGCTCGTTTAACCCGTTTGAACGGCACCATCTGTCCCTCCAAGTCCACTGCGGTCGGCTAATAATCGGTGTCGGTTCTTTCCCCCAGAATCATCGTGAGAATGGCTAATTACAACCGGACCACCCATGAGATCGCACGTCCCGTGGACCTGCTGGCGGAGATACGATCCTACACAGCCAGCCTGCACACGCTCTCCAGCTACGTCAACGTGGACATCAGCCGCCTGGTCAGGACCGTCCTGCTGCAGCAGACCCAGCCGCTGGACTCCCACGGAGGGCAGACCATCACACACTTCTACACAACCTGGTGTGGACAAATACATAGGACCCTTGCATCTATTGATGGGTTCATGAGGCCTCGTGATACATCATCAACTGTATCATTATACAGTGACTTAATTTTGAAAGTCCACTAGATGGCACTCTCTGCTTTATAATGTTTGGCTCTGATCTACTAGCTCCATGAAACCTGAGATCATTTTTAAACTGAGTGCCATCTAGTGGTCTTTCAAAATGTATCATGCAGTTGAAGCTGTATCATGAGGCCTTATAAACTTTAACCCTATTCGTATCCATGCTCAAACTTGAACCTCCTCGTCTGACCTGCAGGTACTTGGAGTGTCTATTGCGTCAAGCCAGCAACTCTCTCGTCGTCCACTGTCCCACAATGCAATGCTTCACCAACAAAGCTGGCGAAACTGAGACGAGCTTCAATGCAGACGAGTTCTCAGACATTTCAGGTTAGATAGATAGATAGGTATGAAGATTGATGGAAGAATGGATGGATGGACGGACGGACGGATGGATGGACGGATGGATGGATGGACGGACGGACGGATGGATGGATGGATGGATGGATGGATGGACGGACAGATGGATGAATGGATAAATGGCTGCTGTAATGAATGAATACTAATTTAAGAATTATAGAAAATGTGTACTGAAGAGCTCAACACGATCCCAGCTACCTGGGGCAATGTTGCCTGTCAATTCAATTCACTTCACTTCACTTCACTTCACTTCACTTCACTTCACTTCACTTCAATTTAAAGTGTCTTATCATAACTAAGTAATCTCAATACACTTTACAGTTTAAGTAAGACAATAGTGGAGAAAGGAAAAACAGATCCAGCTTCTCAAAAATTAGTAAAGCACATTGTGGTGTTGGTCAGGAAAAACTTCCTTTTAGTAGGCAGAAACCTCGAGCAGAACCAGACTCATTGTTGACGGCCTCCTGCTGTGACCGGCTGGGAGGAAGGATGGGTGGGGGGGAAGACAGATGGACGAGATGGAGAGAAGAGTGAGGGAGGATACAGTGAGAGAAAAGAGGAGAGTATAGAAGAGTCCATGGAGGTGCTGGAGAGAACTCTGGATCATTGATCCTGGATGGAGTGTCTTCTGATCAAGTCCCCTAGTGGGAGCATATAGATTGTGAATAGGATTGGACCAAAAACAGAACCTTGTGGGACACATTAGCTGACCTTAGTGTGTGTCAAGAGAGGTGGTACAGTGCGTTCTATCTGACAAGGTAGGATTTAAACCATTTTAGACTGAAACACTTCAATTTTGATCATTGTCATGGAGATAATCACAGAGTCGACTCGTAACCACTTTCTCCAGAATCTTTGAAATGAAGACAAGATTAGAGATAGGCCTATAGTTAGTGAGAAGCTCTGGATCAATATTGGGCTTTTTAAGCAGAGGTTTAATTACTGCAATCTGTGGCAAATAGTCTGATGTTATTGACAAGTCAATAATGTCAAGTATGAAAGTGCTAAGTAAGGGGAACAGTTCTTTAAATAGCCATGTGGGAATAGGATCGAGAAAACATATTGTGGATTTTGAGGAGAAAACAATCAGGGACAGCTGTCGAGGACTCACTGGTGAAAAGGAGTGTAAATATATATCAGTTATAGTGTCTGTGTAAGGTGAAGCTGCACCGGTTCTATTAGAAGAATCAAGGAGGTCTTAAATCTTTCCTCTGATAGTTACAATTTTTTCATTAAAAAAGTTCTTGAAGTCACTGCTACTGAGATGAGGAGGGATGGACTGCTCAGTAGACTGATGGCTCCGTGTCAGCCTGGCTACAGTGCTGAATAAGAACTTGGGGTTATTCTTATTTGCTTCTATAAGTGATGAGTAATAGCTGGCTCTGGCTTTCCAAAGAGCTGCCTTGTATATTTTGAACGTATCTTGCCAGAATTTGGCAGAACACAACAGGGGACATGCAGACGAAAACCATCCTACACTCACACAACATACACTGTAAATTCATTTACCATTGACTTGAGATTAAAACATTTTCATTTGTTTTTTAACCTTTGATTCCCTTATCCGTTGAAGTCTATCCCAGCTACTCAAGGCTTGAGCCACGAGACACCCTGAAGTGGTCGCTTTACAGTTTAGAGAGATTTCAAATATTTATGTATAAATCATTTGTTATTTATTTTATTTATTTATTTTCAGTCCCTATATATTCCAAAGACTTCCTAGACTGTAAAGTAAACTTCATGTATGTAATATTTTAGTTTTTTTACATTTAAGTTAAAACCAGACTCTTGCATATCCACGATTAAAGATAAGTTATTAACACATGTTTAGAGATTAAATTTTCTGATTATAGTATTTGTTACAACTTCGTTACAACCATAGACTGTATATACCATGGGCATAGTATCTGTTACTGAAAACAATATTACAACCCATTTGTGGTTAAAGCCATGTGGAAATGTGGTCTTATGAATACTATTTAATCACATTTAATGCTTGTTTGTGTTTAATAATTATTTATTATTTAATGTAAATGGGTCTTATTTTATTTTCAAATTTATTCCATTTTTAATTTATTCATCTCTTCAATTTCATTTATATATTTTCGTTATTTTATTCTGTACTGCCTCCACAAAAAACAAGTGTCGGAGGAAATGATGGTTGCCTTCACCCATTTAGTTGAGGCTCCCACAAATATTTTGCGGTTGCTTGTCCAGTAAACCACGCCCCTTATTATGAAAATTTTGGAAAATTGATGAACGGAAATATTATCAAAGGCTGAAAGATAGAAAACACACTGTACTGTGTACATTTAGGACCCAAGTTGTTTTTAAAGCAAGTTGTAAATTTCTTTTTAAATTTTGTAAATGTCTGTGTTCTTGACTTTATGCATATGTGATATCTGTAAACTAGCCTCTAGTGGACACTCGATCAACTGCAACTTTTTGTAATATGGCTTTACTTTTTAAAACAAGATGTTTCCCTCAAGTGAAACATACTAGAAAAGTGGACCAATATGTTCATTTAACAAAGAGAATACCAAGAATCATGTTTTAATAAATGTCATTTTGCAGTGTTTACCCACACAGAGGTTCTTGCAGGTAATTTGTATTTATATACCGCTTTTCTAGACCAGGGTAAAGATCAAGATAACACTGAGAACAACACAGGAGTTCCAGAAAATCATGGAAAACCCTGCACGAATAGAAACGTCTTAAGATGTTCCTTGAAAGAGTCAGTAGACTCCATCAAGCTGAGTTTGTCAAAACTCCTTCTTCTCCTCCCACTCTTTATCCATCGGACTCAGGTATCATCTCTCTCCACCTCCGCGCTGCCATGGAGGAGCAGAGTCAACTTATCGCACGTGTAAACATTTATTGCGTAGGTTTGACGAGTCACCTACGTTCCTGAGCATTTTTTTTCTTCGCCTCCGAGCACTCACATCCACACTCATGCTGCGTTGGAGACCACTTCACTCCGGCAGACGCCCCCGCACAATGCCATCACCGGTTTCTAAATTTAGTGTGCAGAGACAGGCTCCCAGTGAGTCACTCATCCCTCCATTAACCACTTCTTATTTTAAGCTGACATGTCCTTCTGCGAAGATGTTGAGCCAGTGGAAGCTCAGTTATGAAAGATCAACTTGATTGTTCCCCCCTCTTGTGTCCTCACAAATGAAACTATTGTAACTAACGTTTGTTCTTCTGATCAGAGTTGAAGGCGTTGGCGGAACTTCTGGGTCCGTACGGGCTGAAGTTTATGAGTGAGAACCTGATGTGGCACATCACCTCTCAAGTCACTGAGATGAAGGTAACTTGAGGACATTGTTAAGACTCACTTTCTGCCTTTTTTTAGCATTTGAAAGATCCATGATGTCAATGAGGTTAATGAGGTTTCAGTAAAGCTCCTTAATTTGTTGTCCAACTGCTGCTGCTTCTTCTGCGCCACAGAGAGCGAACAATCTTTAAATGAATGAAGGAAACAGATGGTGATTGAATGACATTTTTGCCATTTAATAATCTGTCCAATTATCATTTCTTATGAATGATTCAAACATAGTCATGGGTTTACCAGCAGAGAGAAATAAATAAAATACTTTGGGACGAATAAAAGGGGATCTTATCTTATCTTTAAAACAAAAAAAGTCACATTAATTATTAGGCAACTTATAAGGGGCTCTAAAATGCCAATACAAAGGATTATCGATAATGAGTACAAGTATTAAAGAATATCCTGAAATAAATAGTTGAGAATAAACTTGGAAAGTTGCAAAACAGAACAATTTAACCTTAGAAAGTACTCTTATGTTGTGACAAATGTTTTACACAAAAAAATGCTTTTTCCTCTCTTTGGAAGCTTCCAAAAGTTATCCCCTTTAGCCATGATGGAAATGAATGCAACTACCATCCCAGACCCACTGCTCATCAGTCGATCATGTTGAGCCAAGGCAAAGGCAGTGACAGGCACCATTAAAATATTAGTTAAAAACTTTTTTACTGTGTGAGTTGTGCGTGAAAATAAAGATATCATAGAGTATGTACCTATATTTTAACATTAAAAACAAAAAGAAAGAGGAACATTTGAACATTTGAGCAACATTAACAACTGTGTTCTTTTGAAAACATTTTAAAATACATCATGAAAGTTACATATGAAATAATCTTAATATCTAAATGGCCACCAGTTGGAAAAAAGTACATTTTGAGCCACATTTTTGGCATAAATAACTGTTGCTACGGCTTAATGCTTAAGGCTAAATGAACATCATCTCCTCCTTAACCTAAAATGTATCGATAAAAAAAAGTTAACACTAGATCTGTATTCTGAATGCAAATCATTTTTTTTATTAACCTTTTTTTCTCAAGCGACAAAATACAATTTTTTAAAGTCAATTTGTATCACATTTGTTCGCGATGTTCCGTTTTTTTTTGAGAAATCCTACAAAAGAAGAAGGATCATAAAGAAACAAGTTTATACTTTTCTTTACTTAATCATCGTATCTTTTGTTGCTTTTATAAGCTGCTAAAGCACTTGAGAGCTGCTGTCATATTCAAGTAACTACCACGTCTTCTTGGAAAGAAGTGGGAAAACCTGCACTCCCTTGCTTCTCTTCTCCTCCAGACAGACAGATTCATCACATTTATGACCTCCGCCTTGTTACGACTCCCACCTGGATCGCTCCCTTTTCTTCCACTTATCTCCTCTTTTGCTCTTCTGTCAGAAAATGGTGATTGAGAACATGGACACTCTGGTGCAGATGAGGAGCAGCTTTGATAAGCCGGAGGAAATGCTCAATCTGAGAAAGAGGCTGACAGGTGAGAAGTGGAAGCATCAGTCGCTGAGAAAGGTTTGTGAGGTCGAGGAGGAACAGAAATCAATCATTGTGTCTAGAAGGATGAAACAATCCCAACAACAATTACAATTGACTGAGGACTGATAATTAAATCTGCCCTTACAGAAGATGAACCTCTTTAGGTTTAGTAAGATGTTTATTAGGTCATTAAAAATGTATTACTGACAAGCGTTTTCTTATATCAAACTACTTGTCATTCCACAAAATATTCCTTAACACACATACAAAGTATTTTCCTCTAATATATGACCAATATATTCTGGTGTAGGTGCTGAGAACCTGCTGAGGAGGATGACCATAGTTGGAGTGATTATGTCCTTTCGATCGATGGCTCAGGAGTGTTTGAAAGAGGTAATATAAACCTTATTAATTAAAATCACGAACAAGATTTAAACTTCTCAACAAATCTTTGTTTTGTAATTGTCAGTTGACCACTCTTGATTGAAAAGATATCTGTAAAAGTTAAAACAATATTATACGTATTTATTTAATGCACATGTGTAATTTAATTACTGCCTATATCAATTATAAAATAAATTAATTAAAATAATACCATAATATCCAGACACTAGAGCACACCCTAATACATGCAGCACCAACTAAAAGAAAAATGATACAGTATATACAGTATATAAGCTGCACCTGTATATTAGCACTAACTACTGGTGTTGAGATGAAGCTTCTTGAAGCAGTGTCATTATTTTCAGAGTCCACTAGATGGCGGTCTCTGCACTATTTTCCTTTGTTTTGATGAAATACACCTGACCACTAAACAACATGACACTGCTTCATGAAGCTTCATCAGACCACACTATTTTTAAATATAAAAATAAAAGTAATTATTTTGCTGAATAGTTCCTCTAACACAACAGTAAATTGTTTAGCTTAAAAAAAAAATATGATGAATTTATTTATAAGTTTATGAGCGGCATCTCTTTCTCCTTCTTCAATAGACAAAGTTTTCACCTTAAAGTTAAAAAAAAGTTTTTTTTCCATCGTGACAATAAAAAATACACCCAAATCCAATTATTGTCTTATATACTCTTTGCCTTCTCTTTTATCTTGCTGTTGCAATTCCTGCAAGAGCGCCCCTACCATTCACACTTAAAAATCGATATATTAGCCACATTGCTGTAAAAAAAAGTGTCGATAAAGTAGCAGGTTAAAGTCCAGAAATTCCTGTTTTAATTGTGGAAGCCACAAACACTAATTTCAAGAGTCCGATTCTGTGTATAACTTATTGTGCATAAATCTAGAACATGCACAAACACTGTCCATACCTGATGGGGCCCATTGAATTCATGAGGGAGGCCATCTGTCCTGAAACAGAAATCAAGGTAACTTTTAACTCTGTTTACATCCGTGTTATTCTTGCTTAGTCTTTCTTTGATTTGTATGTGTAACGCTTTGATTTGCCCACCGTCAAATTGAGCTAACATGTGTTTTTAAACCTCAACTTGAGAGCAAAACCCTCCTGCTGTTCCTTTAATTGCTGATGCTATCAAATTCCTCATATCCCTGCGGAGCGATCTCCGACGTGACTCATGAACTCTCCCCTCCTCTACTTACGTCTAACAACTGAGTGAGGCATGACAGCTCTGCCACAGCTCGGGCCAGGATAACCCCAAAGACGTCAGCAGCGCTCTCATTCCTCGCTGAGAGTGACTTTGATGGCCGCTGCCGCTCTGCACTTGAATCCACATCAGTGGAAACTTGTGTGCCAGACAGGTCGACCATGCGAGGAGCCAGAAATAGGGCAAGATTTCAAACAGTGTCCAGACAAAGACGCCCACCTCTCACTCAGCGCGGCTCTGGACGTAATGCATGTGTACATTCATGCAGAAAAGTCTGGCTTGAAAAAGTCAACAAACGTTCTACAAATATATAAAAAAAATGTCAGTAGACAAAGCTATGAAATAGGCAAGACGATAGAATTCCTAGATTATATCATCATCACTTTTAAGGGTACGACAAAATATCAATACATCGATGTATCACAATATTCTCTATACTATTCAACAGGTATCAGGTTTTTATCTATTTTTGGCCTTCAAACTATATTTTATTTTTACGGTCTATACTTCAATATGTGTGTTTAGTAAAATATATTATTTGAAACAATTAACATGCAAATATTCACAGCGTTTTTCATACATTTTCATACATACATCATTACGTTCTCAGAGGCTAAAGAAACCATTGAATCCTGTGAGATCCTGGCAATGACTGAGGGCGAGAGTATACAGTCAAGTCCAGCAGCTTTTAAAGCTGATGTTCGGACATATAATGGGTTAGAACAAAAAAAAGATACGACTTTGTCAAGATTCTGTCTGTGAATTCAAATAATTGGACAATACTACAAATATATACTTGTTCTTACAGTATCACAATATATCCTAAAGCTGCCACTGTATCGTAATGTCGTATCTTATGTTGCTAATACACACCCCTTATCCCTTTCCATGTGCCTCAAACCTCCAGGTGACCTTGAGCGTCTTTGAGTTGGCCTCTTCAGCAGGACTGTCCTGCGATATCGACCCCAGACTCGTGGAGGCTCTTGTCAATCTGCAGACAGGTGATTCTTACATCGGCTACACCAGGTGTTTGAAAACTTATTTTTACTCCACATTTACTGATCACCTTCTATGCAGAAAACACGTCCATTGACGAGGAGTACAAGCTGTCATGTTTGCTGATGGTCTTCATCGCGGTTTCTTTGCCCATCCTGGCCCAGGACACCAACTCTTCCTACAACCAGGAACATGGAGGTACAACTCAAGGACTGAAATGCTTGAACTGTTCTTTAACATCCCCTTTTGAACACTGTCTTCCGTCGCTATACTGATTCGACGTTATTCCCTCAGATATAATAGGTCATCCATAACCCATGTGTAATTTCAGGGACAACACAAGGGATACGACAAACACATTTGTTTTCAGGCCTTTGGGTCACCTTGAACCTGAGATAACACAAGGGTTAAAAACAGATTTGATCTAATCAGAAAGTAGTGATCATTATTTATTTAACACCTTGAAAATATAAGCATCCTTACTAGAAAAAATATTAGGAATGAATAAAAATAATCTGTTAAAAATCCTAACTTATTTTTCTTATTATTTAGTACGTGAGACCACATAAATATAGGAATTGATTTGAGGTAATACACTAAATGCAACCCGAATTTTAAAAAATATATATTTCTCTTTATATTTCCCAAATTCTTCTGTTCAATGTTTATAACACTTTATGAATTCCCAGATTGTCTATTTTCTCATTCACTTATGTGCAAATTTCAATTGTCTGTCTTGATCCATACAACTATAATTTTAGGTCCTTTTTTCCATTTTTACTAAAAATACAAATTGTTTTTTAATTATATGGATTGTCACACTTTTTTTCTTCCTCCTAAAGATTACATTGTTTGAACTATATTTGTATCTGTTTTCCTTTTTTATCTTTTTGAAGTTGTTCCTCTTACAAAATACTATTTTCTTTATTTCCTGGTTATTAACAATGGATATATTTTCTGATCTTATGAATATAAGCAATTTTCTTATTTATTTGTAGTGATACGCTTATGAAGCTTCATGAAACAGTGTCATGTTGTTTAGAGGACAGTAGGTGGCGCCATCAGTTTAAATATGATGTTTCATTAGAACAGTTTTTCAAAATAAAGGAAATTAGCGCCATCTAGTGGACTCTGAAGATAATGACACTGCTTCATGAAGCTTCATCAGACCACAACTACTGATTTGTGTGCACTACCATTTTCAACCACATTTTTATGAAAAGTCTCCCTAAAAATCGAGGATCAAACTTGTATATGTGATTTTCTCACAGCACATAGACACTAGACTTGGCGACAAATATAATCAAGTCACGTTGAAAGTAAAACGCTCGGCCTGTGTGTAATTTGCCGGCATGATATTTCTAGTCTTGACTTGAGTGTAGAGATTAACAGCCTGTGAATTCACTGACGTGGGTTTTGAGCAAAGTCTGTCGGTTGATAAGAAACATGTCGCCGTTGAGAGACATTTGTTTACAGATAACTTGCATGAATACATTTGCTCTTGGCATGTGGCCCCGTCCGCCGCTTGGCTCCGAGCCCTTCAGCTGCAAGACTTCGAGCGGCAAATGACTGCGATTTCCATCGGAGCTCCTGGTGGCAACCCTGATTATTTTCTCTGCCCTTATTTTCCATTGACATGTTTGGAAGAGCCTGCGAGCGGCAGGAAGTATGCTCAGTATGTTTCCTCTCGACTGGAACGAGTCATTAACCCACGTACACTCAAACGTTCGCCTGCTTCTTCAAGTCGCACGATGACTCCTGAAGCTGACGTCCAAGTGATCGATCTCTCGTCTTCGGGCGTCCACAGGTCACAACAACAACATCCACTGTCTGGCCCGGGCGATCAACCAGCTGGCCGCCGCCATGTTCACCGTTGAGAACAAAAACATCCAGCAGCATCTGAAGGAGTTCCTGCTGGTGAGTTTGTGAAAAAAAAAGGGATCTGCTAAACCTATAGACAACAGAATGTTAAAAAATAGACTTTAAAAACACAGGAAGTGCTGATATCAAATTAGACAAATTTGTTGAAGGGATTTTGATTAAAAATCAACGAGAAATATGAAACTAAATGCGTTTGTACAGAGTTTGGAATAAGCGACAGAAAATGAATGAGTGAATGAATGAACACTGAATTTTAACAGCATCACAATCATGCTTTGAATTTGAAAATATATTGCATTTCAAGCCCTGTTGTTTTGAAAACATTCAATATGAAAAAAATAATTCAGTTCAAAAATGTTTTAATTGGGTTTTGTTTCACTTTCAAAGTCTGATTTTGATGCTGCAAAAATGTTTTGTCCCAAAAATTCACATTCAAAATCCGATAGTCACATTTGCTTCTATAGATATAGATTAGATAGCTTGTGATAATTGAAATAACCTTATTTAAAAAGTGGCCACTTCAAGGGAGCGGCCTCGCTGGTGCCATCTACAGGGTTGATATTTAAATATTTGAATGAATGGTCATCACCGTTTTATTCAGACTTTAAATGTATGAATTTTCCACCCAAGAAATGACAGGAGTATGGCTTTGGCGAGCTATGATGTAATACATATTTTGACATAATATTATGGTGCATGTCTAAGAACCACAAAATGCTGAAGCAGATTTAAAATTCACACACAGTCTAACAAAATGCGCTTTACAATCCGGTGCACCTTCCAGTCCGAAAGTCACGGTCGTAGAAAAAAAGTGGATGTGCTTGAGCACCACTAGTGGTCGGTCTATGAATGTGCCTTTTGGCTCAGCTCTTTCTCCACCTCACCAGAATGTTGGTCAAAACTCCTAGATAAAGACGAAACACCTTGATGAACATTGAAGTTGAACATGTTCCGATTGTTTGCTCCTACTTTTTTGAGTATTGTTTTGATTGTTAAAGCGCTTTGTGACCCTGGTCTCGAAAAGCGCTATATAAATAAATATTACTTACTTACTTACTTACTCTTGTAAACTGGGTCCGTCCTCAGATGGCGTCCTCCTTCATGCTGCAGCTCGGTCAGAACGAGGAGAGGGTGGAGAGCAAAAACCGAGAGGCCGTCTACCTGCTTCTACACATGGTGAGCTAACCATGGAAGAGCACAAGGACCTCTGAAGATATTTTTATATAGCATGTTCTCAATATATCATTTCATGGACTTTGATCCGTCTCAGATCGTGGAAGAATCTCCGTTCTTGAGCCAGGACATGCTGGAGAGCTGTTTCCCGTACGTCCTCCTCCGGAACGCCTACAGGGAGGTTTTGAGGTCCAGCGTGGTGATGCTGGGGTGAAAGTATTGATCGTGACATTCACCAGGATGATGGAGCTCAGCTTAGCTTTGTGTTGCGCTCACATTTAAAAATAAGTCTTTAGACAGAGAATTACATTGTCTTCAACTCATCACATCATTTCTGTTATTCTTGCTTTCATGACAAGGGTGGATGTTTTCAGTCAGTAGTTCATGTTTTATTGCAAGTAATTGGTGTAGATTATGTTTTCTAGCTTGTAACTAAGATAGGATTAGCATTAGCAAACCAATCTTACCAATAACTGCATCTGACTTCAAGGAAAAGTATTTAAATGTTGAAAAGATGAACAAGTAAGTTAAGAAGAAGTGCTTTTTTGTATTTTTTGATCATTTAAAGTGTATATTTTGCTAAAATCTGTAATAGAAAAAAAAAAATTAGATACACTTTTCTACAATAATAGCATTTAAAAGCTAATTGCCTGATACTTCCAAAGCTACTTATTAAGATTTTGTATTTTTCTTTCACATCTATGAGATATTTTTAAAAAGCGTTTGCAGGTCGTTGATAAGATATACATTGTTTTGCTACAATATTTTGGGGGCTTAAAGGAATACCACTTGGAATACAAATAAAATATTTAAAGACATTTTCACTGTAAGACTACGTGTCCATAAGGTTTGTTCCCATACAAATGTGTTAGTATGTATATATAAATATATATATATATATATATATATATATACACACACACACATTATGTAGATTGTCTCTGCTCTTGTGCCAGCATATGTTCTAATTTTCAAATTTGTTTAAATGTTGTATAATTTTAATTAATATTTAATGTATATTAAACATAAATATTTTAGATTTTAGCAAAGACATACTTAATCCACTTGATTAGAAAAGAGATTAAATAAAAACATTATACTTGAAAAAAAAAGTGTATATAAATTGAAATTTCATCTGAAAAATAAGTTTTCAAATAGAATGAATCAAGTAAGAATTAGTTGAAAAATATACATTTGTGCTCTCTGTGCTCCAGTGTCAAAGAGCATGGGAGCAGAGGAGGGAGTCTGACCTGACAGCCAGGGCAGGACAAGTGAGACAAGAGATGGACAGCGGGCCGAGGGGAGGGCTTCTAGAAGGGGGGTTTCCCAAGCCTAGCACAGCTCTCACATTACTCTATAAAAAGACATGTGATGAAGTTAGAACTCAGGACTGTAAAAATGTTCAGTTTAAACCAATAAAAACAATTGTATTGTCTTGTAGAATTTCCTTTTAAGGTGTCTCATCAAAGAGATGTTTCCTTTTTAGCTTCTTTGCAGATAAGGCTCTGTAATGTTTCTGCTTACGGTGAAGAAATCTTTGCATTGAAACAGGTTCACTTGAATCTTACACGCAATCTTGACCTGAGCAGGTTTATGGGGTTTATTCAAGAGCTCTCTGACGTCCCTTCAACTTCAGTGGTTTCCTCTTTAAGGTGATGAAAGTCACAGCTTTTCTGGTGACCTGGCTTGATGCGTCAGATTCATAACTGACAAGAAACATACATTCAACTTATCAGTGAGGCTGTTGCTGTAAAGAACAATTTAAAGAGGCTAGTTTTTAAATCATGAAAATCTTTTTTTATAATCAAATAAATACACTTCTCAAGCTCTTTTCCTAGTTAACACTTGTCTGCTGTGAGCCGAACACGCAGGATGAGATAAACCACCGAGTTTCTAGGGTTACCACAATGACGTCTATATTCTTGTAATTACTAGAACGATTACATTTCTTGCGAAGGTTATCAGAGCTCATATTGGCATCAGTACCTCCAAACAAAATGAAGCGATGACGTCTTCATTAGAGGAGCAGATCCTTGTAGATTTATCAGGGAATCTGGCCAGCTCAGGAAACTCAAAGCACATGTTTTATTGTCATAATGCAACGTTTTCATGCGATCAGGCCTGATGACTCACGGCCCCGTTTGTTCATAAACAAGGCTCCAGTTAACAAGACTTTTCTTGTCGGAGGGAAATGAACGTGAACTTATTACTTACCTACTCAATAATCTAAAAGAGGAAGAAAGCTGCCCGGAGTGAACCCACGCAAACGTTGAGACAGGTTCCTTCAAGCAGGAAGCGTACCAGCAGAAACATGACATTTTTTTTGATTAATAGTGAAACTTAACAATACGGGCGACAAACCTTTGTAAATAGCTTGATTGTTAAGAGCACTACCTCTTCTACAAGTCCCATAATGCACTGCAACAGCCAAAACATAAGTTAAATATAATTCAAGGAATGTGAATGAGACTGTTTGGCTGTTTTTGTGAGTTTTGAAGGTTAAACTTTATAATGCAAGTTGAGTTTTTTTGGCGAGAAAATATATGTAAACAGCAAAAGGAAGAATGCGTTTAATTGCAATATTGTCTTTTCATACTTGGATTCTTGGTCTAAATATTGAGATATTTAACGCTTGTATTATGTCGGGGTCAAAGTGACCAGAAGGCCAGAAAACAAATATGTTTGTGATATCCCTTGTGTTGTCTCTGGGTCAAGGCGAACGACCTCCACAGCCGTTTTCGGGCCTTGACCCTGAGATAACACAAGGGTTAACAATTTTAAGAAAATAGCTTCAGATGGAAAAACATTAAACCAATACCATGAATAGGACAAATAAAATGAAATAGAGGGGAAATAATAATTGCAGAACACATTAATTCATAATAAAACAAAAAGCACCAAAGACAGTTATAGTGAATATATTTATTAAAAGTAAAAATCCATGATGAGAAACATCAGAAATTGAAGCAATGAAGTGTTTGCTTTGACTCACAACTTTCAAATGTGTCAATAATTATTAACAGGTTAAGTTGTGGTAACACAAAGGTTAAATGAGTCATCAAGTAACACACACGTTTCAATGGGTGCAAGCATAACTGTTTTAAAAATGATTTGTTTAAATGGATTTCATTAAAACAACAAACACTATTTTCATTTAGAGACAGTATTCTTCACTTAATCTGCACCTTTCATGGAATAGATAAATAATAATAATTTAAAGAGAGGGACCCTCGCAGCAGGAGAGGAACCAGCTCCCCACCAGGGGGTTTGTTATGGGTGGCTCTGGAGGACAAGCTTTGTTTGTGTTTCATAGTCGGGGTGACTCTGGTGGGTTTCAGTGAAAGAAGTTCTCTGTGGTTCCCTGATTTGTGGCTGCGGTGGAAAATTCTCATTTGGGATTTGAGTACACACTGTTTGAAAGCCTCGCAGTCAACACTTCATCAGTGAGGTCAGCTCACTCACACTTCAGCGGGCGTACACATATACACAAACAATCTCTGACAAAGACGCTCACACACACTCACACACGCACACCGACAAAGTCTGGGTCTTGTTGGCCAATCAGAGGGAAGTGGAGTAGGTCCCACCAGAAGTGGGTGGGAGGGTTGGTTCAAACAGAAGTCTGTCTCCGGACACACAAGTTTGCGTTGGTGGTTTTTGGAACTTTTCTGCCTACTTCTTCTTCTAAATAATTTTGCCCCCTGTCGTATTTTTTTCCGTGCACACCTGAGTGTGGAATGGCTGAATTGTTGAGAATTCGTAAGAAGCGTCTCCAGATACCCATCTCTAGGTAAGACCTGCGGATGCTGATTAGTGTTGTTCATTATTTTAGTAATTCAAAAACCATCACAAATATTAAGTGTGTGCTGCAGAGTGACCTGGTTTAAAGCAACACAATTAAGACTCAAAAAGCTTCCTCTCCTTAAGTGCAGAAAGCAAAACAAAATTTGCATGGGAGTGTAGCAGTCATGCATGTACCTTGAGAGGAGTTCGCTTGAGGTTTGTTTACCACACTGCGTTAAAGTCTGCTTGGTTATGAAAAACAAAAACAGCGTTAATGAACACAGGCCTGCTTTTGAATTAAGTTTTTGTAAGACCATCAAAACTTTCAGTAAGAAGCCAAAAATCTCAATTTTCTGCTAATTATAGCATCTACTGACAGAGACGTGGAAAACCACAAATATTAATGTTGATATTATTTGTGTATAAACAGAGTATATCACTTTCTGTACTACTGTAATTTCCCCCATTTATAAGGGTTACTATTTTTTTTTTTTAATATATTTGGAATTAAACAACTGATTAACAAAAAAGTGCTTAGGTTGCATTTTAGCTCAACTGAAATAACTGACTCTTGTCTGTTGCTGTCGTCAGAGAATTGAAACCTACATTTGATTTAAAGATAACTAGCTTCCCCTTAAGTCTGTACCTAACTCCTTCCTTTCTGGGAGTTTTTTTTTTTCTTGAGAAGGCCCCCATGTTCAAATAAGATGAGATAAATCTCCATTCTTCCCACTTTGGGGAAATGAAAGAATGAGAAATGCCGATGATGTGCATTGGCTTCACTTTTTAAAAACAGATTCTCCCCTTCGTTCTTGACGGACTGATGAAGCTTCATGAAGCAGAGTCATGTTGTGTACAGGTCAGTAGGTGGCGCCATCAGTTTAAAAATGATGTGACCTTTCATGAGAACAGTTGTTCAAAACAAGGGAAAATAGTGCAGAGACCGCCATCTAGTGGACTCTGACAATAATGACACTGCTTCATGAAGCTTGAAAAAAAAAGGTAAGGCACTTGATGCTTGACACCATCGACAAAATTAATATTTTGATCTATCCAGAACTGTGATAGTTAAAACACAGACATTAATAAGTATTATATATTTAAAGTCTCTCCTGAGGTTCATGGATAAAATGACAAGTTATCAAATAAAGAGTTAGCTTGTAAAACATTGACTAAAACAGTACTATGGTATGGAGCTGTTGCGGTGAAGCTCAACTTAAAGGTCAACTAATGTGTTGATTTGAGTGTGTCTTAAACTGATCTAGGACCTCTATTGTATCAGTATGTGTCTGTTTGTACAAAACTCTCTTTTAATAAAGTTTATTTTACATTATAAAATTTTCTTAAGCCCGCCCACTGAAAACACTTAGTTTTTTCTTGAGATTAACTGAACATAAGCAACCACTCTGCTGTGATTGGTTAAACATTGAGGTTTGTCTCCGCGCGTCACCAATAACCAGAAGTCTCCACCTCCAATGGACTCGTTTTATAAACAAAGAGGGGCATAGTTATTATGTCATAATGGATTCTGCTCTCATAACCTCTCGTTCACCAACATTTCAGACGGAGGAGAACTTTATAAAGTAATCAGTTCAAAGAATGGTCATGATGAGAGTTTTACCGCATCTTGGAGAGGAAGACTTCAACATTTAAAACATATGGGAAAGTTGGGTTTTTACATTAGTTGCCCTTTAATAAATGTTCTATAGAGCGACCACTGGGATACAGAATCTCTTTAACAACCTTTAAAATAAGCATATTCAACTTGAACTGAACATGAACTGAAAATACCTACAAATCTAGAACCTTTGGTGTTTAGGGTGAAACGGGGCATCAACATATTGTTGTTTTATTGGGCAGGAATAAGTTTCAAGACGGATCTGATCTTGACACATGAAGTGGATTCTTCTTCAAGCCACTATCCCAAAAAGCATTTGTATCAAAACTGGAGACACTCGCATCATAAAATATTTATGGAAACTGTAAACTCGACAAGTCTTGACACTCTTCTTGTCGAAGAGTGTCGGTGATGAAAGGAAGGATCGTTTCTCTCTTAAAAGACTGTTGATTGGCAAAAAAGAGAGGAACTCATCAGCTAGCAAGCGTTTTAAGAAGAAGTTTTGATTGCTCTTGGCAGCGTGATAAACACTTGAAAAAAAAGCTTTGAGCGTCACATCTGCAGTTTTTCGTCTCCATGGAGCAGCCGAACGGAATCTGATGGCAGTCGTTGCAGTCACGGCTCATTAGAGGAAAAAAGGTTGAAAAATAAAAACTAAGTGACAGGGATTCAAGTCAAATCAGAGTATGACACATGATAGAAGTCACTAACACTCATGTGAAGAGGAAACACTGGGCTCAAATACATGCAGTCCCTTATTTAAGATTTCAAACAGAGATTAAGCAACATCATTGTCCGCTACCTCACAGTCAACTTGAACAAAAAAAGTGTGTTACATAAGACGTTAACCCTGGGAAGATTTCCCCACACATGGAAACATTGGCAGCGACGATGCCATTTTGGCTCTGGTTGGCCCTCATTGGACTTGGATTTGGCATTTAGATCATTTCCAAGTTACTTCAGAAAGAAGAAGCTGCCCTTCCCTCACAGAAACACAGAGAATCAGTCTTCAAAGTGAGACAATCAACATTATTTACGGTGACATTTGCTCTCTGGCCGGAGATATGATATGGTTTAATGGGCTTAACATCAAATCAGTTATCCGATAATTCTGTGTTGGACATTCAGGAAATGTGGGAATGTCTTTGGTAAGAATGATTGAAAGTAGATTATATAATTCTCAAGAATTGAATTACCACTGAAGTGCCTTTAATCAATTTTAAAGTAATGTACATTAAGTTTATGTAAATTTTTTAAAGCTCATGATGTGGATCTGACACGAGAGGAGAGATAAAATGACAGCAACCGATGTGTTTGTTTCTCCTCTGCCAGGCTCAGGAGCATGTTGCAGCAGCTGGAGGAGAGAGATGTGGATTTGGAAGAAATAAAGAGGAATCTGGACCTGACAGCTTCATTGCTGGAGGCGCTGTATCTCGATGGAACAAGGTAGAAAACTCTGATCAATATAATTTGTTACTTGTGTGTACTGATGTAGGTCAGCAGCTTTTTGGAGTCAGTTATGTGTGAGAATTATTGTCTTATTTGTCAAAACTACACAACTTTATATGGGTTTTTATAAGTCAACAAAAGGAAAAAAAAAACATTTGATATGAACCTTTTTCAAATAGTGTGGCAGCGATGCCAGTGGAGGCATGTTTGACTCAAGGAGACCATTTATTAATGCTTGTGATGGTCTGATGAAGCTTCTTGAAGCAGTGTTGTGTTATTTTGAGGTCAGTAGGTGGCGCCATCAGTTTAAAAATGATGGCGTGAAGATGTTTCATCAAAACAGTTGTTCAAAAGAAAGGAAAACAGTCCAAATACCGCCATCTAGGGGACTCTGAAAATAATGACACCGCTTCATGAAGCTTCATCCCCACTACTGAGTATTACTTCAGTAAACGAGCGGTGTTAGCATGGTATACCAAATCATTAATCCTGGCTACATCATTTTTTATTTACAAATCAGTCATTTTCTGTCCTCATGCGTTAATGTTGTTTATCTAATGAATCTATTATTGAGTTTATTTATTTACTTTTTTCAGACTTGAGTTACTTCAAATGTTTTGCTGTTAAAAATTGACGTTTTTATGTTTTCTTCTTTTGTTTTCTTAATAAAGAACTTAACAATAGTATAGAGTAATGATTCTTTTTAGTTGCATCTTTAACTTTTGAAGTGTGACCTATGAGCCCAGCTGGATAATAACAAAGTAAAACAACTTTGTGACAGAAAAGTTTTACATTTTGTTGTTTTTTTAACATTATTATATGGTATTTGCAATTGTACTGCATAACTCCACTTCCACTTACTTACAGACTGAAAAATGTATAATAATAAGAACATGTTGGCAACCAGGTGCCAGGAGTAGAACTTAATTAAATACGATGATTATGACATGATTCAATTATTGAGGTTTTCTTTCTTCTTTAGTCTTACTTAAGACCAAGATTGTCAACGATAATCTTGTTTTTTTTGTTAGCTCATCTTAAACAGTTTTATAGCTGACTTTGTCAACATGAACATTTATCTACTTTCATTTGAGCCGGCCATCAGGTGGACCACATCAAATGAGGCACTGGGCCTTAAGCTTGACTACCATGGTTCAGTCCAAATGTTTTAATGACACATATTTTCAAAGCATCAACGAACAAGATGAAGTCTGTCTTTTTTCACTGAATGTCTCAGACAGTGTTTGGAGTCGGAGGACGACCTTCAGCAACTGCAGGCTGATGGCGTCCCCTCAGAGGTCACCGATTGGCTGGCTTCGACTTTCACACAGAGGGTTCGCCGTCCGGTGCGACGTCCGGACGAGAAACCCAAGTTCCGCAGCATCGTGCACGCAGTTCAGGCCGGTATCTTTGTAGAAAGGTATGATCTTTTTTTTTTGAAAACATGAGTTCTAGTTTGCCTTATTAGAATGAAAAACTCAAATCATTACATAAAATGAAGAGGTACCACAAATATTTTTGATTTTTGGTAGCCTGTATAATGATATATTTATACCAACCGGGTGTGATTCATTACCTTTTTACCACTTGAAATTTCATTGATATCAGTGAGTTCAATCCTCCAGCAGGCGTCGAGAGTGTTATTGAACTTCATGTCAAAGAAGCGTTGTTCAAGCCCTCTTGACGGACAGTGATGACACCTTCAATACCTTCCTTGTTCATTCGTTCTCCTGCATACGTTAAAGATCCAAGTCAAGCCCGAAGGTAGCGAACCATTTGAAGAAGAAGCGACAGATGTTCAAATTAACGTGCTTGGACCACAACATACAATAATAAATCCATGGAGGGAAAAAATTGAATTCAGGTTCAGTAGGTACAGCATGTAGTATTGAACCCATCGATACATCGGAACATAAAGTAAATAATACATTCAAAAATATAACAGCACTGTATTTTAAAAAAAAATAAGGATAGTTGAGCTGTAATAATGTAAAAATACACTCATAAAAAGCTTATTTAAAACACATTGGAAATTATTTGTACTTAATATTATATGTATTAATATTGTATGGCTGTGATTCACTAATATTTTTAGCGTATAAAACATCCTTGCCAATCGAACAGCAGGGGGCGGATTTCTCTTACACAACATTGAGCAAAGAAGATTTGTTTGAGTTTCTGAAATCGAGATGGTAATTCAGGAACTCCACCAAAATTGAAACATTTGTTGTTTCTCACATTATCTTCTTTTACTGAAGATTCTCTTCCAATATTTTCCTCAATTTTTTTAAGGTAGATAACGGCACCTGGAATATAACCTCCTTGGAGGAGGTAATTTAGCAGACTTTAAGAAAACAGCTGCACTAGCTTAAATGACAATTGAGTTTAAAAGACTAAAGAATGATGGATGGACTGAATAGACGCTTGTCAGCCTCATCTAGTGCCACGTACGCCTCTGATGGATGAATCTATATTTGCTGCTGCACACCACGCGTGTGGAGGAATAGAAGCGTCATGAGAGTCTGCGACTGCATCATCTGGATCTGAAGAGACGTGACTGAGATTGATGAAGGTTCCTCTGGGAGAGTTGCTTCTCCACATGTGATTTCTTCTTCGTTGCTCTGCAATTTTTGATCAAATTGCCTCCCTTTTTTCTTCTTCTGACTATTCTGACGTTTCCTGTGTGTAGCTAGTTCCTAAAGTATCCTTCAGTTTGACTCAAGCTCATAGTTCCAGAGAATCATGGGCAGCTGCTCCAAGCCTGGGAAACTGAGGCCTTCTTCTTGAAAACATCCTTCCAGAGGGGGACAGAGCCTTCAGAGGATTTATATAAACAGCTCCTAACACGACTTTGCTGCACATTCTCAGCATTTGACCTTTGGCTGAACTCAACGTAAACATTTCATTATTCCAGGATGTTCAAGCGGGCCTACACCGCTGCCATGCCAGACCAACCTGAGGCGGTGTTAACCTGCCTGAGGGTGAGTTGACACCGGCAGTTAATCTCATCTTGTGTTGACGCAATAAATCAGTCATAGAAAAATAAAAGTTCACCAGCCTCACTCTCTCTCTTTCTCTCTCTCTTTCTCTCTCTGTGGTCTAGGATGTTGACCGCTGGAGCTTCGACGTGTTCGCCCTGAATTCAGCCAGCTCCGACCACGCACTTCAAACGCTTTTCTTCGAACTGATCACCAGATACGAGCTCAACAGTCGCTTTAAGGTCGCGCAGCTCAGAGCTTTAGTCAAAGAGCCGGGGCGGGCTAACATCTAAAGATAAAGAAATGCATTAATGTGCTAGGAATGTTAAAGAAAAGATTATAAGGATATTAAAAAGAGTGATAATGCAATGGAATTGTTAAGCATAGAGTAAAAGTCTAAAAGTGAATTCATTGCCTATTATTAATTTTTAGAAGGAATTAATTTAGGTTTATCATAGACGAACAATGGACAAATCATGTAAATATGATAAATGGAATGATTTTTTATGCTTATTCAGCACCCAAAGCGCTATACATTAAGTTATGCATTCACCCATTTACACACACTATCACTCACTGATGGGAGTAGGCTGCGACTCCAACTGAACCCGCAGGACCAATCAGGGAAAAGTGTCTTCCTCAAGGACACAACGCCACAATCTCGTCCAGAGCCGGGGAATAAACCTGCAACTTCTCAGACAACTTTACTATCTGAGCTATAAGCTTTGATTTCTCCATCCATTCATTTTCTACTGCTTTTACAAGGTCGCGGGAGAGCAGCAAAGAGGTCCAAACTTTCCTCTCCTTAGGAAAACTCTTCCAGCTCTTCTGGAAGATAGCAGAGGAATACCAGACCAGACAGGAGATGTAAACTCTCCTACACGTCTTAAAACTTCATTCAAAATATATATTTTTCTACCTAAGACACAGGAAATACTAATTTCAGCTTCATGAAGCTTCATCAGACCATCACTAGGAATAAGAAGTATAATAATCAATACTCTTACAAGACAAGTCAATTCCTAACATAACCTCAATCATAAAAATTAACAAGGATTATTTCTAAAATCTAATCAAAAACTTTGTTTTATTGATTTGTCACTTGTTAGCAATGTTCACTTGCACCGGAAATGTATTTTTTCAATACCATAGTTGAAATTTAAAAAAGCTGAAAATGTGATTCAAGAAACGTGTAACATAGAATCAGTATAAGTAGGTATCGAACATAACAAAAATAATCTTTAAAAAATGTTTGGTTTAGTTCATATTCATGTTGTTATAAATGGAACTTTTAATAAATAACTGATTTATCTATTGGGTTTTCCAACACAAAAATAATTGGATTCAAACTTTGCCTTTTTTTTCTGCTGCAGATCCCGATATCGTGCCTGACAGAGTTCTTGTCTGCTGTGGAGAGAGGATATCGCAAACACAACAACCCGTATCACAACCACATCCATGCAGCCGACGTGACTCAGACGCTGCATTGCCTACTCCTGCGCTCGGGTCTTGTGGTACTTTCCACTTTCCATCTTCTGCTGATTATGTTTTGAAACATCTAATGTTGTTTTTACCCTCCACACGAATAGTCTGATTTACTCTGCTTGATCATTTCAAGATCAGAAACATCTCTTTTTTGAGTGAAGGTCGTCTGTGTTGTGTTCCGCAGCACTGGCTAACAGAACTGGAGGTGCTGGCGTCTTTATTTGCAGCAGCCATCCACGACTATGAACACACTGGAACCACAAATAACTTCCACATCCACACTAAGTAGGTGTATTACATCAGTTCTCAAGCTAAATCTGTCACCTCTTGATGTGGAGAAAATAGAAATGTGAAAATATCTGTTGTGTAAAGTGAGGGGGAGACGACATATATTTTCAGAGAGAACATTGTGTTGTGAGAAAAGTACAGGCATGGAATACTTTTGATTAAATTTTCTACTAAGAAGATGCTATTATAACAACAACAACAAGATGGAAAAAAAACTGACACCAAAAGAAAGACAAAAATAAAGATAAATATTTTTTCAGGAGAGGCTAAGTTAATAAAAACATGCAAACATTAATAATATAAAAACAAAATAATAATTATTACAACAACGATAATTATAATAATATACAATAATAACAACAATAATAATAAACTATACCAGTGGGATGTGGATCTTAGAAGCATTTATTTTTGGTTACGCAATAATGCAGATATTTTATTTAGCAATATTCTGATTGATTTTACATTAATAAAAAATAAACCAGGAATAATATTACTATAATTGCTGGTAAAAGGCACATAAAGAAATGGATGTTTAAAGGTAAACATTTACAAACAACTGTTTTGAATTATGTCTAAAACATGAAGTACATAACAGATTAATTTAAAATGGGAAAGTGTTTGTTGATTTAAAATATGCAGCATATAATAATATATAATTATTTTTTAGAGATTTATTTTTCTATTTTTACTGTGTTTTATAATTTACTAGGTGTTCTTCTTTAACCCTTGTGTTATCTATGGGTCAAAGTGACCCGGATGCCTAAAAAAAAATGTATTTCTGAAAGTCAGGAAGGTCGTTCACTTTGATCCAGACACAACACAAGCGATATCACAAACACATTTGTTCTCAGGTCTTCATGTCACCTTGACCCTGAGATTACACAATGTTAATAGGGGGAAAACTTCTAAAGATGCCAAAATGTATTTTACTGTAGCTGAGAAATTATTATTTAAATAAATAAATGTAGCTACGATTGGCTCAGGAACAAAATATGTTATAGGATAAACCTTTATTAATACAACAGTGATTTTGTGTCTTATATAAATTAGTACTTAAATGTTGTTATGACTTTTCTATGTTCAAATGAACCAGACCAACGTATATAACTTTTTTTTATAACTCGAAACTCCTTTTGATCCTGAGTATGTAGTTGGGAAAAAAATGGTGATTGACAAACGAGTGAATTAACCTGTGAAAGTCATTAATCCTCACAAGAAGCTTTTACTCTCGCTCTCTTCATTATCCACTAAGTGTGGGAGTCCAAATTGCTCTCTGTGGACCACAGCATTATCTTCCCCTCATCGCAACCTCTCGTGCCACAGCACTAATCCACTCACGGACCCGTAAAAACCTGCTCACCCATCTGTGTCCGTTCATTATCTCCTACAACGTTGTGTCGTCTGCCTCTTTTTTTTTTAGGTCCGACTTTGCACTGACTTACAACGACAGGGCGGTCCAGGAGAGTCACCATCTGAGCGCAGCGTTCCGACTGTTGCAGGACGAACGGATGAACATCTTCGTTAATTTGACACGGGAGGAGTGGATGTAGGATTGATCGTCCATTAGTCGCTAGAAAGTCTCTTGTCTGCAGTAATTTAGAGACGACAGTCACCCAGTCAAAGAGCTACATCGATGAGGCTTCATGAAACAGTACAATAACACAGTGTCTTTATTTTGAAAGGCGGCTTCGTTTGAGAATGACAAATGGTTTCATTAAGTTGTTAGATCAGAGCCAAAGATACTAAAGCAGAGAGTGACACCTAGTGGCCTTTCAAACTGAAGACACTGTATCATGATGCTTCATCAGCTGTTTAATGAGGCCTCATCAACACATCACTGTAGTTCATTACTAGCAATGGTGCTATTTATAAGTATACTAGAAATACTCATGTAAAATGTGATATTGCTTTAAATTGTAATAACTGGTGAAAGGTTTGTGAGGCATCATGATACAGCATCAACAATATCTTGATACATTATAAAACAGTTTGAAAGACCACTAAATGGCAAACAATGCCAGGTTTAATTGAATTAGTAGATTAAAGCAGAAGACTATGAAGCAGAAAGTGCCATCTAGTGGTCTTAAAAAATGAAGACACTGTATCATGATACACTTGATGATGCATCATGATTGTGCTTGGCCTCATCAATGGCTCTAATCGACTAATTCAATAAAAGCTGGGATCATTTTCAAACTTACTGTATCATAATGTATCATAATATGGTTCATGCTAGTGATGCGCTGATGAAGCTTCATGAAGCAGTGTCATGTTGTTCAGAGGTCAGTAGGTGGCGCCATCAGTTTAAAAATGATGTGATGTTTCATTAGAACAGTTGTTCATAACATAAGAAAAATAGTGCAGAGACTGCCATCTAGTGGAGTCTGAAAATTATGACACTGCTTCATGAAGTTGATGCTGTATCATGATGCCTCACCAACCCTTTATTACTGCCTAGTATGCTGCTTTAACAGTTGTTGCGAAAAAATAGTTTAGGCACAATGACAAGATGTATTATGACAGTTTTGCTGGGAGAAAAAAATTATAATAAGAAAAAAACAGTACAGTTAATTATAGGAGGGAAGAGTATTTGGGGTTTTCATGTCTCATCATACATAATTATTGTATATTAAATTGGAAAAAATAATCCCTGTTAGAAACTTGGCTCAAAATATCTATCAATTTGTTTATTTATCATTTTATTATCATTTGGTCGGAAATGTGTTTTCTCAGGTCCATTGAATTCAGAAAAACTCATTAAAAAAGCGTAGTGTTATCTTGAACAAAATACTATTTTTGTTTTTCAATACTTTTCGTCTAAGGAATGATTCCTCTGTTAAAACTATACACAATATCTGTATGTTAAATAGGACTTAAGGTGACCTTTATAAGGTATAACTGTCAGCCGGGAAGGACTGAAGCAATCAGTGTTACTGTGAAATCAATGTCCATAATTGCATTGGTTCAGTCCGGCTGTCACTTTTAATCGGCCCAATTTCCCGTGATTATCGGAGGTCAACTGTGTTTCCTCTCAGGGAGCTGCGCTCGCTGGTCATAGAGATGGTGTTATCCACGGACATGTCCTCGCACCTGCTCCAGGTGAAAGCCATGAAGTCGTGTCTGCAGCAGCAAGAGCGGTAACAGTCGAGTGTTTAACCACAGATATGAGCAGAAGGTTGAAGGTGTTTGTTTGTCTCGTTGGACAGGATTGAGAAATCAAAAGCTTTGTCTCTGTTACTGCACACAGCCGACATCAGTCACCCCTCCAAACCCTGGACTCTGCACTCTCAGTGGACCAGAGCTCTTATGGAGGAGTTTTTCAGGCAGGTAGGAGATTTATTTTTAAAATAAACTAATGGAAAGAACGAACGCAATTAAGGGTTTTAAACTTTAAAAGTCAACATCTCACCCATGCTGGTTTGAAACCTGGGATGTTGTTTTCACACACATAACATGTTGCACAGTGGAATATGTTGGGTTTAAAAAATTAATCTAGAGTATTTTTAGATTTGGTTCATCTCTCTGTAAACTAAAAAACGTCGAACTAAAATAAAGTTAAAGATCAACTAATATAAAAACCCAACTATCCTGACTCACCCAAACGTTGAAGTCTTCCTCTCCAAGTTGCATTAATGACCATGTTTTGAACTTATTACTTTATAAAGTTCTCCCCCGTCTGAAATCCCAGCGAACAAGAGGTTACAAAAAGGGGAGTATATTATGAAGTAATAATGGTTTCACTCCTCCTCCAGCCAGCTGTAATCGCAACCACTTTGTTTATACAATGAGGTGGAGACTACAGAGATTAATGAGGTGTAGTGACAATATTTAATCTCAAGGAAAAAATGTTTTCAGTGGGCGGGGCTTAAGTACATTTTCTAATGTAAATATTTCAATTAAAAACAGAGTTTTTTACAAACAGACACATACTGATGACTACAATAGAGGTCCAAGATCATGAGGTATAAATATATATATACGTTGTATGTATATATAAATATATATATATATATATATATATATATATATATATATATATATAATCATAAGATTAACATTGTTTTATTAAACGATTCACTCGCTAAAAATTCATTAATTTGACTCATAATTAAAGTGTTTTTATAAGTAATCATTTTTGTCAGCAGTTCATTAGTTCATTCGTTGTCATTTCACGTGGGCAGTTAATCACAAAATGCCCAGTAGGATGATTATGTAGTACAATTACTACACCATTGTTGAAAAAAAATCAGTGGCAGCTTGTCAACAGAATTGTTCTCTCTGTTATTACATCCATTATTGTTTTGACTCAGCATTGAAGTGAGTGACAGGGATTTAGATAATGTGGCGGAGCAGAGGGTAGAAACGTGTCAGGAGTCACAATGGAAGGATTAGACTCCAAATACTGTACAAAACTAGTATTTCTTTATAATACACATCATGGTAATGATCTGTACTTTTATGCTGTTACTTTTTCCCATGGCATTGTGTTACATAAAGAGTATTTAGATGTTATACACAAGTACAGATCAGTTCATCAAGAAAGCGACTTGGGGTTAAACTCCGACATACTTTGAGGGAATCAATCCAATAATTCCAATAATGGTGATAGATTTGAGTGCTTGCAGGTTCAATTGGTTTGGTGTGTGTTTGTGCTCTGCAATGTCTCCGGAGTCAGGCATTTGTTACAAAATATCTAGTGGGATTGCACCATTACCGCGTTCTTGTTAGTGATGCCAACGAATAAATGCATGTCAGGTGTTTCTTTTATTGTAGAAATGTGCCTCTGGTGAAAAATGTGTTTTTGATTGCTTGGGTATGAAACTCAACACCTTTTTGTAATCACAAGGATTTGACTTCTTGACAACATAATTGCTTTTTTTCTTGTAGTTCTTTTGGGATTATTTTTCTGTCACACGGTTCAACAAGATAAGAGAGGTTCGGAAAAATGCTGGAGCAAATTCGCATGCCGGCATTAGTACAAATGGAAACTTGAGTGGAAGATTTTCTCATCGTCTCTTAAGGACTTGTTTCAGCTGATTAATACTTGAAGCTTAGTGTTTGTCCCATGAATTTGGTTTCTTTGTGTAGAAATGGATAAAAGTACACATTAGTCGACTAGATAGAGAGTAGGGATTTGCTGGTGAAGCTTCATGAAGCAGTGTCATGTTGTTCAGAGGTCAGTAGGTGGCGCCATCAGTTTAAAAACGATGTGATGTTTCATTAGAACAGTTGTTCAAAACAAAAGGAAATAGTGCAGAGACCACCATCTAGTGGCCACTTAAAATAATGACAGTGCTTCATGAAGCTTCATCACACCATCAGTACTAACAACTAGAAGCCGGTGAAGACCAAGGAACATCTGAGGAAAGTATATCTCCTGGTTATCCAAAAGGTTTCTCTGGAGAAGTTTTCTTAAAGGTCCATGACTCATTATTTCGACCCGTCCAGATATTGGCAGATGGTTTCTAAAATATGCACTTGAGTTAAAGTAAAGAAGAAACATCAGAAGGTATATTGATGATAGAAAAACCCACGGAAAGCTGCTCCAGTTGAAAAGTAACTTTGAGGTTGATTTATGTATTTTTTAAAACATCAAATCTGGGCCAGATCTTGCAACGCTTCAGCAGTGCCAGAGAAGTTTGTTTGCTGCTGCAGAAAATCATGAGAGGCTGATGGAAGATTTTCTATCTTCACGTTCGATGAGGGTTCTGCTCAAGGATTGAAGAGGACTGTTAAAAAAATATATTGTCATTCCGAGGCCACATCTGTTACTGGCTGTATCATCTTCTTAGCTAATCCATTGTCTTCTCTCTGTGCCCTGAGAAAACCCCTTGGAATATTTTAAACAGATGCTCAAACCAACTCAGTCACTTCTGAAAATGAAAAAAACAAACACATCAAGTATCTGTGAACGAAGCAGCAGATTCCACAACATTGCAATTACAATGCTGTGACCCTAGGGGGTGTTAGAAACAATCTTTTCAAACTTATTTAATTAAAACTGGTTCTGATATAAGCGATTTTGTATAATTTTATTTGTGTCATTTCCCCTGATAAATGTTTTGTGATACAATACAATATTTTTCAACATACAATACAAAAATCAAGAAATGTCCATAAAAATACAATCATGACGGTGATATGCAGCAGCTCTCAATATACATGAAAACTCGCCTGGCAGCACAAAATAAAATTGACGGGGAAATGTTATGGAAACATTAAATGTTTTTAATGTTCAGAGTTTTCGAAAAAAGAATGACAATTCTTACATACTTTCTTTTTTTGTTAAATTAAAACACATCTGAGGAAAAAAATCACAATCTTCAGTTCAGGTCTTGCTTTAGAATCTCCCTTGTATGATTCCTTCAACTCTGTATAGTTCCATACATTCCTCCATACAGAAAAGTCTAAAGCCTTTTGAAAGTTATTTCCAGATGACGTGTAGGATGAACTTTAAGATGTCTTCTCTGTCTGCTTCTTTTCATGGTGAGGGTGATAGAGAAGCGGAGCTCGGACTGCCCTTCTCGCCGCTGTGTGATCGAAAAACCACCCTCGTCGCTGAGTCACAAATCGGTGAGATTCCTCGGAGAATCCGCTCCCGATAATCTTCTGTATCTACCGATGAAAAGCTATGATGATGTATTTGTTTCTGGCAGGTTTCATCGACTTCATTGTTTATCCCACATTTTCTCTACTGACCGACATGGCGGAGAAGATAGTGATCCCTCTGGTGGAGGAGAACCCTGGACAACCGGACCCCTGTAACAGACACAGGTACTGTCATGGTTTTGATAAGATAAGAAGATGGATCCTCAATCTTTAGCATGGCTCATTCCTATTGGTCCTCCAGGGACATCCCACCCTTTAACTGATCAAGTCTCTCCAAAGAAAACTCTTATAATATGAAACATGATGATATAAAACATATAAAATACTTCACCTTACACCTAGTTACCCCATTCCTCACTTCCGCAGCAACTATTTCTGGCACCATTTATCGACAGAATAACGGACATGAAGTTATTTCCCCTGCTGGAGTGATGTTATTGTTTTCTCTGCATCGTAGTTTTCCGAGTGAGCCTTTTTTTATCTTGTAGTGTGTGAAAGTATGGAGCCTCTAAGGGGACATGGAAGGGGAAAAAAAAAAGTATTTTAGAACTTCTCGAGATCTTTTCAAACTTCTCAACGTTTTTTTTTTTTTCCCTCAATGCCCTCTAGGGTAAGGGGTGTCAAACTGGTCCAGAAAAAGGGTCCGAGACGGTGCAGGTTTTTGTTCCAACCAATCAAGCACCCATGAGTTAACCAATCAGGTGTCGGCTTAAACAAGCAACACCTGACAAACAATCAACTGATTACTGTCTTCAGACGCCTGATTGGTTCAACTATATGTGTTTGACTGGTTGGATCGAAAACCTGCACCGTCTCGGCCCTTTTCTGGACCAGTTTGACAACCTGTGTCTTAGGGGCTCTGTATGAAAGAAATGAATGTCAGGAAGTGAGAAAAATATTGTCATGTATGAGTCATTGTGTACGATCTGGACATGTAGACTAGACAGAAAATATACGATAAACTCCTCAAAATATCCCAGACTGTTGAGAATGTTCCTCAGAAATACCTGGACTACTGTGTGTCTGCAGTAACGTTTGGAAGGAGAGCTCCCGAGGTCTCCAGTGGAGTCTGGCCCACATCACAGCTGAGCTGGTCAGCTTCAGATCCACTTGGACTCGAATCACCGACGACAACAAACTCAAATGGAAGGAGAGCGGATCCAACGGTTGGTGTTCCTTATCATGGTCACATGACACTGTCCGAGCTTATGGACGTGCGGACTGTGATACATTGATCTGTGGGCGGGTTATATACACATGTGAATAGAGCGCTGACGTATATTTTATGATGGATTTATACTATATTTGACCTGGAAATACTTAAGAATCTCTGAAACAAGTAACCAAACTCTTACGTTTTAGGTTAGGTTAGGTAGAACTTTATTGTTGTTGTTGTACTCTTTATATACTCTAACAAATGAACGAGCCCTGGAACACTTAAAAAAAACTATTGAAGCACATTTACAAACTATTGAGACCCACTTACAAACCACAACAAAAAGATGTTTAAACTCTAAAAGGGATGAGCAAAATCTGAAAGCAATTAAAAAAAATCTTTAAAAATGAGCAAACTCTTAAACACATTTTCAAACCCTTAAAACATATGAAACTACAATCCAAAAACATTTTTAAACTATTGAAAGACATTTACAAAAATTAAAACAAATTTATAAACTCTGTAACAAATTGAAACTAATTTTGAAAACTCTTAACCCTTGTCTCCGGGTCACCTTGACCCACAGACTGCACAAGGGTTAAACAAATTGACCCAATCTATAACAAATGTACTAATTATTAAAACAAATTTACAAAATATTAAACACATTTACAAACTACTGAAACACCATTATCAAAATATTGAAACACATTTACAAATTATTAATACACATTAACAAATTGTTGAAACACATTTACAAATTATTAAAAAAACATTCACTAATAGGGTTGTAACGATACCAAAATTTCAGTAGTTGATACCAATACCAGTTGATTTTTTTATACTCTTATACTTTTTCAATACCATGGTTAAGAAGTAGCCTTTGTGGTGAGGGTAAAATATTTTCTATATAGAAGCAAAATTAAACAAAACATATTATACATTTAAACAGTGTTATAATAAATTAACAAAACATTCAACTATCAAATTTACAAACTATTCAAAAACAAATGTACAAACTATTTAAACTCTGAAACTAATTTAGAAACAATTGAAACACATTTACAAACTGTGAAACAAAGTCACTATTTAAACAAATTTAAAAGAAGAAGAACTGCTCAATCAATTTTAGAAACTGTAACACACACAACTATTGAATCAAATTTACAAACTATTATAAATAATTTACAAACGTTTTAAACTAATTTACAAATTATTTGAAACATCTTTACAAACAATTTAAACGTATTCACAGGCTATTGAAATTCATCATTATACTGTGGAACATTCATTTGAGTGTAATGGCCAGACTCGTGAGCGATAAATGTATATCAGGGGCTGGATCTTCAATCTCTTGAGAAACCATGATGAGCTCCAGCCTCGTGACTGATGAGGCAGAAATGGAGCCGGTCTGCTCAACGACTGCTATTAAAGAGTGATCTCATGCCATGACGATTTACTGATACAAATACAATTTCCTTTTTAAGCTGAGCAGGATTTTCCAGAGCCTTTTCCAAATTTTCAATTTTCTTTTTTTCAAATATATATCTTACAGGATTCTCTGATCCCAGCACGACGAAAGAGCCCAGATCCAGACAGGAGGAGGCGTCGGAAAAAAACCCGGCGAGACGCCAGGAGAGTCACAAAGCTTTAGATTAATATGGTCTATAGAGTATTAAGAGATAAGATAAGTGAGATAATCTTCCTAAGGTAAGATGCAGTCATATCTTATACAGTATTTCAATGTAGCGTAAACATGCTGGTCATGTGTCGTTTATTTAAAGCAACTATTTTCTTGTAAATGTATGAAATTCATTCATTAAACTAATTTTAATCCAACCTTCTTGTCTTTACTCTTATCAGTTTACCAAAGATGGATTTGAACAGACAACCTTGATTCCATGAGACACAAACCCCAACATTTATTCTGTAGTCAAGACTATATTTACCTCTGCCAAGGAGATTTTGCCAGCGTTTGTCTGCCAGCTTTTTTATTTTGGCTGAGTGCGACGTTTTTGAATGAAACTAGCAACTGAAGTGTCGCTGAACTCATCGTAATTTAACAATCAATGATACTGGGATATTTTAAATGCTTTAAATGGGTAATTATAGAGAAACAATGATAGAATTAGAGTTAATTATTTTTTTTGTTTTTTTTATTATGCCGAATTTAATGTAGTGTCGCTAACATTTATTATTTTATTGCATTTTATTCATTTTATTAATCTTATTCAATCGTATTAACATTTATTTTATTCATTATTATTCTATACTTTCACCACCCTGAATTTTCCTGTGTTGTGTTTACAACATCGGCAATAAATGTGTTCTTATTTTGATTCTGATTCGGAAATAATTAAATGTATTACCATCTCATTTGCTTTGGCTCCTAGGACTTTGTAAACTTTTTAGTTTTGTGCTAGTTTGTGGTTACTCCAGGTACTCCAGTTTAGTCCCGCATTCCAAAACCATATAAAGGTTGATAGGAATCTCTAAATTGTCTGTTTGTGAGTCAATGTTTGTGTGTATCTGTGTGTCCTGTAACAAACGTGTGAATTGTTCAAGGTGACCCTTGCCACTCACCCTATCTAGCTGGGATGAACTCCAGGCCCCGTGATAAGGAAATCAGAGATAGAACATAAATGAATGACAAACATGTTATTGGGAATATTATGTGTAGATACATCAAGGAAGGATGGTGTTTCGTATTGTTGCTCCACAGCTCCCTCTACTGGAAGAGCATATATGTATTTTTATTTTACCACTGTGCCACTGTGATTATTGTTAATGTTATGCAATAATTCAAGTATTTTTTAGTATAGTTTTGAATTAAAAATTTGAATTTTGTTAATTTGTTACTATTTGAGCACAAGTGCTTAAGTTTTACCGATTATGTGACTTTATTGTGGCTTTAAAAGTCGGCCTGTGATTGGCTGCTGCAACAATATTAGTAAAAACTAGTTCCTCCCATTGATGCTACGTTTAAGACCACCTGTTTTTAACCAATTAAATGTAATCATTGACCATGTTTTTACAGATTTGTAACAAACTATTAAGCCCCCAAATTGTATTAATTATATTTAGTGGTCTAAGGAAGCACCGTGGAGCAGTGTTATTATTTTAAGAGAGTTTCCCTTGTTTTGAACAAATCTTCTAATGGAACATCACATTTTTAAAATGATGCTACACCTACTGACCTCTAAACAACATTACACTGATTCGTGAATGTTCATCGGTACATTACTAATTATATTCATTCTTTAAAAATGATGTCAAATTGAATTTTTGTAGGTGAAATTCAGATTTAATTCAATATAAATCAGTCCTCAATGAAAAATATGTTTACAATGTTTGTACCAAAAAATGCCCTGAATTGTCAACGCACTAAAAAATAGGTCACACGGAAACATCAGAAAATGACTTATTTCTTATGTCATTAAACTCTATTTCATCTGGCTTTTAATTCTACACACTCGTATTAGCAGATGTATCCAGGATAGTGAGACCACACTCACAGCTTTAGAAGCTATTAATGACTTCTAAACATCCACTCATGAGCGTAATCATGATGCACTATACAGCGCCTCATATAGAGGCTTAGAGCAGAACATTTATCATTTAGAAAGCAGCAGCGTGTATGAAAAATGTATGTGTTTTACGCTCTGAGCTCACAGATTGTTGAATTATTCATTTGCAAGTACCTATTTTAAGCAGTTCTTCTAAAGTCAGGGTCAAAAATACCTTTTTTTTCAATTACTCAGCAGATTTTTCCTTTTTTTTTCTAATCCAATTATAGTCGATTCTCGTATTTCAAAAGTATTTGTAGAAAAAATACGAAAATACGACCAATTTAAATTCTTTATTATATCAAACAATCATTACATGTGAAGTCATCAATCGAGTCAAGTAAGATTGGACCAACTTACTACAATATTTAAGTCTAAAACACAGCAGAAAAAAAAAGGTTTGCACAGGAATGTTTCAAATTTGTTCATCAACAGATTGTCATTTGACCTACAAAATAAAGTCACTTCATCGATCGTTCTACGAGATACTTCTCTTCGGATCGTTAAAACAGAAGAACATGGGCTAAAAATGTTGTTACGATGAGTGTTTGGATGGTTTTTATTGAACAAACAGCCAAGCAAAGATTTCTAAAGAAGAAAAGTACATTCGGTGCCATGCATGTTGATTTAGATTCAAAGTTGAACTCAAGAATAAAAAACATATATTCAAGAAAATTCAAAAATGTTTGTCACCCTGATTGTTGAAAATGCACCTCAAGGAAACCCCAGGTAGTATCAGAAGTAACTATGAATGAATGAAAATAATAATAATAAAATGAATGACTGATAACTGATGACCTAGTATTTGATTCAATAATGATCTGGTGATGGTGGATAATGGATGTTCTCTCATTAAAAAAAAACACTGATGTCGTAATTCAAGCCAGTTTGACTTGAGTAAGTAAACCTTGAGCTGGATACCAAGGCCTGACCGGAGACATTTGAGTCCTGATTCACGGCAGCAGCAGATCTGCAGACACAATCTTCCGTCTTTGTGCTGAGCAGACTGAGGAGCATCTTGTCAAGACCCTATTATTCTTTCTCCTGGCTCGCCGCTGTTGTCTGGTGGTCTGCCAGCTGACGCTCGCCGCTCGTTGCTGCTGATGTGTCTGCAGAAAAAAGAGATACTTCATCAGTTTTGAACTGAGCTTTAATCCTGGTTTCATTCTCACTTTCTGAACCTACCAGGAAGATATAAAGAGAAACTGACACAAGAGTCTTTTTTACTGTTTTATCAAAATATGCATGTTTTGCTAATATAGAATTTATGTCGCAGTTATACTTTTCAGACACTAGGGGATTCCAGAAACAATATTTGGAAACATGCTTATTGTTGCTTTAAAGCATATTACTTAATATGCGCTTTTATTTTTCCTAAAATATGTATTTTGATAAACCTTTTTCAGATTTTTATTCAAAAAACTTCTATTCTGACATGTTATAAATCTTGCACTTTTCAGTGTTATTAAAATCCCCATGCAGTGCCAGTGCTTTAGCCAGTACTTTAGCCAGTACTTTATACTCTTTGTATCTACTGTATTTTGGAAGGCGTTTTGATTTCTAAACATTTCATTGCATAATTAATGGTTACTGTGGTTACTGCACCCTGATCACTTTTAAAGACCAATGTGTACATACCAAAACACATGTAAACCGATTTTTGATATTTTACTTTAGTTAATTGAAATCGAAAGGATATATATAAAAGAAAATGTATTATACTATCTGAATAAAAAAAATAAGAAACTGATATATCATTTTGTAAACAAATGCACATTATATAGTTGGTGATAGATATTTTAAATTACAGTTTTACTTTTCAGACACTAGAGGCTGCCAGAAAAAACACTTTGAAACTTCAGTATTGTTGCTTTAAAGCATATGTGTTTTTATTAATCCTTAAATATGTATTTTGATTTGAACTTTTCTTTCTGACATGTTTCATACATTTATTTAAAATGTATCTTCTCACTGTATGTTGAAATTCATTTTAATTTCTAAAGATTTCATAGATTTCATAGTTTCAATAGTTACTGTTGTGTTTTGCTGCACCATGATAAGACAAATGTGTACAAACCAAAACACATGTTAACATTTTAGCTAATGCTAGCAAGTGTGATAGGAGGCAGTTTTACTAAGACCACTGTTTGCTTGAGCATACGCTATTTTGATTTGTATAGTTTTCTAATGATTAAAAAGACTACAATCTTCAGTCTAAAACAGAAACGGTTCAAGATACAAATTTCAGTGGGTGAGTTTTTAAAAACACCCCAAAACACAGAAGAATATGGAATTATATAAGTGCCAACAGATTATTTATTGGTTAAATCTAACATTTCATATGTTATGTTTAATTGAAAATCTGTTGTGAGATTCAACTTTTTTTTAAAAATGTAAATATTGAAAAGTTGATTCGTTTTACAGTAATAATTGAATTTAAATGTTAATAGATAACGATCAGGAATTTTTTAATATATTCCAAATAAATTTCAATCTAAATCAAAATGTATTGACTAATTTTTCTTAGCCTTTTAAATTCAACATACAACTGTTATATTTTAAGGCTTTCAATATAGAATTGATTGAATTAAATTGTTAAAACAACGCTTACAAGAAATAACATGTGAATGGTAAATTCCACAATTCAATATTATTATGGCACTGATATCATTCAATAAAAGAGTGCCAATAACACTATCACTTTTGTGAACATCGTAAAGTTACACAAAACATAAACGTTTTTATTTACTAAAACATCAACATTAGATTGAGGAGTTTTTCCAGACAAACATATACCGTCTTAAATATAAAATCTTCTAAAATCTCATTTGATTGTATTATTGTATGTAAGATAAAAAATAAATGATATAGATTCACTCTAATAAGAAGATGGATAAGTTATCGTTTTTTTTTAAGGTCAGAAATGTCTTGAAAGTGAATTTGAACGCTACATAGGTTTTGTACCTGCTTGTCCGTTGTTTTGCTGCGATGAGGGATCTGCTACGACAACAGTCGGGCAAACCTCTCTCTCCTTGGAGAGACCACCTGAAGCCTCTAATAGACTTCCCCTGGAGAACTCTGCACAGACCAGAGGAAGAGCAGGATGAGACGGTGACGGGTGTAGACGGAGATGATCGATCGCATCAATCAATCGTGACATTTGTAGCCAAATATACTGAAGCTCTATGTTTGCTACACACACAAACATGTCGACCAAACACAGAGAGGTATTTTTTGATGCTAGCGCTGAGTAAGATGTAAGGACAGCGTGTTCAGCGATGGTCCACTCACAGGCTGTTAGGGTGAGTTATTAGTCCTGCGCCAGACAGCTGACCTCTGTGTTTAAGAGCGCTCAACATCCTCACATCAATTGAAGTATAAAGTATTTTGATGATAGTTGACTCTCGCGTTAATGTGATGAAAAGCTATTGATCATTGAATAAACTCCCTCATAGCCTCGATCCATCAAGTGAAAGTAGCTGCTTATCAGTCTCAAGATTGTTGATCAAAATAGGTGTAATAACAAGAGTTAGAGTGCGCAGACCTCAGCCAAGCAGCCTTATTTATAATATATATTTATAACCTAACATTACTACTATTTTTAAAATCGATTTAATTTAATTTAATTTTGACCATTTAAAATGCCATTAATAGCATCATTCAGAAAGCAGGTGGCAAAACCTTCAAGATCAAGATTCCTGGGTCCAGATGGTACTCCAGCATACCAGACAATAATCTGTGGAAATTTATAATCCGTTTTTGTAGTTATTTGTTAAACAGTTGTGTGAACACAGTCGATCACATAACAGTTTATAATGATCGCAGAACAAAATTTATAATCGCTTCTAACCGAGGAATTGTCAAAAATTCCTGTTCCAGAGTAGAGTTAATATCAATTATTGATGAAATCAGTTAATATCACTTTCAAGGACTATTGTTTTATTGGCGTCTATTTTTTTTTTCTATGCAAACACAACCTGCAACACAAAATTCAATGTGTTGAAAAAAAAGTAATGTTAAAATATATTCAGTGTAAACAATTATATGTAAAATATATATACAGTATATATATATATATATATATATATATATATATATAGTGTAGAAAAATACACATATTTCTTACACTGAATGTTTTTCCATTCAAAATGTATTTCCAATGAAATTTCCAAAGTAAATATTTTTACTTAATTTTTTTACAGATGATTTATTCATGCCAAAATGTTGGTTTTGGTGCTTTGAAGATTAAAAAACATGTTCCCTTTCTTCCTCATCATCTTTTAAGAACTGTGGAACTCATGTTCAAAATTTAACAGGGAATTAAATATTACAAAGTTGATGGCAATAAACATTGAATAAAAAATACATGGGCAAAAAAAAAAGTGTTTTTAAGCTTTAAAAACACATTTACTTGTTGTGTTGAGAAAATTATATTTTAAGTCGTATGACACAAATTTACTTTGATATCCTTGACAGATTATTTTCAATATAATGTTGATTGATTTTTATTCATCATGTATTTGTTTGGTGAGGATGCATTCCACAATTCATATTTTTTAAAACAGTTTTAGCTCTTAAAACAATAATTTTGACTAGCCTGAAAATTTGCAATTTTTACAAAAATGTTGAAATAGTAAGACACATCCTGTTGAAGTCAAGGGTTAGCTTTCAAAATCCTCCAGGAGTACAGGCTTCGTCTATCATGCGTGTTCTGCGAACAATAATGTGTTTAAAATCACAATGTGGGTATAAATGAGAGGCTTCTCTCTCTCCATTCTCTCCATTACTTATTTATAGTTATCACCGATGCCTGACTCATGAAAATAACTGAAGCTACTTAACATTTACATTATTAACATAACTTAACATAAAAATAACAACTATTGACTAAAAGAGGTTTTCTTTCAAACATGGCACATAAAACTTCTAATATACATTTTTGGGTCTAATTTTATTGATTATAAAATGCTGATTAAATCAATGCACATTGGGTCACAATAAAGAGAATGGATGTTTGGACGAGGTTAGTTATTCTTTTTTCACCATCACGTTATTCTTCCCGTTTATTGTAAAAACCTAACCCTAACCCTAACCCGAACCTTGAACCCTAACCCTAACCCGAACCTTGAACCCTAACCCTAACCCTAGCCCTAGCCCTAGCCCTACCCCTACCCCTACCCCTAACCCTAACCCTAACCCTAACCCTAACCCTAAACCATACCCTAACCTTTTTTCTCATTTTTCAAATATTATTTATATTTACTTTTGCATTTGTTCTCTATCATAACCTATTTTTTGGGGGGAATTTGACTTCATTGTTAGTTGATATACCCTAACCCCTAACCCTAACCCTTGAACTATACCCTAAGCTTCTTTCTCATTTTTTAAATATCTTTTAGATTTACTTTTGCATTTTCTATCATAACCTATTTTTATTTTTTTTTTAATTTAACTTCATTGTTCGTTTATATTTAGTGATTTAACCAATATATGCAGGTATATAATGTGTGTATGTTAATTGATTCACTTGGAACTAGTGATGGTCTGATGAAGCTTCATGAAGCAGTGTCATTATTTTTTGCACTATTTTACCTTGTTTTAAACCACTGTTCTAATGAAACATCACATCATTTTTAAACTGCTGCCGCCACCTACTGACCTCTAAACAACATGACACTGTTTCATGAAGCTTCATCAGACCATTACTACTTGGAACTAAACATGTTTAATCATTCTTCCTGTGTTCATACCCACCCTCCATTTGGCAGCGCAGCTTCTCAAAAGCCTCGGCCGTGGCCTCGTCGTCGTGTGGAAGATCCTCTCCGACGGGGAGCGAGTCTGGACTGGGTCGGTCTGACAGGCAGCTCTCTGAGGAACACTCGTCGCCTCCACCCTGCTGCTGTCTGTACAGGTGATGCTCCACCAGGAACTGCAGCTCTGACACACAAATCTGGAAAAATGACTTTGGAATGAGGCAGGAGCGAGAAATATTGGTTCTGGGTCTGAATCATGCACAAAGTTACATTATTACTTGAACAAGACAGTAGATATAGAAACTCTTATCTATTATTACACATTTTAATACTTTCTATAAACACTATTTAACTTGTTTCCGTGTGTGTGTGACTTGTTTTTTAGGTGGTGTATTTTTGTTTCATAAATCGATACCATTCAGTTGGATATTAAATTGGATTAGATATTTGAAACTCGCTCTCAGAACACACACAATAGACAAAGGAAAATATTTGATCTTGTGATGAAGATGAACACCTCAAAAGATTTGTGAATACATGGTGATTCTTAACACTAAACACCTGTTTCTTATAACATTGTCAACAATTTCTAATTCAAATTTTTTAACAGACAAACAGTAAAGTACCATCTTTGACTGTTTTTTTTTCTTCATATTAAACCTTTATTTATTTAAGCTTTTTTTTTTCCATTGAACATATTCCTTCATTTATTAGGTCTTTTGTATTTCTTTTATTATTTAATTTATAATGTGACAGAAATCTGTGGTAATTCAGAAATGAATGAGCTTGTGAGAACGGATGTTGATTTGGAACAGGAACACCTGTTTGTTCAGCATCAAAAAAAAATGGAAGGTGCTACAACAGTGCTTGAATTGTAATGTTTTTGAAACTTAAAGACTCTAATTAAACTTAATAATTTACAACCAATTTTGAACAGAAAATAGGAATTTTAAAAAAAAGTTCAAATATTACATATTTATACTTTAAAGTCTACAACTGGATGTGAGTAGGTGTTTACAAGTGATGGTCTGATGAAGCTTCATGAAGCAGTGTCATTATTTTCCAGAGTCCACTAGATGGCAGTCTCTGCACTATTTTCCTTTGTTTTGAACAACTGTTCTAATGAAACAACACATCATTTTTAAACTGATGGCGCCACCTACTGACCTCTAAACAACATGACACTGCTTCATGAAGCTTCATCAGACCATGACTAGTGTTTCCATGATATTGCCAGCTGCATTCAAAACTAGCTAAACATTTGAACAATAAAAACAACAACAAACGTTGCTCGCAATGATTCTACCTTTCATCGTTGGTGTTCCCTTCTGTCCTTTCCGTCGCTGTCGAGGAGAGTTCAGCAAAGCTGCCTGAAAAAACATGAGTCATTTTGGCAATATTTCTTAAACCAAGGTATCTGTAAAGAACATGTTAACATCATATTTTATTATTATTTATTACTCATATGAACGTATATATATGTTGTTATGTTTTCAGCAGTAGTGCAGGGTTGACATTACCTTGTACAACTGGTTTGGGAGTCGATCTTCATCTATCTCTGTGGAAGATGAAAAAACGATTAATATTGTGAGAACAAATTAAAATTCTTTCTATTCTGATGCTTGAATAGAAAAGATGCTGAATTGAAAGGAATATCCAATTTTCACTGATCTACAGTATCTTCTCTATTTGGAAACGTTTCAAAAAATGTAAAATAAATAAAATACCAATAATAAATATTAATTCTACATTTTTAGAATAATAAAAATGGCAGAATATCTACATTTAATATTTGGATAATTTTAGTTTAATGTAGAAATTTAAATGGAGATTGAACTTTCAGTTATATTCTGCTTTTAATCAGACATTATATGTTTACATAAAATGTAACACATTTGTGAACATGTTGAAAAACACGGTTAAAACACATACGACTTCATATTGATGTATTTACAGATTCAGTTGTTTTGCAGTACATTCAAACAACATTATTGCCAAATGGATAAACCACTGTTGTGTATGTTTGTGTGTTTTTTTTTTGTTTCCTGTAACTCGTCTCACTTGTGAAGGTCCCTCCAGAGTAGGACTTAATATCCTGTAAACAAGACACTCACTTCATAGAAGTGCTTTTTCTGATACAACCTTTGTGAGAAAAATCAATTTGTTCGTTTTGTTTCCTGATTAAAAGTTGTTGGTTTTTTTACAGGGCACTGCTTTGTTGCCAGGCAACCTTTACATCCCTGAGAACGCCAGTGTGCTCATGAGCATACGTTATCTCTACTGAAACTAAACACAAAGCTGACGTAAACAGAATCTTTATTTAGTCGATGTGTGTTGCACTGATGTTTATAATCTCCCTGGAGTTTGGTGTGTTTTTTACTGTCAGTGAGTTTCTCGGCGTCAGGAAACGTTCGTGGATCGTACTGTAGGTCCTGAACCGACACACACTGCTGTCAGGAACCACTTTGATCCATCATCCTACACTCTGTGCGTTTGTGTGTGTGTGTATTTCTTCTGAATTAGCATGAATTTCTCCTGAAGCTATTCCACTCACATTCCAGGTTGCTGCTGCTTACACACACATTTGAAGGTCAGAACGTTATCCAAGATGTAGAATTGTTGACCTTAACGTGAGGACTTCCTGAATTTTAATCACAACAGTGGGTACTGAGGTGTAGCTTTAGTTTTCCGCCTTTTTAGTAATGTATATTTGTTTATTCATGGCATGAATTTTATAAATTAGTGGATTATTTATTGAATCTTTAATCCAGTCTGAGTTCAATAAAGATTTAGTTTTTCACTTTTTTTTAAACTCTAAATAACAGTTGTCGTAATCTGTTGTTTTTTTCTAATTGTCTTTTACAATTATAAAGTGTTAGTCTTTTAATGTATTGTTCTCTGTACGCAGACAGTAGGTTAGGTTAGGTTAGGTAGAACTTTGTTGATTTGTTGATGTTAATTCTTTTTTTTGTTTCTAAATTATCCACAGCAAGTATACCAATTTTTCATAAAAAATAATCAAAATAAAATAAGAACATTCTTTTTTATGAAAAATTGCTGTATTTGCGTTATAGATTTATTTGCAGTATTTTTCATGTATTTTTTCTCTATTTATTTCCTTTTTATATCTTAAAATAAAATATATAATTCCATTCCTTTTAAAACACTTACTTTCTTTGTTAGATGTGTTATTCAATTTGGACATTTTCTTCTCCTTCAATCAAATATTTTATTGTTCTTGTTTGTAGGAACATCTCAATAAAAAAAAGTACTTGCATAAATGAATCATTGATCAATTTGACAGAAATAAAACTTAATGGTTTTAATGTTAAAAGTGTATTGATGTAAAGAGTATTGCTGTTAAATTATGGGAATCATTTTCCAGCAGCTTATTTTCAATCAAAATAATTTAAAAAACAATTTAAACCGGAATCAAATCGATTATTTTAACTGTAAATCTGGTTATTTATGTATATGTAACCAGAGCTTCAACGGTATCAGATGTCATCTTGGTTTTATGGTTCCTGGGGGAGGGGGGTCACTGGAAAGGAAGACCCTGGACAATGAGCAGCTGAAATTGAATAGCAAATGTCGTAGAAGTCATCGTGTTATTTGGGTCAAGATGGCTTTCAAATGACTGATACTCCGATTGCTATCTCTGCAAAGCCCATCTGTGATCCTGGACTCTGAGAAAACGGCAATAAAAATCCACTCGAGCGGTGATGAGTCTTTCACTGAGACGACCATCTGACAGTCCGTCTGACAAACAGCCACAAAAAAGATTCTGTCTTTGGTGTCTTTTCGCTGAACAATTCATAACATCCCCGCGGGCGAACAGTGAGTGCGTCGGAAAACATTTTTTGTCATTATATTTATAATTGATTTTAAGTCCAGAGGCTAGTAATGCTAACCATTTCCTGGGATCATTGGGACCAAAACTGCATTTTTTTAGCAACAACTTGTCCATTTCCATTAGAGAGAAGTATCATTCTTTCATGAATGTCACAAATATGTCGCTTCTTAAAATCTAAATACTACCCCTAATATTCTGCTACTTACTAACAGGCTGTTTCTTCAAATGACATCACAGATGACATTACTTGAGTGGAGCCAAGGTATTAACCCTTTAGTGTTTTTGGTTGATAGGGTCTGTTAAACTCAACTGGACCACCTGTAACAAATTATTGAATTAAATGCTAAACTTGTTAGTTTAGCTTGTCGTCGATAGTGACATTATAACACCAGGTTTGAATTTTTAGAAAAGAGACTTTAAAGACCAAGACAATATTTAGACAAAAGACCATAAATACCAAGACGAGATTTATAACACAGACCTTAAAGACCAAGAACAGATTTAGAAAATAGGCCTTAAAGACCAAGAGTAGATTTAAACTATAAAGTGTAAAGACCAAGGAGAGATTTAGACAAAAGAACATAAAGACCAAGACGAGATTTATAACATAGACCGTAGACAAAAAACAGATTAATACTATAGACCGTAAGGACGAATATGTGATTTAGACAATAGATCGTACATACCTCCACCCCATGACAGATTATTTAGTTGATTGCTAAACCTCCTATTTTTGCTTGTCGCTAATAGTGAGATTATAACACCAGGTTCACAATGAAAAGGATTGTTAAGGTTTCATGCCTGATGATAGTGTGAGAGTAGATTATTATAATACAAATAAATAAAACACTACACACTAAGTTATATAAAATTGCCCAAAAAGTAAAATATGGAACATTAAGAGACAATACAAAGTATCTTAACTGCACACAGTTTCTATGTATGTGTATTTGCTGCTTCTGTGATTTTAAACAAACCAGTTTTTTTAATTTTAGTTGATAAGTAACTGAACAGTTTTTGGTCTAGACACCTTAAAAATACTTGAATAACTACTGAACTATGACAGTGTTCTACACATTGTGTGCCTTCGCTGTCCATCTCCAGGGAAATTCCTATCAGGTGTCGGTTTCTGCTTTCTCATTATCGAGCGTTCCGGCTGTTTTTAGTCATCGTGCATGACTGTGTCACTGGTGCGCCGAGCGATCTGCAGAGCATTCAATAATGCACGAGTGTGTGTGATGTAGGACACACACCATCACTGCACCAGCTCTTCTCCCTCATCATCATAACTGCTCCACCCCCCTGCCACCCCCCCGCTCTCCCCAAAACTCCCCATGATTGTCTCTCTGCGTCTGATTTCATTTTGTTTTTATCTCGCTCCGTCTGGCTCCCAATGCTATTTTCAAAGCAGCAACTTTTTCCTTTTTTTTCCGTGTCATGTATTTGCTTTGAACGCTTCATGCTTCCTGGTGTTGAATCGTAAAAAGAAAAACCACATTGAGAAAAAGAGGTCACATGAATTCGTGTGTGCCATGGTGTAGATTTGAGTTCATTGAGTTTAAGCTTCTACGAAGGTCACCAGGGGCAGAGTTCTGATGAGATTTAAGGGGTCCAGAAACACTTGGGGAATAAGCCAAATTAGATTTGCAATGAGTTTATTACATGGAAGAGGGAGGCTGCTGTGCACAGTTCTGCTTTCCACTTGAACACTCCATCAATCTTTGTATCACTGTTGTAAATACAACCTTCTGTACCTATTTTACAAAACTACACACAACAGCAGGAAGACACACGTATGACACAAGAGTGACATTACAACACAATTATTAAACCTAAAATAAAGTCAATTCTCCTTAAAACAATGAAGATAATCATGAAGACATAACAGAAATAGATGTCTCAAGTGATTTTAGTGCATTATAACTTGACTTTCCTTCAACAACAAACAGACCAAGATGAAATATAGAGAATAGACCGTAAAGACCAAGGAGAGATTTAGACATTGGAACACAAATACCGAGAAGAGATTTAGACAAAAGACAGTAAAGGTAAAGATGAGATTAAGACAATAGATAGTAAAGACCAAGACGAGATTAAGAAAATAGACAGTTGAGACCAAGACGAGATTTAGACAATAGACAGTAAAGACCAAGACGAGATTTAGGCAATAGATAGTAAAGGTCAAGACGAGATTTAGACAATGGACAGTAAAGGTCAAGACGAGATTGAGGCAAAAGACCATAAATACCAAGACAAGATTTAGAAATTTGACGGTAAAGACCAAGACAAGTTTATACATTTGACGGTAAAGACCAAGACGAGATTTAGACATTGGACCGTAAAGACCAAGACGAGATTTAGGCAATAGACCATAAATACCAAGACGAGATTTAGACAATAGATAGTAAAGGTCAAGACGAGATTTAGACAAAAGACAGTAAAGGTCAAGACGGGATTTAGGCAATAGACCATAAATACCAAGACAAGATTTAGACATTTGACGGAAAAGACCAAGATAAGATTTAGACATTTGACTGTAAAGACCAAGACGAGTTTTAGACATTGGACCGTAAAGACCAAGACAAGATTTAGACATTGGACCGTAAAGACCAAGACGAGATTTAGACATTGGACCATAACATTTTTTTCTAAAAAAAAAAAAAAAAAAAAAAAAAAAATAACCAAGACGAGATTTAGACATTGGACCGTAAAGACCAAGACGACATTTAGACAATAGACCAAGACGAGACCGAGACCAAAATCAAGTGTTGATGCGATGAGTGTTGCTTATGATAAGCAAGACTCAAGAACATAAGCCACAAAGCTACACTTTGGGACTCTACTGTATAGATTCAGATGTGTGTTGATGCCGCAGTTTTATTGTCGCTAACGATGTCCGTCTGCTGTGATCTGCATTAAGAAATCATGTAGTGATGAGTCTGTGGTGATACATGTGGGGAAACTTCAAGTGATATTCCCGATCCAATAACTCTTGCTGTGCAGTAACTGCACTCTGACGCTAGTTCAGGCAGGCTAAAATCAACCCAAAGATCCTTTGATGAATTAAGAAACAAAGGTAGTTTTTCTCTGCAGGAAGAAAAATGATTTATTAAGCTGGTAAAACATGATTTGAACCTTCTCAGCCCTGCTCTGGTACAGAACCTTTTGAAGAAAACGGGTCAACCGGGGTAACATTCCGAAGTGACTCTCAAGCACTTGTTAGATAAAAAACAATATTCTTGTGCCTTTCTTATTCTTTTTGGGGGGTCTGAAGTGTGTTATTTTGAAAAGATACTATTCTCTAGAACTTTTTTTGGGCAAACTGTAGCCAGATGAGGATCATGTAAAACTACCTCACGTTGAAGATGAAATGCTTACATTAAACTGGTCGGTAAAAAGCTGTCACACACTTAAATGTTTTTATTTAATTTTTTAGTAAAAAAAAAAAGCTTTTCTTTCCATATTTATGTATCATGTTTATACGATAATCATTTTTTAATCTTCTGTTTTTTTAAGCTAAATTTAAATGTATTTAATTCAGTATTATTGGTAAAGAAAAACAATTGTCGTTCTGTTACATTTTTTAAAAACTTAAAAAAAACAAACATTAATTGTCGTCCCCCTGTGGGAAGAAGGAAACTTGAAACTTTCTTGTTACCACTAGTGATGGTCTGATGAAGCTTCATGAAGCAGTTTCATGTTGTTTAGAGGTCAGTAGGTGGCGCCATCAGTTTAAAAATGATGTTAAAAATAAAGTAAAATAGTGCAGAGACCGCCATCTAGTGCACTCTGACAATAATGACACTGCTTCACGAAGCTTCATGAGACCATCACTAGTTGCCACCATATGGCAGAAATATGTTTGCGAGTGTACGAGCTTCTTGTCGTACCATCTTCTGTCCAGATGTATCAAAAACAAAAAGCACATGTTTCCTCTGCACTTTGGTCATATATTAACAATTTTCAAGTGTTTGGAAAAACCTCATAAACAGTATTCAATTTGTATTGTGCTATTATTGACAAATTTCCAGTGACACAGATCCTTTTCTCGCATGTCTCAGGTGTTGAACAAATACTTCCAAATAAAACTTTTGAATAACTTGTCTACTAAAAAGTATTACTGTGGAGAATATACGTTTTATTCTGGTCCTTATAGAGGTCTCTCTTTTAACTCTTGTCTTCTGAAATTCAAGTTAAATCTCAGTCTCACTCTATCAAAAAACTTCCTGCGATTGAAGTCGGATTCCCCCAGTCTGGCTTTGTTTCAGTGAGCAGGCAGGATGAGTGTCTGTAGCTCTTATCAAGGACAGATGTCGACGCAGACTCCAGCTCAGCATCCATTAGCTGCTTCAAATATGTGAATAGTGTAGCTCAGACGTGAAAATAGATAAATGAATACCGGGAAGAAGAAAAAAAGAAGCTTTTAATCATCTATTTGGCACTCTTTAATGACACCATTTTACACTTCTTCAAGCTAGCATGTGTTTCCGTCAGGTGTGAGCATCTCCCCCCATCCACCATCTATTCAATGTGAAGTGGGTGAAGACACTTCACACACTAACAGCAGCAGCAGGAACACAACTCTCCAGATGAGGGTTGTTATGTTTGATCATTCTAATCTCCTGTGAACACAAACACACACATCTACCATGTAACTGCAACACGACGTGCAGAGCTCTCCAGGTTTAATCGCAAATCTGTTATAGTGGAATATTTTTGTTGATTGAGTTTTGATTTAGTGCCGACATCATCTTACACATTGACTGTCATGATTTGTTTTGTGTTTGCTTTTCTTTTTTTGTAATTCCTTCCATGCGCCTTCGTCCTGTGTTAAAGACACGGAGCTTGAACTAATCTGAAGCTTCTTTGTTATATTCCACGTTGTCAGATCGTCTGTTGTACCTCACTATCGTTCCTCACCTTGTATTATCTTCCTGGTACGTTTAGCTTTTCTCATTTCTTCAGAGTTTGGGATTTTGATTCTGGGAGTTATTTAAGCCCCCCCCCCCCTTCGTCCACTTGTGTTGACAGCTACGTTATTTTTCTTTTATCGTACCATGTTCTATCAGCGTGTAAATCTCCACGATTGTTGTTGTTGTTCTCTAAGTTTATATTGGTTATTTCGGAATATTATTCTATTTTATTAGTATATTTGCTCACTGATCACTTGAAATTGCAGCAACAAACTGATCCAACGTGTTTTGTGAGGTTCTTACCAGGAGAAGACTGATCGCTTGATGCCACTAAAGTCGCTGGTGTGGGTCTGCGTCTTCTGATCTGAAACAAAAAGGCATTTTTTTTACTTGACATTCTTTCAACTTCATATCAATGCTTTAGAAGCTCAGTTAACTGAAGATAAGCTTTTCTTCTTCCCCGAATGTGACTTACTTGAAACAAAGAGAAAGCACTCAATCCAAGGACAAAGATGTTTAATCCGTATAGATAAGGATTAGCAGGAATGGGAAACAGTGGAAGTATTTCTTCTTAGGAGGAGACGTATGTTTCCTCCAAGGACACAGAGACAATTGTGAACATTTCTTTGGAAGTTAAGAATCCCTCTTAAGTTATTTTTTTCACTCAATAAAAGTAATTTCCTGCTGCCTTTGAGCTCAAATATTCTACATGGTTTGTCTTTATGGTAACAACAAGCAGCAACTTTTTTATTGAAAAAATGTTAAAAAAAAAAAAAATGTGTCATGAACAGGTTAAATGAAGAAATACTACTTTCTTTTTGAGTGACTAGGTGGAATTATAAAGTGCGTCTCCTGTGAGCAATTTAGGTTTTAAGATGTTGAAGGAGATTAACCTTTAATTGAGACTTTATTACTCTCTGTGAAGACAAAACATTAGCTGTTCTTCATGACAGTTGTTTTATTTTACATGTCTTTATAAAGGTTTGTAATGATGGAAATAAGTAGTATACTTGTAAGTTAATGTAGTGGTTTAAAGACCTGTTCAAAGAGGCAGCATGTGCACGACATATTTGCCCCGATAAGCTAAACCAGGATGAATTTGTGTGTCACGACTGGACGCACACGAGTACACACCAAACACACAGACAGACCAAGAGTTCAGACTGACAGAAGTGCTGACTAATGCTCACGTCCGTATGGTCCACTACCGTGTTCTCCTGCTGCCAGTCACACTTTCCTCACAGACGGGATACATGTCGCCAAAACATTTCATGGAATTCAGATGGAAAAAAAAATCTTCTTCCTCTCATTACAAATCCTCTCTAAGTGGTTTTAGATGGAGGTATTATGTGATCTCATGTGATGCAGATATAGCTTCATCCACTGCCAGCTGGAACTCTTCAGGGCTGTGTTTAACATTTAAAGCATTTCCACTCAGTCCGGGAACGTTGTGTGATTTTAGCTTCTTATATTTAACAACAAGCCACAGATGCACTTTTGAAAAAAGAAGTCTATATATTTTCCTGCTTCTAACTGTACAAATCTGAGCTAGAGAGGAATTGAGGAACGGGATACCCTGGACCGGCAATCAAAGTAAAAAAAAGAATAATAACACTTTTCACAACAGGTATGCCTAGAGTTTTGTTGTCAAGCTACATTTATAAGAGTCACTTCACACAGACATGTTCTATCATAAATGTAAATGATCTATACATAAATGTAAGTCTTAAAATTCAACATTTTGCCCATTATACACTCATAATGACATGTTTTAAACAAACATTTTTATTGTATTGTATTGAAAAAACTATAGGTAGCATGCAGCGGTAAGTTGTTTCTTGAAACTTCTTTCAAGGTTAATGATACAGTGTTGTCTTTGACAAAGACCACGAGTTGGCACTGCTTTATAAGCTTTTGCTCTGAATTTATTTAGTGATAATATTATTTTTACACCGATAGCTCCACCTACTTAGCATGACATTTTATCACAAACGTTCGGATCAGATGTTTCTTAAAACAGTCATCCATCATTGACGTTAGCTTGGTTGCATTCATGAGTCAAAGCAATAGTGAAGAACATCAACGTCACATTTGTTTAAGTTGTTTAACTATAAGATATAAAGTCGAGTCATGTTAGCTGCATTGTGAGAAGCCATACAAGAAAGTAAGTAATTAAGTAAGTAATCTATATTTATAGAGCGCTTTTCCAGACCAGGGTCACAAAGCGCTTAAACAATCAAAATAATTCCCAATAAAGTATATACTTAAAAGATCAAGACAACACCGAGAACAACACAGGAGTTCCAGAAAATCAAGGAAAAACCTGCACGAATAAAAGTGTCTTAAGATGTTTCTTGAAGGAGTCAGTAGATCATCAAACACAGAGAGAGAGGAAGATCGTTCCAAAGCTTAGGAGCAACAGCCTGGAAGGATTTCTCTCCTCTGGTCCTGAAGCGTGTTCAGGAACCATCAGTAGATTCTGATCCACAGACCTCAGAGCCCGAGCTGGGGTGTAAGGCTGGATCAGATCACTGATGTAAGGAGGAGCCTGACCATGAATAGCTCTGGAAGTAAGAACCAGAATTTTAAAATTGATCCTGAAAGAAACTAGCAGCCAGTGAAGAGTTTTAAGAATCGGAGAAATGTGAGTTCTCCTACTAGAGCAAGTGAATGTATGCTAACAGAAAAACATGTCAATTTATGCGACAGTAAAAATCAGGGTCCTGAATTATAATTTTCTGTGGATTCATTATCTTTATTTCCTGTGAAGATTGTGTGGCCTCTCTGTTAAATCCAGCCTCTGGCTGAAGGCAAACCCCTGGCAGTCCTGGCTGTGTCAGGATGATTGCGCCCGGAGTTATTCTTATTACCCGACCGTTGAATAAAATCCTCCATCTTTCACTCACCCAGATGCGGCCGCCACAGGACAAGCTTATCCTCAAAACACTACGCTGGCTTGATGCTCACAGTCCACTGAAAACCCACTTCTGTCATCATCAAACACTGGCTTGACGGAAAGGATGGACAGCATTTGGGTTTTCTTGACTTAAGAACAGAGAAAGAACATATACAGGAAGAACATTTGCTGCAGTATTCTGAAAAAATGGTGCTCTTGTAGCCTTCACGTTCATGGTGTGAAAAGATGAAACAATTCTCAAGCCAGTTCTCTCCAATATGGTGTCTTTTAATTAATTTATAGTCAACAAGCTGAAGTACCCGACATTATCAGGGGACTTTGATAAGATAAAAGACCGCAAAAAATATTTTAAAATGAAAAATGCAAAGGGAAAGTCACTTAGTTTTTAATATTTTATTGTTGCTTTATCATGCTTGCACACACTTCCTGAGAAATGAAAGCAAAAAGAAGACCAAAAACCTTGGATGTTGCGACTTTTAAAGGTCTGTAACTTGAATAATACTTAAGCTACAGATCTCTAATTTAGTTGAAAACCTTTCTTGGAATGAGACGAAATACATGGGTCTATCTACTATTGCACTAATAATAAAGGAGTAGTTTGTTCACGACCTTTTTCAGTTTTTGTGAAAGAATAAGGCGAAAAAAAATGAAACATCAATCATGGTCCAGACACAAAGAAGATCATGGAGGTCATTTTGCATTCAAGAATTGTTCTGTAGATGTTCTGAATTTGTGAATTAAATAGCAGATTTTAAATTGCTTATTTAAAAAAAAGATCTCTAAATCATATAAAACCTTGGTTTCATGCTATAACATCACCAGTAGGACCACAAGCTGGGTCCAAGGTATGTTAAATACCAAGACCGGATCAAAGTTCCCAATGGTGGTCGTAGTTAAAAAGGTTCCATCAGCAGAGGAAACATTCCATACTTTTTAGTTTGCTTTCATCCTAAAACTTTTTTACTGGAATGTGTTCTATTGAAAGCTGGCGTGGTACAATGTGTACTTGACGAGTACACGGTGAACTCTTCAAGGACAGGTCACGATAGGAATGTTTCAAAGTATGGATAGGAGGACGTGTTCTTCAGCTGAGCGGGTCGGACTTCAGGCTGGATGTTTTGACTGACGCGGTGTTCTCCTGGGTGCTGAGCCGCTCTGCTGGGTGGTGTCAACTTGCAAAGATTACTGAAGCGTGGGTGAAGTGCACGCCTGCTGACACGCTTTTGTCACACGTGCAGATCACCTTTGTGCTCGAGTCCACAGGACTCTTCTCAACAAGATGTTTATAAATAATCATCACTGGCCAGCAAAGCATGAGTCTGTGAATCGAAAGTCTTTTTGTCTGTGAATTGACAACTGTACTAGAATTTGTAGAACTGTACTTCCACTGTAATTAAGTTGAACTGAAGATAAATCTGACTTTATAAATTTGGCATAAAAGCTTTTCTATTAAGATTACTATTATAACATTGAAGTTATACATGATTATAAATGTAGGATTTACAGTTAACAAACATTGCTGTTAATTAATTAAATTAGAAAAGATATATATAAGATATATGAACCCTTTTCCATAATAATGGATACAAATAATGTCACAAAAACAATTGCAGTATAACCACATCTATTGTGTTACTTACTTTTTTTAAATTACCCCGACCTACATTTTGTTCTAAATTAATGAATACCCAAAAGATGATTGAAAGTATAACCAGTAAAAGTTGACCTCTATGTTGGCAGCCTTAAATGAGTAGCTGGGTAAGACTAGTAAGGAAGAGAAAAAAAAACACCCAGCGGCGTTTGAGGCGAGAGCGAATCATTCTGAAATGTTGCAGGACAAGGGAATTCAGGCTGCATGGGCAAGTAAACATCAAGGTTAGATAGTCTGACCGGAATAGTAACCATCTAGGAAAGAAAGAATGAAATGCACAGGAAATTGAAACGCTAGCAGGTGTAAGAGAATATGTTGAAAAGAGGAAGGTTATCCCCTAAATAGAGGCTAAATGTGAAAAAGAAAAAGTGGTTATTACTCTTCTAAGAATCCCAGTTTTACCAGCCAAGCATTTGAAACAGTATCAGCATATGATGAGAAAAATGCCAGCAGGCCTAGTCTGAACTGGGGGGAAAGAAAATTCCCTGAGCTTTTTCTTGTGGAGTCCTTGATCTGCAGCAGCTATAATTACCATAGAGTCGCGTGAAGTTGTCTTACACTCGTTCCTAATGTGGTCCCGTGTGGAAACTCATTGACCTCCTTTGCTTAAAACCAGACTCTTACAATTCAACGTCAAGAGCGGAGATGAAAAGTCTCCCTCGCCCCTCATCCGAGGGGCGCAGTGGGGAAAAAGCGAAAAAAAACAGCAGCCAGACGTGAGGCGGGTGTCGTCAGACTCGTGAATCTTTATCTGAATCTCATTCATTATAAATGGACTGTCGTGTTCATGCTATATTTATAAAAAGTTAGGAGAATGTGAGCCATTTTTCAGCAAGGGATTCTTTCAGACAGAAAACCTTTTCAGTGTTTGATCAGAACACTCCACCTTCTGATTTCTAATGAAGGATTCAATCTCATCTTTATTTTACCTGTTTATTCCACTTGAACATTTATTTTTCATGGACCTCAAGGGCGAAGCAGGTGGTGCAGAGATGCCCAGACATTCCCCTCCCTGTCTCCTGTGGGAACATGGAGGTGTTCCAAGGTCAACAGAAGTACTTCACCACCTTAGGTATGCTAAGAAAGAGCCTGAGCTACCACGAGTGGTTTCTCTCAAGGACAGGAGAGAAGTTATATTAGGAGTCACCTCTCAGAGCTTCCAAGTCCATCTCTAATAAAGAGTCGAGTCACCCCTGCCTGAACCGCAAACCCTAACCGTTGAGTGGTTTGGAAGAACCAATGACCTAGTTGTCCGGGCATTAGGTCACTGTCATGACAAACAGGTCCATCATAAGGGGTGAGACAAAGACCATTTCAAAGGCAAAGTTTCCCTGGTCATGTGGACCCGACTCGGCCTAAGGGATGGTCTACAGGAAAGGCAGTCAAGAGGTAGAAAAATGATAGATTCCAAAATGTGATCTTTGCTCATAAAAGAAATGACTACATGGATACATAACCTGTGAAACAATGTCTTTATATGTCATATGAATGGCCCTCCAGTATAAACCACACCTAGTTAACACAACTACAAAGTCCCATCAAGTAAGGGGGACACATTCAAGACTCAAATATGTATTGTTTCAATTGAGTCTTTATGGAAGAGTCTTTGTCCCATCAAGACCATCTCCAAGTTGTCCAGATCAGTAGTTCCTAAACTTCACCATGCCATTGCCCCCCCAAACATCATTAGCCTATGGCCTGGCAGACCCTTTATAAACCAAAGTAAATGCTTCAAATATATAAAGAATGTTTAGATTGTATTTCCTCAACTTTATTCACTTTTCAATGTGCATTATTTGTTAAGCATTTTTGGGGAAATCGTGGCTACTTTCCCAGCTTACTAGCTTAGCTACAAGCTACTTTGTAATGGGTTGACACAAAATGTGACATTGACACAGGTTTTGTGATTGGGTATAATCGGAATCTTGAGAATCCAAAAACCAAAGCTGTTGGTGTTCAGTAAAACGGACTATGGTACACTGGCTGTGTCCTTCCCTCCAACTTTCTAATGCCCCCTAGCGCCCCCTGGTGGCCCACACGTTTAAACACCACTGATTCTGGATATCAACTTGCCTCAGTATTTGACCCAATTCCAACTAAACGTGCCACTGTGTTGTGTTTCTGGTTTGCAATGGTCCTTAGAAAGAGAGATTTGGTTGTGGTTATATTGATCATTTTTATATTTATGACTGGTTTGGTTTGATATATGTCCCTTATGTTCTAATCTTTTTATTGAACTTTGTGCTGGGACAATTCAAGTTTTCCAAATGAGGGAAGAACACAGGAATATCAACCCATTAAGAAAGCCAACGAGTGCTCACGAATGCACGTGGTCAAGGATGTCATATTGTTTTTCCGAAAAAGTCCTGTAGGTCAAATGTCCTCTGGGTTAAGAAAATACACTAAATGTGGTTGTTAGTTTTACAGGGCCACCATTAGATTGTCATGATGTTATGTCTTATTGATGCCATTCTTTTTTTCAAAAAAATAAAATGATTTCATATTTACCTGCTCCGCTGCCTCGGGGTCCAGGTGAGTGTCCAGCAGGGGGACGGTGAACTGTATCTTCCTCGGGCTTCCAGTTTCCATGGTGGCTCTGTCTCCCAGCAGCAAGTGATGAAGAAGAGACGGATGAGATTATCCAATGAACAAGGATCCAAGTGATGAAGAAACTGATCCCTTCTTTTCCCTCTCCTGGTCACTTTCCTACTCTACACCAGCACCTGCTCCTGCGACTGCTCGGGCTCCGTCCAGTGTCTCTCTTTGGCTCCCAGAGCAGAATCAAGGACGTTCTGACAGAGAAGGACCTCCACTCTCCTCCTATTCGCTGGGTGTCTCCCTCTCCACCACAAGCCCCGCCTCCCCTCGCTCTGTGTCAGTGTGTGAGTTGTTCTGCAGTAGATGAGCGAGGAAGGAAGTACACTGCCCCCTCCTTATTTGTGTAGGAAAGATGAGAGATTCCTCCTCTGCTTTTTTATGACAGTTTTTTAAAAATATTACCACTCCTTCCTACACTCGGCTGTCGTGTGAAGACTCACACCTCGCGCATCTGTTCGTCCATATTGTGCAATAAAGCAATCTGTTTTTTATTAGGTGGAAGTCTTTTTTTTCAGGGAAACACTTTTTGTTTAAATACGATAAAAAAGAGGAAGTTAATGGCAATACGATAAATAATGGGGAACAAATCCGTGGAACATCCGTGAGCGCAGACGTCATCCAAGCAGCTCTTCTTGCTTATTGCTGCTATATATTTATTTAATAATTTCAAATGAAACCAGTGGTTGTCCTGGGCAGTAGTCGCGTAGCAACATTTTGTAAAATACACACTCCGAGTAGTATTTTTTGTTACAGTTTTAGACCAAGAAAAAGTTCACGTTCTTTTCTTACATATCGTACAATTTTTTCCTCGACTAAACTGTTCATGTGGCATCATGATATGTGACGTGTTTCCATGTTTTGTTCATGTTTTTTATGTTTTTTTGATGATGTGTGATGTTTCGCTATATTTCCATATCTAATTAAATACAGAAAACTATCAATTTTAAATATAAATTGCAGGACTATAAATAAAACGGTGATAATACGAATTGTGAGATTTGACCTCATTAAACGCACAAGTGTGATTCAGACTGTACTTCTGCCGCTCTTTAAAGTCCAGGAGACCAAATAAAACTGTGAATTGTTCGAAGCACCACCTGGACACTCGATTTTTCATTGATCCAGTCCTCGGTGTCCAGACGTCTAACCGGGCTCTGATACCAGACACCACCGAACAGATGGTTACTTCAGAGATGTCAAATTTGGGCCAAAAATGAAAATGGAACGTTCAGAGAGGCTTCATTTAGATGAGGACTCACTATTTGGCAGGTGACATTTATCCCAAATACACTTTATCGACATCACAACATAGCACCTAGGAGAAGCATCGTATTATAGATAACATCTCTCTTTGAAGCATAACTTAAATAAAATAAAATAAAATAACGATCTTTGACCGGGTGCGGACGATCTATCACTGAGCTACAAAATGTAATTTTTCTCCCTCTAAATGTTGAATCTGTTGGGATTGTCAGGTTATACTAGTGAAGAAGGGGACATTTTTTAAATAGAAATATTAAATTTCGTGCAGTGACATCTCATGCTTTATTTATTTGCATATCTTTAATTTTTTACCTTAAAGCTGCCCTCAAAGTTGAGATTCGGAGAAGCAGCCACTGCTTGTCGCATACGAAGATCACCTGATCATTAGCATACAGCTTGTTTAGGCAATATTTTGGAGAGTTTATTATGTTAAAAACATAAAGTTTTTATTAAGAATATTTAAAAAAAACACTGTTGTTATCTTAAGTTCATCATATTTGACGGTTTATGACCATGTCTGCTATTCATGTTTATGTTTTAGCTACGGATTCATTTAACATCACCGCCTTTTATCAACAGTATTGTTAACATTACTTTGGAGTTGTTGAATAGAATTGCATAATACAAAATAAGAATATATTTATATGTTCATGTGGATTCCTGCCATCTTACTTTTAACTCACTTTTTATTTATCCTATGTTTGTTGTCCCTTTAAAAAAAGGGGGGGGGCATGCTAAAGCTAGCTTGTTGCCCCTAAACTTTTTTAGTTTTTAAACTTGGTATGCGACAAGCATTTTCCATGTTCTTGCATAATCATGTCTTGTTCTTCTACTCCATCTAATAATTAAAACTGTATGGACTGTTGTTTGTTTGTAGTAGTTAAATGTGTTTTCATGTGTTTTCGTTTTCTACATGTATATATTCCCTGAGTGTCCAAAAGGCAACTTCAAATAATAATGATTATATTACCTTAGCTGGATCACAGCTAGTTAGGGTGAGAGACAGGGGGCGCTCTGGAGAGGTGTGAGGTCTGCACTCTAACACTGGGAACATCTCGTGGGAGCAGGAGGTGGTGATGGTCTGATGAAGCTTCATGAAACAGTGTCATGTTGTTTCGAGGTCAGTAGGTGGCGCCATCTGTTTAATAATGATGTGATGTTTCATTAGAACAGTTTCTCAAAACAAAGGAAAATAGTGCAGAGACCGCCATCTAGTGGGCTCTGAAAATAATGACACTGCTTCATGAAGCTTCATCAGACCATCACCAGCAGGAGGCGATCAACTCTCAGCTTGTGTAAACATCCCATTGTTAACATTTCTTGTCGTGGAACTGCAGCGGCCTCTCACCCCCGTGTCAGCGTGACAGCTTTAATTGCTGCACGCTGATGTTTTCGTCGAACCCTTGGAGACTCATGAAAGTTTCATGAATCCTCTGTCAGCGCATTGATCAGAGCTCGACGGGCTTCACCTCCAACAGGGTCCGTCCCGTTTGTCCAAACGTCTCATTATGTCGGACTTGAACGCCTCAACTCAAGATGGCTCCGATCCAAGTGTTTCTTTTCACCTCGTGTTTCTCCTCGACTGCTTGAGTTCCATTAGTCGTCTCAATACACCTGAACCTGTGGGTGTTTGCTCAAGGTATATGTGGATCGATGCCTCCAAGTTCACTTGTGAGTGAGTCGGTCCATAGCAGAGTGGATCCTAGGACTTGCAGGATCCTGTATATTTTCATTTATATTTTTTTTGAAACAAATAAATCACATGTCACGATAAATAATCTACAAATTCACTTGAATCACAAGGTGTCAATTTAGTGATTTTACGTGGCCAGACGGATGGTTGTCTGAAATCAAAGTGGATTAATGTTCATGTTTAAGGTAAGATAAGGCATGTAAATTATGAATTTTAACAATAATACATAGACTTCTTAATTAATTAACTGATGGAGAAGGAAGATTCATTCGATGATTGTGTTTTGATAAATGTTGACGAACAAATACTCACATTAAGTCAACAATTCAGATCACCTTAACAACACTAAATCATGAACCCTCAGTATGTCACAAACTAAACAAAATGATTTCTTTTTTTCTCCACCACAGCTGAAGCCGAGGCTAATAAAAGACTCAAGATGGTGACGGCAGCGGAAACTGATGTAAAGTAATTGCTGGTTGCCGGTTTTTAATTAGTGCCGGAGCTTATTGTGTTTCTCTGCTGATGGGTGTAAATCCACACACTCCACGAGTGATCTTCATCTCTACTGTGTTTTTTTATGGGATGTTGGAGTTGATTACTAAGAGGTTAATCACTGGTGGAAGATGTTTCGATGACATCCCACATTTGTCTGTTCTTACTCGTGAATATTCATCATGTTGAACGTCCTTTACCCGAGCAGATGTTGGGATCTACACCACAAACGAGAGCAGATGTTGCTTCACCACAGGACTGTTGTAGATACAACCAGTTTGAATAAATCTATATTCGTTATGATGTTTTATGATAATGAAACAAAAGGAAACAACTATTTTTCTTACAAAAAAAAAGTGTAGACCCAGATAGAATTACTCTCTTTTTTATTGAATTACTCTGATTTTCATAGTCATCTCTGCGTATATAAGCGTGTTCTGTTCTTCTGTTACTTCTTGCCGAACCTCTGAGGCACAGCCATGCTCCAGATCTGACCCGGAGGAACCTCCAGGTCGCGGGACTTAATCTGTTCGTCGGGTACCTGCCCTCGGTTGTTGCGTCCAAATCTGCAGAAGACAAACAGGATCATGTTCCAGGTCTCTGAGAGCGCAGACCCCTGCCAAGCAGCAAATAATTTGATATTTCTTTCCTATATAACAGAAACAAATACCTTGTAACCTCCATGTTGCTATTAACATATATATAAGGAAGTAATTCAGTGCCATTCAAATATTAAATGGTTGAATTCAGTGCTTCAAATGTTGAACATTGATTTTTTTATTTATATTCTTACACATAAAGTTTGATGTTATTATCCCAATAATTTAAAAATAAATCTTCTAAATTCTGTATTTTTTAATTTGTAGCCTTTTAAATTCAATATAAAAATGTTGGGATAAATATTTTTTAGTTAAAAAATATGTTCAATAATTAGAATAAGACCATCAAACTCTATGTCAAAAATAATAATAATAATAATAATAATAATAATAATAATAATAATAATAATAATAATAATAATAATAATAATTATAATAATAATAATAATAATAATAATAATAATGATAATAAAAATGATGATTAATGATTCCGAGAATAATTCAAGGCTTAAAAAATATATTTCAATAAAAATATTTGAAATATTAATTTCATTTTCATTAAATATTCTGATGGCACTTTTAACCTTCCACAGAGTCGACTTTTAAGAAGACATTTAAAACGTAACAGTTGATTATAAAACACTTCTACAGCTGAAATAGTGACTCAGCATCTTTTACCGACTGACTTCTTTATCGACTGACGGCAGATCAGAATTAAATAACTGAGACGACAGAATGATAAACTCAACTAAATCCACAAAAGTGATGAGATCATCAACTCTTCCCGAGGCGCCTACTTCTCCGGCTTTGTTTTTTTCTAAGGATAAATGGAAGCATTAAAATGATGAATATGTGGACCGACCTTTGGGGTTGATGGAGGACAGAGTTCCTGGTTTCTCTCTGAGGTCCGAGCAGCAGAGCTTTGAGCAGCGATGGCAGCAGACGATCGTAGGCGTCGCCGTTGATGTGTTCGCTCTCCTGAAGAAACAGCCAAATGATCACATGTTTATTCTTCATGTCTTCATCTCCTCATTGGGTCACAGGGGGCTGCAGCTACCCAGGGTAAGAGGCAGGGGCACACTGAGACATGTAAACAGACAACATGTCATGCACACACACACACTTTAAGACTTTTTAAGTTCCTGAATAATGTGTGTGTGTTTCGGACTGTGTCGGGAAATCGGAGTACCCGGAGTAAACCTACGAATACTGAATCAAACTACATTCTTACTGTGAAGCGGAAGCACCTACGACTATCTCACAATGATGCCCCATTATCATTATTTATTTTAGTTTATTAACGTATTTTCCTTAAAAAAAAAAAAAGAAAACAGAACAAAATTAATGTTTTTAAGGAAATATTTTTTAATTAATAGTACAGTTAATCAGGAGAAAAAAATATTACAAGTAAAAAAAATCTTATTTAAATATACATGAATCTATATAATGGTTTTAATGTTCATTTTTGTTGGGAAATAAAGAATATTAAGAAAAAGTTATTTCAGGTGTAGACATGTAGCTGCAGAATATTTCTTAAAAACACTTTTTAAACTGCTTTTTTTGTTGAGTAAAACCTTTTGTGGCACAAAATAATTCCAGTTAATTATCTTTTCTTCTCAAATGGACGCCTTTATTGTGAAGGGGAAAATGATGATATAGTAAAAATGTACTAAAAAAGTAAATTTTTTTGAACAAACCAAACCATCGACAGAATGTATTTTTATATTCCCACGACCTGAATCCATCCCAGAATGACATGTGTTGCATGTAGAGCATGAATTCTTAATGTGTGTTGTGATTTATATTCCTCCATCACTCGGGCTTTGATAAATCTGTCGTGAAGATCAGTGGAATTTGTGAGCTTAAGTGAAGCGTCGCTGCTGGTAAAATTATTTGACTTCCCTTAACTAGGTTACTCTGATCCAGGCTTTATAAATAAACACATGGCAGCAGTGAGTTGATCAAACTGCTCAGTGCTTCAGAAGATGTTTTTGAGGGAATGAAAACGTGACCTAAAAATGTATTTCCTTCTTAATGACTGAACATCAACCAACTTTTAAACGAGTAAAACTTAATGTGTATCTTATGCTGTCACTGAGTGTGTTGAGTCCAGTTCTGCTAAGGTTTCTGCTTCTTTCTAGCCACAGTTGCGGTGCGACAAATGCGACCAAAAGTCATATTCAAGTCATATTCACTCTCACCATCCCCAGCAGGTGGTCCAGCGCCGCTTCCTCCGAGCTGCCCAGAAGAACCTCATTCTTGTCCAGACCGTTGTGGAGGTGAAGCGCTTGGCTCGCGCCCGCCAGAGCCATCATCACGGCGAGCAGAGTCACGGCGGCCGCTGCGTCCATGTTCCTGACGGGGATCTTTAAAAACGGACGAGGGTTTTTTTTTGAGGCTGGAGTGTCGTGTGCGTGAGTCCAGGTCAGATCTAGTGGAGGACCCAGTTCCAGGTCGGCCTTTTATACACCTAAGAGTTGCCGGTTCGGAGGCCCCAGGAGAGCAGGGGGAGGATGGAACCAGGGACACGACGGGGCCATTTAGCAGATCCAGGGCATTAGTGATGACTGAGCGCTGGGGAGGGTCATTAGGGCGTCCTCTGGGTGGTTACACTTCCAGTTATTAAACGGATAAATCCCTGCAAATGGTCGCGGATCCACCCGTCTCCGAAGTCCAATCTTCTACGATGGATGTCAAATAGTTTACTAATGTTCTTCTAGTTACTTCATTTGCAGACACAAACTGAGTTTTTATGAATAGTATAAATTATTATAGTGTAATTATGTGAGAAACAAAGAATATTTCTGAAAAATAAATCAAATTATTCAATTTAAACATTGTAATAGATGAGATTTAAATTTACATAAAATGTAATGAAAAACTGTTAAATAATTAATAATTTATTTAACATTTATTTCTCAGCAAACATATAATGAAGTAAAAAATACTTAATTTAATGATGATATTAACATTAAGAGTTTGTAAAGTTGCAAACTAAAAAGTATTTATATATGTATTTATTTATTTTCCCAGGTTACCACTGTAGACACTTCTGAAAACATTTTATTAAAAATAAAAGGAGGGAAGTAAGAGCATGATTTGATAGGTTGGTTTTATCCTTTACTCAAATATTCAGACTCAAAGCTTTTTATAATACACACGGAAAAAACAGCTTTTTGTAAATTTTGTATCCATTTATTTTGGTTGAACGATATTATTTATTAACAACAGCAGGAAACTGAAGTTATTGTGAATCTAAAAGCTTAATCTGTTTTTATCGGCGTGTGTTTGTGTGTGTGTGCCGGAGTGTGTGTTGGGTGATAATGAGTCACTTTCCACAATAATGGGGGAGACGTCAACAGATTTGTCTCATCAAAGAAGCTAATGGGTCAGAATCCGCTTAACACCGACCATCGCTGTTTTAGTTGTCGTGGCAACCAAAATGACGTCTTACAGCAACATGTAACAATTAGTATTTATACAGTATTTTAGAATCTGTTCCGAATCTAGACGCAGGATTTACCTGGTGTTTTAAATCAACATGTGTTTGCAACAACCCAACACATACAGTATATAAGAATAAAATTAAACATTAAATTATCTCATGAAAGCTAATTATTGTAGTAAAAACATAAAAGTAACATACTATAATACAAAATAAAGTATTTAACCAGATGCTATCAGAGTTGTAGCTGAATTAATAACAATATAACAGGTAACGAGAAAGAATAATATCTAATATGAAATGGTTTGTGTTTGCAAAGTAATAATATTAAATCAATTACAGGAAAACTACGTTTTTTAAATTTTTATTCCATAATTGGTCCTCAAAAACTCTGCTAAAAATAAGCTTAAATGATTCTATAAAAGCATTATAGAAACATTATTTATTATTTAAAATATTAAGAAACAATAGATATATTTTTACTGTGTCAGATCACTTGCTCGGTTTTATCCTGCCACACACTTTAATAGCATTGTTAAATTAATGGGAACGTATATGGATGGATGTTTTAAAAGACTACTAGACCTACAGGACTCCGAATCTGACTTAAATTTCCAATTTTATTAATGAAAAATAATTTTAAACACGTTTTGTTTCCCTCTATTGGTCACTACATTGAACTGCACGACACTCGCAGTGGGTTCAACATCATTCATCATTGTGTTTCTTCATTTTATTTACAAGGTTAAATCAGTGCAGCCAAACAAAATAAATAAAACACAGAGTCAATGAAAACGGGGAACAAAAAGCGCCATGCAGCTAATACAAGATTGTCCAGCAATAACTTCAGTAGAAACGTCCTCGTGCGTCATTGACCCCAATATTTTAGTGTTTTGAAACATTAAGTGGCTCTTGTGAGTCAGTGTTCTTCTCAGCAGGATTCAATATCAACTCAAATGTCTTGTCGTCAGTTCCGCTCGTCTACTCTTGGATGCGTAAGGCACTTTTTAAAGTAACTACAACAGTTTTACAATATGGACATTGTGTGTAAAAAAAAAGAAAATATTACAATCATGAACTAAATGAGCTGAACAAGTTTGAAAACAATAGTTAAATCAATCTATTTTTAATGTATTTTGCAAATTGTATTCACTTGAGTGGAGAAATTAAATTATATTTTTAAATCATCATTGTTATTTTAAATTCGATTTTCTTCTTTTTTAAGCATATCTGTATTACCTGAAATAGCATATTCTTTATTAAACAGCCATTTGAAGATAATTATTTTTTGGTTAATTCTAATATTAACATCTTAAGTTAAACATTTTAAAAGTTCAATAAAAAATCTCAAGTTACTAAAATAACTTTGTATGTTGTAAAAAGAAGAAAAAAAAATCAATTTCAAGTGAATATAATTTGCTACCAAAATATTTCCTCTGAATTCTTACTTCATCCTATATTTAGATTTGTTTGGTTTTTCATGCTTGAACAGTTCTGCAGTCACGGCATTCTTTCGCGCATTTTTTTTTAACATTCAAGTGTTCTTGAATCAAACATTTGACTTTCAAGGTCATTGAAAATCTCTTTCCATAGTTTACAAAAAACATCCGTTTCAGCCACGAAGCGTCACACTGCTGTGTATTCTACTCAAATAGTGTTTCTCGCCGTTGCTAGCTAGCTCTATTAAAACCCCAAAATATCAGTCGTGTATATAAAAAAAAAGTGTCGATCTTTTCGAAGTTAAGGGCGAAAACGCTCGTCTTCTCCATCACTGTCCGGTCCTCCGCCGCTCTCCTCCCGTGATTGTGCGTTCATGCATGTCGTCGAAAAGCGTCGCCCCCCTGGAACGATCGCCATCGCCGACCCATCAGTTTTTCTCGTCGAGCAGCGGCGTCCAAAAAAATACAGTTCGGCAACTTCTCAAAAGTCGTCAGCAGGCTACGGTGTCGGGTGGTACAGCGCCGCCTACAGGCAGGTGCCAAAACACATCTCAGATGTGCGCACGAGAGTTTGTGTGATCGGGGAAAAAAAAAGAAAAAGAGTCAGGTTACGAAGTGCCGTCAGTCCAGTGCGTGGCCCACTCTTTCTTATGTACAACTCCGGACTTCTCGGTGTGGAACTGCGGTCGGTCCTCGCGAGGGATCTTCACGGCGTGGTACTGAGGAAGCTTGTCTTTGATGTGAGCGCGACGGAAGAAGCCGCACTAGAGGAGGACGGAGGAGAACGTTAGCATTCACGCCGTCCATCATCAGTTCAGAAGACTTTTGTGAGGAGAGAAGTTCTTTCTTGGTTAGACTTGTTGCAGTCTGTGTGTGCAAACATTCACTGGAACATTATCTGGCATCGACCGTCTCACTTTATTGACTTTAGTTGCATTAGCTCGTGTTAGCATAACAATGTCTTTACTAAAAGTAGTTAACAAAACACTTCAAAACAATATTATGAGATAGAAATAGTTCTTATGTAAGATGTAATACTCTATTTACTATATGCATTTACTAAACACCACTATTTTATTTTTTAAACTACTTAAAATAGCCATGGTACTCAAACTAAATAAATTAAAATTGGTTATATTTAAGCATCGTTCAACAATAAGGTAACGTCATGTCAATATTATTTCTTTGTTGTTGTTGTAGTTGTTTGAAGTGAAGTTACTATTTTTTAAATAAAATCTTATCTAAAACAATTCACAAACTTTATTTATAAAACTCACCTAAAAAATGCTTCTTAACTGTGATTCATGTTTTGTACGTCAGTCGAAAACAACTGTTTTATCCTTAGTGTTGCCTTCTTTGGTCAATATTACAATAAATAAATACATTTGCAGTGGTTGAAGTCGTTCCTCTTGACACAAAAGCAACACAAGGGATAAAACAATTGCATTTGTTTTTGGGCCCTCAGGCTACCGTGACCCTGTGGTAACACAAGTAAGTAAGTAAGTAATTTATATTTATATAGCGCTTTTCCAGACCAGGGTCACGAACGTTTAAACAATCAAAACAATACTCAATAAAATATATATATATAAAATATATATTCTTAAAAGGTCAAGATAACTCTGGGAACAACACAGGAGTCTCAGAAAATTAATATATATATTTTAACTTCTGTTTTAATGTTGTTTCCCACTGTTTAAATCTGTCCATGTGAGGATCTTGAATGTTAAGAAATAAGTCTTGAAATACAATGAATTATATTATTGTTATGAATCATCTCACTAAGATTCTCAATAGAAGACGTGAATCATTTCTATTTTAATAGTGACTACTGGTAAATAAGTTTATTGGCACTTACTTTAATAGGTGTTTAGGGAAATGCATTTTAAACTACATCAAATGCTGATTAATAAAATAAACACATTTTATAATGATACAAGATTTTCTGGAACTCCTGTGTTGTTCTCAGTATTATCTTGACTTTTAAAGTATATATTTTATTAAGTATTGTTTTGATTGTTTAAGTGCTTTGTGACCCTGGTCTGGAAAAGCAATCTATAAATACAAATTACTTACTTACTTACAAATGTATTTTAATTGGAATGAAGATAAAATAAAAAATAAAAAGTACATTTTAAAAAAGTGACAAAAGTAGCAAAGGAACAAATCCACTCTGCAAAAACACTGCTTTAGACGATTGGTTTGAAAGCGGCTCATGTGTTAATAAAGGTCATCTCTGCACTCGTGCACTACAGTGAGTCTCACACCACAGCAGCGACAACTTTACCGCTCGGGGGGCGAGGAGGGGAGAGCAGGCCGGACCGTCGGGTCATTATAGCTCCGAAGCCTGCTTCTCCACCTCCGAGGGCTGGACCCCCAGGTGGGCCCGATAGTACTCCGTCTCATAGTGCGGGCGCGGCTGAGTGCGCTTGAAGAACCCGCACTGGGGGGAGTGAGCGAGAGAGGAAGTGAAGATTGGATGCGAGAGGAGGAAGAGAAGGAGGGAACGTTAGAGGAGGGAATGGAATGATGGCGAGGACAGTTAAGAGACTGAATGAACATGAAGAGAGGATGGAAAGTGTCGCCGGGCGTCTCTTTACCTTCCACAGTAAGCAGACCAGCAGCGTCAGCAGAAGGATTCCTGCCAGGACGGCGACGATGATGATCCACCAGGGGATGGAGTACTGGTCCACGAGACCGGGCTCTGGATAGATCATCACTGGAACCTTAGAACGGAATCATGGTTTGAATAGATGAACGGCAGCAAATAGAATACATTTTCTTGATGTTCAGGATTACCATCTGGATCCACAAACCTTTTGAAGAATTTATCAAGCTCTAAATCAAGCTCGCTATATTCTTGGTTTGAGCTTCCATCACCACTGTTTCAGCATGCTGCCCTAATATTGTTAATTTTTATTTAACTTATATTACCATTTATAATACATATTGTACAGCGTTAAATAAACATAATGCTTAAAAAAAATTATCAAATTATATCTACAAAAAATCTATATGACAAGGATGTTAGAGAAAAACAAGAGCCATTTATTTTTAGGATTTTTTTGTAGTTTTTTCGTACACAGTTTTAAGTGCAAAATAAACTAATTGCTTGAAAAATTATATGAATTATATCAATAAAAAAACATGCACAGAAATGATGGGTGGAAACAAGTGACTTGAAGAGGACTAGACTCTCTCATGCTTTTCTTTGTTGAAGAAAAACAAGAACCAAGGTGAAGGAATTTTGTTGGGTTTTTTTGTACACAACTTTAAGCACTTAATAAACACAATGCTTAAAAAATATCAAATTATATCAGTGGTAAAAAAAAATAAAACATACATGATGTAGAAAAAAATCAGGTTGACTTGTTCGAAAATATAGAGCCGCTTTTCTTTTAGGATTTTTGGTAGTTTTTTTCGTAAACAGTTTTAAAATGTTTGAAAAATTATCAAATTAAATAGATAAAATACATTAAGGAAAATTGAGGTTTGGAAACAAGTGACTCGACTCTCTTTTCGGTCTTTATAAGTATAAGTATGGGACGTCAGCATAGGGATTATTTTATTGTAATTCAAAAGATGTGCAATTATATCGACGGGCCAGTTACAATTATATTGTGGGCCAAATTTAGCCTGCAGACCATGAGTTTGATATCAATTCCAACAAGAAATCTATTTCACTTTGAAGTAAATTTTATTTTGATGTTTTTGTTGCATCAATAAAAACTAAAACGTTGTTTTAAATAAAATAAAAATGTTTCTCTTTTGTACCTATATTTAATTCAGTCGTCAGAATTCTAAATGTATTACAACAGCTGACTTATAATACTATATAATATCTAATCTAAGTTTGTATTCTTCTTGAGCATGTGTACCTGCGCAGCAGCATCTTTCAGGACCAGATGTTTGATGCTGGACTTGACGGTGATGTTCGCTCGGACCAACAGCTCCAGAGCACTGACGGCTGGGAAGTCCTGAAGCACAGAAAAGAAGATTTTATTTTAACGAACCAGTTTGTATCGTTTGCCACAAACGTTCCAGATGTTTCACCTCGATGAAGCTGCTGTTCCACAGTCGGGCGTGGATCTTCAGAACCGCCTGACCGGAGAAGCTGTGGAGTGGACACTGGATGAGGAAGCATCGAGCCGATCCCAACAAACAATCCTGCGGAGAAACATGACGAGAATCTCAGGAGTCGAACGAAAACAATCACAGAAAGATGCAACTTTATCGTATGAATCAGTGATTCTCAAAAGTGTGGCTTTTATTTAACTAAACTGTTTATATTGTTCTACATGTGAGGTTCAAACTTTATTTTCTTTCTACAATATATTTTAATATATTACATTTATTTGGGTCACATCTTCTAATTTCTAATTTTGTGGTTTCAGAAACCAGACCAGAACCACAGATTATTTTTCTGAATTGGAAGTAAAAGTGTATCAGTACTAACTATGAATATATATTTTCTTAGGGTTAATTAAAAAAAATATATAATTTCTGTATTGAAAGGTTGAATGTGTATTTTTTATAAATAACTAAAATAAAATACTTGAATACTTTCTAATTTGTTTTTAAGTTAAAGTTTGATGTTGCAATAGTTTAAAAATATTTATTCTAAATTCAATATCTTTAAATTCGTAGTATTTTTAGTTCAATATAAAAATCTATTAATAGTATTTTAGTGCCACCAGACAACATTTAATTAAAAAGGTTATGAATTATAAAGTATTGAATTTATGTGTATAAAAATAATCCTTAAAATATAATTAATTACTATCATTTAATATTATAAATATCATTTTTAATTTAATTGTATTATTTAAATCAACTTTTTACTTTTTAACATAAATCTTTCAATTTAAAAAATCCAACCTTTTAATATTAAAAAAATAGATATATTATTGAATTAAATAACAAAAAAACAACAATTCAATGCCTAACCCTTGTGTTATCTCTTGGTCAAAGTGACCCTGAGGCCCAAAAAACAAATGTGTTTGAGATATCCCTTGTGTTGCCTCTGGGTCAAGGTGTTTTTCACCTAATGGAAAAAAATGTCACAAAACTCTATGAGTTAATAAGGATTAAGGTTCATATTTCATTTTGAAAATGTTTCATTTTTTAAATCAACAGTATATATTTGTAATAAAACTTTTCAATAAACAATGTTTAAACTAAATTAAATTAAATTAAAAACGAATCCAGAATTCAATAATACAAAATAATTGCTTAAAAGCTTTAAAAAATATAAAGTTTTTAAAAACCTTTAACTACAATTTGAACATTTGACATTAAATTAATCAATTAAATATTCCAATTGTACTTATAATATATAACTATTATATTTATGTATTTTTTAACATGCTAAAAATGCAGTAAGTGTTTGTGTTATTAACTCACTAGCTTGCGAGACTTCCTCCTCTCTGAAGCCGCCACAGCCGGAGTGGTTCGTCCATCACTGTCCTTGCTCACGACTTGACCTTCGTCGTCCGGGTGGGAGCGTCGCCTCCGGCCCCCCTGCTGAGAGGATGACAGCGTCCACAGTGTGAGGATGAATCACCCGAGCGTTTGGTCGCCTTTCCTGCTGCTGACCTGCACGGACGTCGGTGGTGGCGTGGGCGGAGGCGAGTCGGGCAGCATGAGTGAGTTCAGGGCCGGGGAACACTGAGCCCCCGTGTGACCTTGGAAGTTCATCCTGGCGGGGTACAGGAGCCACTTCCCGTTGGATAACTCGTAGGGCCACATGATGTTGAGGAAGGCGGATCCGAGGGTCTGCAGAGCTTGACCTGGATTGGACACCTGCAGGTAGAGATGACAGATGATTTAAAGTATTTTTTAAAAATACACTTTTTGACTCTGATTTCCTCCCTCACCACAAACTCAAAGTCCACGGGGCTGCCCACGTCCTCCAGGCTGGTCATGGCACTCTCGCCTCGCACTTCCCCGCTGAAGAACAGCTGGTGAGGGTTGGTGAGCCTGAGAAAACACAAACTCAACATCATCATCATCATCATCATCATCAAAACTGTAGCCAGAAGCGCTGCTCACCCGATGACCGACAGGGGGAGCTCGATCACCACTTTGGCGAAGGCTGCCACAGGAAGCAGGTCCGACTGTTCGCTGATGCTGAAGAGCAGGTTCAAGACAGAAGAACATTGAAGGTTTGAAAACAAGTGGTGGATATGTGTCATAACTTACGTGCTGAGAAGAAGATCTGCCGTCAGCTCGGTTGTCTCTATGGTGATGCCGATCGTGCTCAGGCTTATTGAGAATTTCAGCTGGAATGAAGCAAAACTATCTTCAATAAAAAGATTTTCAAAAGTTCCCATGAGCGAATAAAAGTGTATAAACATAGAATTTAGATTTAAAAAATGTATCTTAAAGTTACAACATCCGGATTTGAACCCCCAGCACTTGAGAGTGACCCTGTTGTCTTACAATTTACACAATGTAACAACCTTAAAAAATTAAATAAGCTATGCCCCTGCAGGCCGAAGGTTAGCTCTTGACAGGCCAAATGTGGCCCCCGAGCCATCAATGACGTCAGGTTATTCTTCATTGTATTGTTTTACATTTCTTCATTTTAACCTCATATGTTACTTTTTCATTATAATAATTGTACTGTAACTTATATTACTTCACGATATTAAGTATATATTTAAGGGGTGTGAGAAAATATCGTTATACCAATATTTCACAATATTTAATTTCACAAGTTTTTTTTTCAAATCATGTTTTATCTTGATCATATGTTTATGGTTTTAGATTTCAAGGAAGTGTGTGTAGTGAATATTTTGAAATTGTTTTTCTTCTATGTTTAAAATTTCCAATCAATATTCAATTATTTACGGCGTTAATTAATAATTTTTGCGTTGCAATTAAAACTTCGACCAATAGATGGCAGCAGTCATTAAGTCTCTACAGCTAAATAAACAATGGAATTCTTTGAGAACCCAGTGATGACTGAGGACTAGAGGATACAGCCGACTTCAGCAGCTTTTAAAGCTGATGTTTGGACATATTTTGGTTTCAAAACAAATGAAAGCAGTTACGACCTCATCAAGAGTCATGTGGTCTGTAAATTCTGCAACACCAGAGTCAAGTACTCGACAGTACTACAAATATATTATTGTTTAAACATTATCAGGATCTATATTTAAGATCATGGCTGAGGATGGATTCAGTTCTTACCGTGGCGTCTCTTTTCATGGGGTTACCTAAATCGCATTCAACCGCCGAACCATTCTGGTTCGCTTGACACCTCATCTGAAATCAATTGGTAATTATTGTTAATAATAATCTTTTTTAGTCAGAATTCATCAGTTCAAAAAAGTCCCTTCATTCCGAACCTGTGGTGGGATCCTGGAACCAGCGTATGATAGAGTTTTGGGAAGTGAAATGAGCAGCTGAGCAGCATGTGCGTCGTCACCGTCCTCGTCTGGCCTCTCGGGGTCAGAGGGCAAGTTGGTGACGGTGATCTCCAGGACCACCACCCGCTGGTCTTTGAGCGAGAAGACCTGGACGTTGTCCTCGTCTCTGCATCACAAGGGAGTATTTGAGGAAACTTGGCATGATTTATCTTGAGTTTTAACTCTTGCAAACTGCACGTCATTGAATTTTGAATCACTGAATATCCAAATAACATGTTTTGGTTTTTTTTAACATGTAATGTAAAAAAATGTATATTAATTGTTAAAAAATAAATAAAAAAGGAAAATTTGGTAGTTCCTTTTCATTTAATTTTCTTTTATATATATATTCACATCATTTGAAGCCTTTGTCTTTGCATATTTATGTAAGATATTTAATTCTACTTTTAACATGTTTTTTATATATTCTTAAATGTTTTGTAGTAAATTATTGCATAGAAGTATATATTATATAATTATTATGCAAATATTTATTATATTTGCATTAATGTATATATTTTCTTTGTCTTTTTTCGTATATGTGACTTGAAATGTATGTTTTTTTAAAACTAAGTACTTAATTTATCATTTTCTTATTAATAATTTTCTTAAATGGTAATCTGTATAAAATGTTTAAAGTATTTAGTCTATTTTTCAAAATAAAGATCAATTAAAAAGAGATTATTAGAATAAACCATAATGTCAGTCGAGCACAGATTAGCATAACTAAATGTATTATTGACATCACAAATAAGATTTGTATCGGGGCTATTCGTCGCTTAGCAACAGTCACGCAGGCAACCGTTAACAGCATCCAAACCAGCTGCCGGCACAAACTGAGCAGTGTGTTACTAACTTTGGCAGAGGGGTGAAGAGGTCAGAGGTCAGAGGCCGTGTTCCAAAGCGGTAGCTCAGCTTCAGGTTGCTCTGACAGATTTTGTCATCACCGCATCCCTCTCGCAGGAAGTTCACCTTCAGGGAGGCAAACGAGACGTTAATAAAATAGTGACTCGGCAGGAAGTTCAATAGACTCAAAAAATCAGTTTGACAACATAATCTCGTATGAGTATGAGGAACTCAAGTTTCCTCCCACCTCAGAGTGCAGCGTGTTGGAGGGAGACACGTTGAGCACAGGCGGAGTTTTCTCCAGATGTTTGGAGTGACGGCGAGGAGGGACGGGTTTGATGGTGTGAGTGATCGCTAAAGAGATGGGCCGGAGTTTGTCACGAATGTTCTCCTGCAAAGAGATGGTAAAAGATCAGTACACATAGTCAACAGAAATATTTTGGTTTTTTAAGAATTATTATTAATACATATACAGATTAAATGTAAAAGGAATTGAGTATATAAAAACATATAATCATAAAGACTACAATCGTGTTGCTTAATAATAGAAACGGTTTAATATACTATAATACACAGTTTATATACTAATAATATATTAAAAGGAAGAAAATGTTGAAGAATAAATTAAGTATTTGGTTTTGTAAAAATAAATATGTCGAGTAACATATGCCTTAAGAAGAATATATATATTATAATACAAATACATTTTAATAGATAAGAATTCTATACAAATATTATTAAACATATTATAATAGTAAGTAAGTAAGAACGTTTTTTTTTTATTATTGTACAGCGTCCTTTGAAGACCAGGGTCACAAAGTGTTTAAACAACAGAACAATACACAGTTAAAAATACTTTGACATTTTAAAGGTATATATAACAGAAGACAATGGATTTTTACACCATGTTTAGTAATATATTGAAATGAACAAAAACAATTAAGTATTTTGTTTTCTAAAAACAATTTTTTGAGTAACAAATGCCTCATTTGAAAATTAATATACATTTAAACATTTGAACATTTATAATACGTTTTACAAAAACGCTTTTAAAACCCTCTAATTGTTTTATAATATTTTCAATTGTATTTCCATATATCTTTTGCATATGTTTGTTCACTTTTACTTTTTCCTCAATAAATTCGAACGTAATCATTTTATTTGATACAAAAAATATACATCTTTATTTTCTTTCATTTGGAAATACAGTTACTGGAAATACTTATTTTTGCTAAACAAAATATTGTATTCTTTATTGTTTCCTTTTTTCATCTAAATGTATTATTAAACATGGTTTTAAATAGGCTGGTCTATATTGTTTTATTCTTTATGAATGTTGTTTTGTTTTAAGATGTTGTAAATAAAAGGGTGTTACTCACATGGAGCTGGAATACTGCGGTGGTGCATCTGGGAACCTGCTGGTGATGCAGCTCCACTTCCTCTGTCTGAGTATATTCCGGCTCCAGGGAGCTGCGACCCAGGAAGTTGACGCGATGAGGAAGACCCAGCTTCCTGCGCTCAGTGTCAGCTTCAAAGTGGACCACGAGAGCTACAGAGGAGAAGACGGGAGAACAAATCTCAATCAATTTAACAATAAAGCATTTTTTTAAATGGTGATGTAGGACGGTTGAGTTTCAGCTGGAGTCAAACCTCAGTACAGTGTCACGCAGCTGTTGTTAAATCCTAATAAACTGTCTTGTTGCCACCCGGTTTGTTTTACTCCGAACTGTAAATAGAATATGAGCCAACAACGATCGTGGAGGGACTTACTAATGTGTGGAGAGTAGTGTTCTGGGTGGGCCGTGAATGCGAAGCAGGCCTTGACCTCCACGCTAAAATAGTCAGCAGGTGAAGAGTGACACGAAACAGGTCTTGTGTTATTAAATATTTTCATTCAAATAAAAAAAAAAATAATAATTATCATGCAAAAGATTTCTTTCTTACCAAACTCCGTCTCTTCCCTTGCAATTGTGCTGCTCCAGATCGATGTGTTGTGGCTCGATGGATATTTCTCTGAGGACGTGGATCACTGGGCGAGACCTTCAGACATGAAACTCACAAATTAAAGATCATAGAAACATAAAGTTTTTGACTTTTGCACGTGAATATTTAGTTGTTCTATTTATATATTACTGATAAGAGAGTTTTCGTGCTATTTAACACTCTCCAGATAAGACGTTTTGATCTAGTATAATGTGGCTTGAAAGTGTACAAGTCTTTTAAAGATATAGTAGCTGAATTACCTGAATAAAACCACAGAATTGTTGAGAGAGCCCACAGCAATATCTGGATATTGGTTTTCATCAATATCCAAACCACCTGAAATTGAGTATCCGAAGCGCGTCACGTCAAAGTCGCGACCGTCCAGCACCTGATGGAACGCAGACACGGTAAAGAGTCAACAAATATTCATGTATTCATATCATATATTTCATACATTATACATAATATCCGTCTGTCTGTCCGGAAAAAAAAATACTCGAAATACTCCAGTTTACCATCTGGATCGAGGGATCATTTGAAGGATTTGTCACTCCTTTATAGAGAGTGACAGCGACACTGTTTTTAGTGTGTGTTACGTGAGCAGGTTACAAAAGGCTGTCCATTTGAGATCATTTTTACCTCAACAATGAATGATGTCAAGTTTATAATAAATGTTTGGTAATGCTAGGTCCAGTTTTGTACTCACCTGAGCTGGTTTCGTTTCGATTCCAGACTCTGAGCCTCGGTAAATAAAAACCTTTCCATTTTCATCAAACGGAGCTCCGACTGCAATATCTGACAAAACAGAAGGATTACTTGTACACGATATATTCATATAAGCTGTTGAATTTATCTCGATCTTCATTTTCTTGGTTTTCTATGGATCAAAGATGCTGCTCTGACCTCCGTATCCATCTTGGTCCAGATCTCCAACGTTGCTGACGGTCATTCCGAACATGGAGTCGTAAGTGCCGTTGAGACGAATGGGTCTGGCTTGGTCGTCCCAATGTCCGAACGGGTTCAGGTAAATGTAGACCGCACCGCCGATCTCGGCCTTGCGGTCAAAAAAATTGGGTGCTCCGACGATCAGGTCGGTCCAACTACGGAGAAACAGTTTGCACCAGAAAATGAAATGATTATTCTTGTAGAGTAGATAAGTACAGCCAGTCCCTTTAAATGCATTTTGAAGAATTAAAGTTGTTGTAAGCTTGTATAACCAACTCACTGCATTACCATAATAATCAAGTTTTTTATCGAACCTAAATTCTTTACAGAGACGACACAAATTTGCAAGATGACTATGAACATGTTGACTAGGGATGATGTGTCAGGGTTACTAGGGCGGATGTGCAGGATGACTAGGCCAAATGCTAAAGGTGATAATGAAGACTGTTCAAGGTTATAAGTGCGGTTGGCAAGATGACTAGAAAAAATACGAAAAGGTGACCACATGACCAGGGGGGATGTTCAAGGTTACTTGGGCAAATGTTCAAGATGACTAGGAATAATGTGCAAAGGCTGGATGTTCCAGGTTAGAGGGGTGGTTGTGCAAGATGACTAGGAATAATGTGCAAAGGCTGGATGTTCCAGGTTAGAGAGGTGGTTGTGCAAGATGACTAGGAATAATGTGCAAAGGCTGGATGTTTCAGGTTAGAGGGGTGGTTGTGCAAGATGACTAGGGATAATGTGCAAAGGCTGGATGTTCCAGGTTAGAGGGGTGGTTGTGCAAGATGACTAGGAATTATGTGCAAAGGCTGGATGTTCCAGGTTAGAGGGGTGGTTGTGCAAGATGACTAGGAATAATGCGCAAAGGCTGGATGTTCAAGGTTAGAGGGATGGTGGTGCAAGATGACTAGGAATAATGGGCAAAGGCTGGATGTTCCAGGTTAGAGGGGTGGTTGTGCAAGATGACTAGGAATTATGTGCAAAGGCTGGATGTTCCAGGTTAGAGGGGTGGTTGTGCAAGATGACTAGGAATAATGCGCAAAGGCTGGATGTTCCAGGTTAGAGGGATGGTGGTGCAAGATGACTAGGAATAATGGGCAAAGGCTGGATGTTCCAGGTTAGAGGGGTGGTTGTGCAAGATGACTAGGAATTATGTGCAAAGGCTGGATGTTCCAGGTTAGAGGGATGGTGGTGCAAGATCACTAGGAATAATGGGCAAAGGCTGGATGTTCCAGGTTAGAGGGATGGTTGCGCAAGATGACTAGGAATAATGCGCAAAGGCTGGATGTTCCAGGTTAGAGGGGTTGTTGTGCAAGATGACTAGGATTAATGTGCAAAGGCAGGATGTTCCAGGTTAGAGGGGTTGTTGTGCAAGATGACTAGGAATAATGCGCAAAGGCTGGATGTTCCAGGTTAGAGGGGTGGTTGTGCAAGATGACTGGGGATATTGCACAAAGGTAAGTAGGGAGGATGTCCAAGATTACTATGGCAAATGTGCAAGATGACTAGGGTTACTTTTCAAGGTTAGTAAAGCGGTGGTGCAAGATGACTAGGAATAATGTGCAAAGGCTGGATGTTCCAGGTTAGAGCGGTGGTTGTGCAAGATGACTAGGAATAATGCACAAAGGCTGGATGTTCCAGGTTAGAGGGATGGTTGTGCAAGATGACTAGGAATAATGTGCAAAGGCTGGATGTTCCAGGTTAGAGGGGTTGTTGTGCAAGATGACTAGGAATAATGTGCAAAGGCTGGATGTTCCAGGTTAGAGGGGTGGTTGTGCAAGATGACTGGGGATATTGCACAAAGGTAAGTAGGGAGGATGTCCAAGATTACTATGGCAAATGTGCAAGATGACTAGGGTTACTTTTCAAGCTTAGTAGAGCGGTGGTGCAAGATGACTGGGGATATTGTGCAAAGGTAAGAAGGGAGGATGTCCAAGATGACTATGGCAAATGTGCAAGATGACTCGTGGTGATGTTCTAGGTTAGTAGGGCGGTTGTGCAAGATGACTAGGAATAATGCGCAAAGGTAAGTGGGGCCGATGTGAAAGATGACTTGGGTGGATGTTCAAAGTTACCTGGTCGAAAGTGCAAGATGACGCGGATGGAAGTGCACGATGACTAGGGCTTTTGCACAAGGTGACTCGTGAAGCTAATTGGAAACCGGGTTGCATTTTTAAGGTGGATTGGGAGGATGCTCAAGATGACGGGGAAAGCTTAGCAACATGTTAAAAGAGTTGTGCAAGGATCTGTACGTTGGAGTTGGAAGTGAGTTGTTCGAAGGACATGAAAGTCAAGAAATTTCCATTTCTTCTCAGATCTACACATTCCTCTCTGACACGCTTTCCTCACCCGTCGTTGTTGAGATCTGTGGTTGCCAGCGAGTAGCCGAATGAAGATGCCAGCTCTTCTCCCCAGATGATGTGTTGGGGCACCAGCCGATACACGTTGTCCTTCCGGAGCAGCACCACGGCGCCCGTGTGATTGGCCCGAGGCGCCCCTGCCAGAAAGGTCAGCTCTCCAAGGCTCATGATCCCCATGGCAGAGTCCACAGAGAACCCTGGGAGAGGAGGGAAGGCGCGACAGGAGAAGGTTGAGGGTTCAGTATCGACGTTGAATCCTCTCAGTGTAGCGTGTGCTGATCATTCTCTCCCTAATGAATTGCATGTCTGAAATGACTATTGATTTTGTGTCCAGCTCATGATTGGTGTATGTTTCCCGCAAAAGAGTGGGTGTCTAGTTATGATGTTACTGAAGGAGATCTATTACGTTACGTTTGATTACTCAAGAGATTCCAGAGTCCACGGCTCGATCCGCCCGACATAGCAACAAGACATTAATCTGATGTATTGCCTGAAGCATCTCCTTGGTTGTGTGCTTTGTGCGTCTCGCTATGTGTGTGTACAAGAATGTCCCTGTGTATAAATCAACAGGCTACAAAGACGACTGTGGAGGTGCCTGAGTTTTTTTTTTGTTTGAATGTTTGTTCTGTGAATTTCCCTTTTACAAGCTGTGAAAAATGGCACAACGTTGAGACATTTCACTCTCAGAAGCAGACATGCATCAGTGCAACATGCAGAAATAAAAGGATTCAAAGAGATCAAACAAACTTATGTGTTATTCCAGCATGCAGACAAAACAGAGACAAACAGCTCCACGGTGGCGGGTGTGGAATGCAACATCGCAGCTGCAGTAAAAACTGACTGACGGAGACAAGGTGCAACTGTTGCCACACATGGAGGCTTTGAGCAGTAAAACCTGAATGGGAAAAGTCGCCCCAGATTACAATAAAGCGGGGGGATGTCGGGTCAACCTACTTGTTAAACTGTTTGCTTTCACTTTATGGAATTAGTCTCGACAAATAAGTGCGGTGGAAAGGTTCTGTTCTGCGTTTAGTAGCCAAACTTCCCTTCAACCGCTCGTGGTGTTTAGTGCTTTATAAAGTTTATGACATTTATTTAGAACTTTGGAAGTTAAGGAATGAGATCCAAGAATGGTTCATGGATGTTTAGAACCGTCTTCATTGTGACTTTACAATTCAAAGACCAGAAATCACGTTATTCACGAGATGACATAAACATGTTTCAGTTTTAATGCCGTGCAATATAACCAGACTGCATTTTTTAATGTGCGGTCATACTGCTGTCATTTATATTTACCGCGTCCACAATCTTCATAAAGCTGATAGATTTTACTTTTGACACTGTAGGAATTATGTCCTTAATTTAACCGTGTTTTTAAATGAATGAGAAATAAATATAAATACATCGGAAAATGTGAATTTCTCTTAAAGGCGAAAACATTAACAGAGTTAATTGTTAAATTTGGCATGTGCTTGCAAGTGTTTTTTTTTACGGCTGTGCATCCAAGAGATGGTTTTCTTAAGTTTAAGCAGCAAATATATATAAAAGATTTTACGCGAATGAGCACGACTTTGTGATGATTTTCAAAGTAAAAGAAACTGGGCTATGACGTTATCAGTCTCTAAATGTTGTGGTTTTGGTCTAAAAAGTAAAAGTTGTGAGTCCAGTGTCTAAAAAAAACACTCTTTGGACTGGCTCTTATCATCATGAGCATATTTAATCAAGGTTGTCATTTTTTATTTAATTAAAAAAAAAAAACAATATATCTTTCCTGGTTGAGGAAAATAATATTTTATTGACATTTGAAAAAATCCAGTGGGCTTTCTGTTTTTGCTGTGTAAAATGGTTGTGTAAACATGCTAATGTGTAAGTTATTGTTAAGGATCAATGAAAACATGTGAGCGTTAGAATGAAGGCTAAAATGTCAGGAGGGTATTAGCGTTGTCAAGGAGACGGCTCTATATGGCAGGGGTTAGAAGGCAGAGAAGGTATGTGTATGAGGAGATGCATCGTCTACACACTCAGTGGGCAGAAAAAGCCAGAAATATTCAAAAGCAAAAAGAGGGTTGTGTTATGAAAGGCTAGGAACACTTGACTGGAAACAGATTAGTGACACATCGTCCGTCAAAACTTCAAACATATAACTAATAACCCGGATACTCTACCCAATGTTAGTCGGCCACTACTTAAAACCTCCGAAGCTATTCAGGAGAAAACTAGCCCGAAGAAACCCCAAGGAATTTTTCTCAGAGAAACACATGCAAAGGACAGACCAAGAATAGACAAACTGGACCATGAAAAGAGACAGCTATCGATGCCAGGAAACCATCATAGCTGCCTCTTAACACTTGAAGGTCATAATGTCTGTAAATATAGATCATTTAAATCTATATTGTTAGGTACAAAATCAGGAATAACAGACAAAGACAGACAGGAAGGTTCCACTACAAGCCCAGTCCGGTTGAAACAGTAACACCTCACGCCTACAAACCTAAGTAGCTATTATGAGCTACATCCTCAAAGGGTGTAGGTCGACTGGACGGCTCCAGAGTTTTGTACAGCAGCGCGTCCTCAACGGGGCTAGCCATGAACAAGAGCCCTATGGCCCAGGGCGGCAACAAAAAAAAAAAGGGTAGGAAAGAGAGATGGGAGGATGGTAGTGGAGGGTAGTGAGGGGGGAGGTGAAATGGTGAGGGGTGAAAAGAGAGGAAAGAGGGGAGAGGAGGCGCAGGTGAGACAAGCTGTGACTGATTCGTGTTTCGCCTTTTCAGGTGACAAAGTCGGTTCTATCTGCATCAAAACCGTTTGACACCTGCTGGAGGGACGACGAGTCGGGCTCAGACCGGCCGCTTTAAGAATTGTTGGGTAGGATTTGGCGTCAAACATTGGAACATATTTGGGTCTGAGCCCGGGTGTCGTCCTCCAGCGGCCCTCTCTCTTCCTCGCCTGTGCACAAGCAGCAGTGAGCGAGGAGGGCGAGTCCTACCCAAGTAACTGTGGTAGGGCAAAGGGATCAGCTTGGAATTGAGCTGTTTCTGATCGGCCACCTCGTAGGGTCCGTCGTCATAGAAACCCAGGTCGAGGAGGGTCTGGTTAAGAAGCTGAACACGCATTTCACCTGGAAAATAAATGGGTGAGGCAACAACATGGTGATTGACATGCACCGGCGCGCCACGAGAGAAGTGGGAGATTTTATTTTTATAGTTATAGGAATTATTTAGGAGGAAATTTTAGTAGTTCTGCAAATGTTTTAACTTATAATTGCCTGCAACATCTATTTTATGTTGTTTTAACCAACATCCGGTTAAATTGTAAACACGCTAACTAGCTAACTTAGCTCCAGTCCTAACAAAGCTAAAAGCTTTTCCATGAGTTGTGGTCAATTTTAAAACAAGTTGAGGTTTATTTTGCTCGGAATAATTTACTAAAACTATAGGATTTACATCTAAAAAAAAAGGAGGTAAAATAGTTATTGTTTTTATTGTGAAGCCCAAAGTTGCATAAGATTGGGTGACCATATCTCCTCTTTTAATAAGAAATGTATTTATACATTTTAAAAATGGTTCTGTTATCAAAGAACATTGTATTCATGGTAAATAAACCATGTATACATTTGAATGTATCTCTTACGATCTGCTATTGTCACCAGCAAGGCTAGCTAGGCTTGTTCAGGCATTATTTACATTTTCTGCATTGCCATGAAAGACATTATTTTGAGGAATGGTCTAAAAACACATTTTCAAATAGGCTACTATTTATTTTTTGTTGTTTGTTTGCATTATTATATATTATATATATCGTTAAATAATGGACACAAGAGAGGTTTTTTCTGAAGAAGGTACTACATCAGTTTTTCCTGGATTAGCTAGACGGGAATAGAGATATACAATTATATTTTGTTGAAAATCAGAATATTTATACAAACCTATTACAGACCATGATTGTGCTGAAACTTGTTGTAAAATGCTTTAGATAAATGGATATATTGTCTAAAACACAACTTTGTTTTCCTGATTAAGTGTCTTTTTGGTAGTAGTGTGCTGATGAAACTTCATGAAACAGTGTCATGTTGTTCAAAGGTCAGTAGGTGGCGCCATCAGTTTGTAATTATGTGATGTTCCATTAGAATAGTTGTTGAAAACAAGGGGAAATAGTACAGAGACCACCATTTTGTGGACAATAATGGCACTGCTTAATGAAGCTTCATCAGACCATCACTAGTTTTTGGGTATTCAGAATATGCAGAATATTGCCTCGGTTAGAAATGCAACTACACTCAACGTAGTAGTGTCCCCTTTTAAAGATTGGTCACCATACATTAGAGTTATTACCTATCAACTCCAACAGGAATTTTTCATAATGGAACGACCTTCACACAAAGTCAAAAACAGAGGTCAATGAAGAAGTGGGAAATACTGTACCTTTCCAGTTGTATGTTCCAGGAGCGCCAAACAGAATGAAGTTTTTGTCTGGGGTGAAACTGACTGAGAGACCCTGCTGACAGAAGCCAAACTGCTCGTGTCCCTGAGGGCGACCCTCGCAAAACTTCCACTCCCCTCCATCGAGGTCGTCTCGCTCCGTCAGGTCCTCGCTCAGGACGTAACACCGGCCGATGGGGTCCCGCGTCTCCGAAGGGAGATTTACCCGCTGTCTAAGCTCATAGAGGTGAGCGCAGGTCTGGTTCGAGGCGGAGAGATTGTCTTTAGTCAGTTTGTCTTTGTAAAAAAAATACATTTTTAAGTGTCAGGACTCACCACCACCTTCCCACCAATGCCCTGGCTCTTGACGGTGACGCCCAACCACTGGTTGTCTTTGCTCTCCCGACTCAAATTCACTGTAGGGGAAAACATCTCAGTGAGCTGATCAAGGGATGAACATTATACAACAATTTAAAAATAAAAGGCGTGATCTTGACTCTTACAATCCCCGTCGATGTCCACTCGCTCACAGTCGTACTCCTCGGGTGTGATGGGACACTTGAACAAGGCTCCTGGTCTCGTCCCCCTCAGCAACCCTCGTCCCGCCGCCCGCGGCGCCCCCACCAGGATCCTAGAACCACATCAGACATATTAACCGGGGTGTGTTTTAAATCCCCGGTGGAACGGTTTGTGGCAAAGACAAAAAAAATCTATTTGTTTAGTGGTCGGAAGTCACCAACGGGTTTCATTTCCTGAGAGGCAGAAGACAATCCATCACAGGGGTCGCTGAGGGACGGACCACTCACTTTAAACAATTCATTTAAATGTATGCTCTTTGGAAATGACAGGAAACCAGTGTTTGCTATGAAACAGGTTCTGACCCCAGGCATCCTTATAAGGGACCGGATTTTCGGCAACCGGGCATTTTCCGCCGAAAATTGCCGAAAAGTGTATTTTCGGAATTCCAAAACCCAAATAATCTTATCACTGAAAAAACACGGCCGAAAAAAGGATGTTGTAATTACGCAAAACCGGATATAACAATCCTGTTTCACGGGTGCTGGTCTATTCGTTAATAAGTCAACACTGTACTGTAATCGTACCTGAGTCACATTATACCTTCCTGGCACCGGGTACTTTTTATACAATACAATTCAATTTTATATGGTGCATTGTTGGAATGTCAGTGCCAAATAAATGTTTATCATTTGGTAATTGAATTATTCTTTAGAGCATTTTAAGTCATTGCAGTAACTTGGTTTTAGTGTGGTAAGTACACGGTAATAGCCGTACGTGGAATTGAACCAATTATTTCAGTTCTTAGCCTTGCTTACCTGATTTTGATTGATGTCTTTGCATCCCTAAGACTAAAAACATACATTTTCTTTTGCCTTGTCAAACAACAAACATAATTTAATTGACTTCCTATTTCCATAATCTCAGTTTAATTGAAAAAATAGAGATAAAACTCAAAAAACTTAAATATATATATACTATATCGATGTACATTGAAGTACATCTTGTTTTTTCGCTCACTTTAAATGAGTATTGCATCCAATTCCTGAGCCAGCTGGACACGTTCAAAGATCTTGTTGAACATATTAAACACGTCCTTGAGGAAGAACCGTTTGCTGAAAGCGATCAGAGCCTGGAACAGAGCTGTTGGCCGACTAAGATACTGCCGAGACCACCTGCAGTTGCTACACACACTGTCATGTTATCTTGATTTAAAACTCCACGTCAGCGCCACCTGTGGTATCTCAGCCGAGCCGAGTCTCTGCAGAAAACACTAGCAGGGGTTTCAACGGCACATTAGATACCAGCGGTGAAGGAAACACTTTCTTCTCGGAGCGGCGGTTGCTGATATTTCAGGGCTGGAGTTACTGCCCTCGGCCTTATTAGGAGTGGCTGATTCCGACCAGGATGCTATTTAAAAACAGAACATTCCACCTCACAGTGTCAGCCACGGCCAGTGCACAGGAGCCGCAAGCAACAGAAGAGACGGTGGTGTCGAAAAATCATTGTGTTTTTATCGTTTAGAACGCACTAATGAATATGATGAAGGCGTTCTAAGAAAGCTCGACGTGTTGCCGTCCGGCACCGACTTCCACCTTCGTTCTGAATGTGAAGACTTTCAAACATCAGCTCCGGTCGCCTCTGGGAAACTATTCTTGCCTATTAATACGAGAAGGGAAGCTGATAGCAGAGGAACCCAAACAGAAATGTGGACACATAAGCGCTCAGACAGGCCTCAGTCAGCTGCACTGGAGTGGGAAGCAGCAGCCGAGTGACCTTCATGCGCGATGATGGAGACGAGTGTGATTGATGCAGAGCATTATTTGAAGCTTATTCAGACTCGAGACTTCAAACTCAAGTGCAGATGATAATCCCAGCAACTTAAACACTCAAAGAAATATTTTAATTGCTGTGTTTATTTTTGATATCAGAGAGAGAGTTATATTTAAGGTCCCTTCCATAGCCATGTATTAGCCTTCCTTCCATCCATCCATCCGTCCGTCCATCCATCCATCTATGCATCCATCCATCCATCCATCCACCCGTCCGTCCGTCCACTGACCCATCCATCCATCCGTCCGTCCATCCATCCATCCATCCATCCATCTGTCCGTCCATTGATGCCCAGTCATCATCCATTCATCCATGCAACCATCCATCAATCCATCCAGCCGTCAATCCATACATCCATCCATCCATCCATCAATCTAATCTTCCATCTATCCATTCGCCACACATCCATCTCTCCATTCGCCATCCACCAATACATCCGTCCAACCATCCATGCATCCCTCGATATCCATAAGCCCTACATCCATCCGTCATTCCATCCATCCATTCATCCATTGATGTTCATCCATCAGGAAAAATGGTTCATAATGCTTGTCCCAAGCTGCTTTCATGTTCTTGTTTTTTATTTCTTTAAAAAAAAAAAAATTAAATGAAACAGAATCATTTTTGGTCTTTCTGTTTGTTGTTTTAGTTTTGAGGAGCCACTTGTAAAATTTCTCACAGGATAATTGACAAAACATTGTTCATATTATTCCCCAACGGATCCACATATATTGTTGAGCTGATTTTGTGACTGCCTACTTTAGTTCAGTTCAGTATATTTTAAAAGGAAAATGTGCAGTTACATTAAAAAGATAGCTGTACCAGATTTAGCACCATGCTACCTTACCATTGAAATTTTGCATTAATTTCAGCAATGACTTAAGAAAACTTAGTACTTAACGTAGGTTTGAACTTTACTGGTTCATTATCATCTTCCTGTTTGGTGTAGCATTAGCAATCTAACTATATATCTTCCTGCACTATTTTTGCCACCCAGTCGTTTCTTATCCTTCTCCCTGTTCTTAACAACACACAACGTGAGAATGTTATCAAGCATGAATCCCCTTCATGTCACCTCTGCCAAAATAAGTAGATTTTTTGTTTCAGTTGATATATAAACTATTTTAATGCTGCAGAAAATATGTATAAATATATAACATTGAATAAAACTTTATTCATGATTCAAAATCTTATGTCTTTAAGTGAGTAAAGTAGTTATCAGTTAAAATAAACCAATAACATCAGTTTGTTGCTTAACATTCCTTGTTGTGAGCTCTCTGTGTGTGTGTGTGTGTGAGAGAGAGAGAGAGAGAGAGAGAGAGAGAAAGAGAGCGAGAGACACACACACACACACACACACACACACACACACACACACACACACACACACACACACAAACATAAGGGTGTCAGAGTTTAGGGTTAAGTGTTCAGCTGTTATACTGAGTGGTCCGAGAAGTTTTTTTTAAGAGTATCCAACTCAAGAGGCTCTAGATTACATCCTAAGAAATATTCCAAAAGTACCAACGTCTTCAGTGGACGGAGTAGTGGACTAGTTCATCGATCACAGTGTGAATGGATGAAGTGTGCAGATGCCCTCAATTGGACACGGATAAAATGTCACGACTGAGTCAACACAGACACCTGTGGCGGTTCATTGTGTCGCACTGAGTCAGAAAATGTGTCATCTCCACTCCTGAGCTCATCTTTCCTCTTGTGACGCTTGCAAACACAGCTGCAACAGGTGAGGGAGAGACTGACTTTCAGCTTCAGGGCGTCAATCACACGTTTTTTATCATTATCATAATTCTACTGAATCAAATTGTCCACAAAAAAAAAACAAGCTCCCACGCCAATAATATAAATATTGCTTATTTATTTTTCTACATTTTCAATCTAATGAGACAGAATCGCTCCTTTTGGTCCTTATTTCTCCCTACTCTCTGTAGTACAGTCCGCTGTCCCAGTAAATAAATGTTTCTTAAAAAAAGAAAAAAACATTTAAAATATATACAGATTGATTGTTTGAAAAAAATAACTCATTTAAAAGAAGAAAGAAATTAGTATTGACCTGTAAACCCTTTGCTTGTGTTAGATTGTACAGTGATAATTTATTTATTGTTAATTTATAGGATTAGCTTTGTGTTTATTAGTATTTATTTAATATGTAATTTGCTTTAACGTGTCGAATTTCATCCCATTTATGTTTTTTCTTGACTTTTATCATCATTCAACATTGAAGCGCCATTAAAACCATATTTTTCTCCTGTATAAAAGATTCCCGGTGACCACTAACCACCACTAAACACAGCACAGACTCTGGATTCTGTTCATTGACCCAACACTCATTCTCCTCCGTTCCCTCCCCCACTCCCTTCTTGTTCTCCTGCCCTGCACCCCCGCCACTGCTCGGACCCTCAGACAAAGTGTCGGTAGATTTCATATATAACAAAGAAGCTTCAAATCACTGTCAACTTTTTTTTTTTTACTTGCACAAGCAACATGTCAAAGGGACAGTTTAGAATTGTCAAAAGTCAAGATTTTCATTTTAACCACTTTCCCTCTTAATACCAGTAACTTTTTTCACTCATCAATTCATTCGTTTCTTTGCAACCTTTAAATGAGGACCGAACTCTTGTGGCCGCGAGGAGACACTTTGAAAACCCCCAGGAATAAAAAGTCAAGCATTTGGTATCTTTAAATTGCTTTGCTTTTTTCGAATCATTGTTTCACAATTTTCTATTCTTAGAAATACTAGTTAGTTTTCAGTGAAAATGTTGAGAATTTGGCCCCAAAATGGGTCCCTATATTTTATGAATTGACTTGATATGTAGATGCCTTTTAACCTACCTTGAATAACGTGGGTTTATTGTATCATTTTATTTCATAAGATGGTAAATTTGATTTTGTTTTTTACATATTTTCAATAATACATATCATTTACTTGTCTGACATCTGATAGGTACAATGTGTTCTTGTAGGACTTAAAACAGTTGCTGAACTTAAATTGTTTTGAGTGACTAACGATGAGAAATGTCAAATAAAACCATCCGACAAGCCTTTAAAATTAAAAAAACGAGAAAAAAAAACATCCAAATCCACGACTGTCTATCTCCATAAACACCATACGACTTCTCAACTCCCTGTATCTCACTCCCTCTCATTGAACTCATCACTGCAGCAGCATGTGTTCAGCAGATCTTTACCATATATATTGCTATATAAATATATATATTATTATATTATTATATATTATTATTACCATCAAAGCGCACATCGTAACACATAATATTAATAATGAATTTCATTGAAGAGCTACTTTCATGACTCTCAAAAACACTTTGCAGCTAAAATGAGAAACAATACAATGAAATCACATAATGCAGTAAAAACGAATGGTTAAAAATCTGTAGAATAAAATGGCAGTGAAAGTGAAAAGAGGTTACAGTGAAGATGTTTTGCTTTTAGTTTCTGATTCTTTTACTCGTGTCCATTAACAGCTTTTGTACTGATAAACCAGAAAACTTCTTGAGTAGCTAACAGGTGAATCTAGTCTAAGTTTAGATACCTACTGCAGAAGTTATCGTAAATGTTCATGGTTCAATTCTTATTGTGCAATATAGAGTTAAAACAAAGACTGTAGGAGTCTTTGTAACTTCTGATCTCAATATGGAGAGTTTAAAATAGGATACTTTGTCTAGCAAATGTTTGGTTCTCGATTGGAAATTCAAACTCATGTTGGGAAATGTTTAAAATAACTTCATGAGTCAAAAAAGTTTGGAATGCACGATAGAGCTATTGACGTTTTTAGAGTTACGTTACCATTTAAATAAAAGAAAAATGTTGGTTTTTTTCTCGAAATCCAAAGAAAATTGCCCACTATAAATGGATATCGATCACTGCGACACTGAGACGCCAGAGAGGCTGATATATATATCGACCAAGATGTTTCATTTTAAAAGCCTTTTTTTTGAAGCTCTGAAGAAGAATCATCAACGCTCCTCTAAGACGCGTTCTTGATGCCGTGGGTCGTTCACGACGCAGAATTCCTTCCGTCACATTTCAATGTAATCTCTCTTCACATCCGTGCGTCCACGAGGCTGCGGCTCTATAGGCCGCCGCTCTGTGGGATCAGCGTGAGGGCGAGACGCTTTAGCGCTTCTGTTGTTCGGCCGTGACCTCTGACCTAGACGCACAAACGCATACGCGCAGGAGGACAACACGTGCAGGCATGCGAGAGTTAAGAATAGTCCAGAAAAGGATAAAAAAAAAATGATTTCACGATGAGATGAACCGAAGGACACGCGGCAACTGTGCAAACGCAGGATCAACGCGGTGAGCAACCAGACGATCCCGCTCGTAAAACATCCCAGAGTTGTTCACTTCCACACCTGTGACGAGGGGGCAGCAGCTGAGAATGAGGTGAATCATCATGTCCACAAACATCTCTTTTGTCACACCACACGGGGAGGGGAAAGTGGTCGGCTGAAGCGCGACGAGGTCCGGCCATGAGAGGGACGGAGACAGCTGCCCGTGCAGAGCCCTCGGGACCCCATGGGTTCAATGCCCACGTACATGACTCAACTTCCTGTTTCGAGGTTCTGCTCATTGTTTTGTGTTACGTTGGAAGATTATCTGAAGGAAAGAGAAGTTCTCTCTTGCACATAGACTCAGGACAATACAAAGTTGACATGAAATAAATAAAAGTGTTGAAGTTTGACTCCAATATAGTATGAATAAAATCAAAATAAAACAAGAAAATAAGATATAAATAAGTTAGTAAATAAAACAAATAAACCCTAATGGTATTGTTACATATGTACAATGTATTGTACATAAAGTAAGTAAGTCATTTTTATTTGTATAGCGCTTTTCTAGACCAGGGTCACAAAGCGCTTAAACAATCAAAACAATATTCAATAAAGTATATATTTTAAGGATCAAGATAAAACTGATAACACAACAGGAGTTCCAGAAAATCAAGGAAAAGCCTGAACAAATAGAAGTGTCAAATTTATACACAGACATATCAAAAGATAATACATTCACTTCAACAAAAACTGTTTTATCAGGAATATAAGTTAGATTTTATCTTCCGATTGTAACTGTTGCAATACAGAATGGGACTGTTGGCGTAATGTGTTAGTAATTAGGAAAGGATATCAATTGGTATATAGAATTATATCAAAGACAGGAGCTGCATTTTCCCATTTCTACCATATTTTATAATATATTGGATTTTAAGCTGTCTTTTGGGGGCGCTCGGCGGCGCAGCAAGAAGGTTGCTGGTTCGATTCCAGGCCGAGACAACCTCTCTGTGTGGAGTTTGTATGTTCTCCCTGTCTTGTGTAGGTCTACTCCGGGCACTCCGGTTTCCTCCTACAGTCCAAAAACATACAGAGGTTGATTGATAACTAAGTGTGCGTGAATGGTTGTCTGTCTTTGCGTGCCCTGGGACAGACTGGCATCCTGTCCAGGGTGTCCCCTGCCTCTCGCCCTATGTTACTGGGATAGGCTCAATTCTCCCCACTACCCCGATAAGGGATAAAGCGGTGTGTTTTTTTTACCTCAAGTTGTGATTTTTTCTTCGACTTATTTGAGCGACCAAAGGTGGAAACAACTTAAAGAGTAAGTGTGCCGTGAATTTCTCGAAAATCTTATAAAATTAATCAATTAATAACTAACTATTACGTAATGTCCTTTGGTTTCCATTTATTTATTTTTATTATTTATGTTGTTGTTATTATATTTTGGTAATAACTATTATTGTGACATTATGTATTAGTTCACTATAGATTTGATACAATAAATGTTTATTTTCATGATGTGTAATACACATATAAATCATGAAGTGAGTTCTAAAATATGTTCTTATCTACCATCAACTAATAATGCGGTTCATGTCTGACCCCAAAACCCTTGAAACCAAACACTGCACATCAAACCAGCCTCCTCCAGTATTGATCAAGTAAGTAGATGTTTCCAGACATGTAGGAGCTTCAGTGACTGACCCTCAGAAACAACCTATGAGCAGAACAAAGAGTCACATCTGTTTCTTATTGATCCTGATTTTCTTCTTCTTGAATTACTCATTGAGATGCTTCTTGCTCTGCGTGGAAATATCAGGGCAAAGGTGTGTTGAGAGAATAGGAATGAATCAATTTGATTTTTAATTGCACATCTAGGGAGGAGGAAGCTACTAATGGATTTCAATATATTCCAGTCATACTGTGAATTCACAATATCCCTGATGTGTGTTTTCTTTGTCATGAAAATCATCTGACTTGTAATATCCTGATGTTTACGGTCGTCCACTGACCTCCGCACTGCCATGAGTTTTCATCTGCTAATTGATTAAACTGCGTCTTTATCAGGCACACACACACACACACACACACACACACACACACATTTAATCAGAGGGTCAGCATGTCGTGATTTATTCATCCCTGTAGCTTGTGTGTGTGTCGGACCCCTCCCCCCCGTACGCATGATATGATATTGGGGTGATGCAGGAGTCACCTCTGGATACTTTAGGAGATTTGTGCCTATAGATGAAGCTGAATCATGATAATTAAATATATCAGGACGTGATTTATTACAAAGCTAAACAATCGTTTGACGATTAAGGGGAATGTTGATGTCAAACCGGTACTTCTAGTTAATTGATTACAAAATATTTTTTAAGTGTCACAGTATAGCGTTGTAAATATCCAATTCAGAAATACTTTAATTGCCAATGTAAACACAACACAGTTTTCATAATGATGACGGAATAAAAATAATGAAAAAGAGATTTGACATAGATTTGACATAGATTTATAAAATAAAATAAACTATATAAGAGACTAGCATTAAAGTGGCATATCTAAAAAAAAAAGAAAAAGAAAGAAACTTCCTTTTCAAGTCATTTTAAATATAGAGCTACTCTTTCGACGATTTTTCCTGAACATGGAAAATTCCAAATATTCGGAAAACCACACATAGTGTTGGCTCTTAAGATATTAATGTCAAATTCATATTCAACCACAGGTAAAAAAGTTCATTATGAAATGAACACCCTTGATGCTGTAATTTATTTTGGTTTCTGTTTTGCTTTATCATCAAAAATGTGCTTTAAACCCACAGTCTCTAATTCCACACTTGCATCTTACAAAGACATTGTTTCTTTACGTGACAACCCAGACAGAAGATGACATTTGTCATACCCTTGCAGGAGCCATGGTCTGAAGCAGTCAAAATTATATTTAATTTACATAGAAGATCCTAACTACAGTCACTGTAACACTTTGTATCTTTGTATATTTCTAGAATGTAAAGTGTGTAAATCTCCAATTATATCCCAAACCTACAGGTTAAAATGTCAAATTTAAGATATTTTAAAAACATAAGAACTTGTGTTTTAAATGTGTACATTAAGCCTTAAATGTAGTGCATCCAGTCTAAAATGTGTTGGGAAATATAGTCTTCTCCATGAGGAATATCTAAGTTCTAAATGTTTGTTCAAAAGCTGCAGAGCACACGTGGTCGACAGAGTAATACTCCTGAAAGCTGTGGTCCAGGACCGAAGAGCTTCCCACCGAGCTTTTGTCCTGGTCAGGCCCCGGGCAGTGGTGGAATGGTGGAGCCAGAGGGAGGGAGTAGTTCCGTCCCCTGAATGTGTGTGTGCGTGAGTGTGTAGCCAATACACTTAGCCCTGACTGATCTCTCTAATAAAAAAAAAAGTGGTGCAATTGAAGAGCTCCTGCATTTACAAGGCTTTCACGTGAATGGCCTCCATAGAGGTTCAGCAGCTAGAGTTACTGTGGGACAGTCCAGGAGAAACCATGAATTGAATTAAGAGAGGGCGAGAGGGGGGAAAGTTCCTCTCGACTCTGAGGCGAGGGGTGGAAAAGTGTCTTTTATTCGGCTATTTAAATGCAAATTAGCCTTTAGAAATGTCTCATTGTGCGTTGAATGTGCAGAGGAGTTATGCACAGGCTTGTTGGCACACAGATGTACAAGACAAATGAAAACTAAACGGAGCAGCTATTGATAAGTAATGCTCTGTAGTTATTAATAAAAAATAAACAAAAATATATATATCGTAATAAGTCATTGTGGTAAATGCTGTAAGTGTTAAAACTAGAACAAAACCTCTTCCACACAGTTCACCGTGTTGAATATAATACAATATTTCTGTCCTTCTCTTTCTTTAGTTACATAATTCCAATTGAAATGAGTCTCATGGAACATCAGGAGGCAGTAGCATTCCAGAGCTAGCTTGCACATCATGCTAAGTAAACAAGGAACGCACACTCATGTCAGAGACTGAGGAATGGATCAAACTTTGATCTCTTGGGACAATTTTTTGTTGGGAAAATCCATTATTTCTGTTTCAAATAAAGTCTAGATCACCCCTTATATGATCTTGTCTTTTGGTTTAATTGCAATCCATTCCTCTTATATCAAGATACTTTGGTCACAGACACATAAATGACAATAACAAAACCTCCTTGACAGACTTAAAAAAAATAGGTAGCACGTCTAAATAGCGATGCTGTGCTTATGAGCCTACATTGAACAGACCCTTGCTAAAGATAGCATTTATTTACTTTTGCTTGGTTAAATCGAGTTCATTCATCCATCAACTGAGGATCCTGAAAGTTTAAAAGTAAATATACCGTTGCAATAAAATGTACCTGAAGTTTGTTGCTTCATTTCTATATTAGCGTCACATAACAGAAAGGGATGACGCTATGAAGAGATATTAATCATGCAAGACAAGAACACGGGAAGAAACACAAGCACATTGTGATCTGATCTGAATGTGCTCGTTCGGGGATTACAGCGAGGCAATAAAAAGAGAGCTTAACTTAATGATCGTCCTGGAATAACATCTCGTTATTCTGCCACAGTCCTCACCATGATCGTGTCTGGATAAAATCATACGTTTTTAATGTCCCTTGTGTCGCTTGTAATTCATTCTATGTTTTTATTTATGTTGTGATGGTTGCTTTCCTTAACTGCCTCCTGGAATTGGGGCGTATGGAGTTTCCTTTAGGCAAACATCAGGAAGACCCAGAAGGAAATCCCCAACATAAATGATAGTTTGTGATTCCCAAGAAATGTATTTCAAGGACATGTATTCATGCTTTCGTTGGCAAACAAGTGAAGAACTGGTGAACCATCTCTTGACTTTTCAAAAGAAAGTAGAGCAGAAACTATGACTATAATAAATAATTAATAATTATCGGATGACCCATTCATTCATTAAATCACACATAAGTGGTTGCAGTGATTGACAGCTGACGGGTAAACCAACTCCACTTCCTGTCCCCACAGGTCAGTGAACTATTAGAGGAAGCACCGCTCATCGCAGTATTAATAGCGGTTGCGCATAACTGAGACTCAAATGCCCTCGAGTCTGTGTAACAGCAGCGAGAGATCCACTCCGAGATTATGTTGCCTGACGACAACGAGCAAAAGGGTTAATGTTTACAGGCGTCAGAGACGCCACTTTAGGGATACCTACCACTCCGAGTGCAACATACCGACACCTACTCCAGATTTAACAGTCTTGAGATAGGCTCTGGTCTTGAGATAGGCTCTGGTCTTGAGATAGGCTCTGGTCTTAAGATAGGCTCTGGTCTTGAGATAGGGTCTAGTCTTGAGATAGGCTCTGGTCTTAAGATAGGGTCTAGTCTTGAGATAGGATCTGGTTTGAGACTAATGCTAGTACCATTGCACACAAGAAGAACAACAACACAAACATGGAAAGGTTGAACTGTTATAATGCTAACTTGGTTTTCCATAAGGACTAAACCTCCAACCAATACAGAGCCTTGCACCCTTACAATGGACTTGATATCCACGTGGCCCTTTGTTGGCATGAAGAACTTCGGCCCCTGACTTCTCCGGCAACACTTGTCAGAAGCGTAGGAGGGGTGTGTTATTTTGCCAGAGGCAACTCTGCATAATAAGCAGAAAACGATATAATTCACAGAACTAGTTACCATTAATCTGTTACATTTGCTTGAGTATGTTGTTAAAGTTCTATGAGTAGATTTTGAATCACTTTACTTTTGACTTTTACTTGAGTAAATTTATGAAAAAAAAAAAACAGTACTCTTTACCCCTACATACGCCTATACTAAGCTTGTGACTACAGTAATGATGAAATAATAGACAGGGCTGGTTAGGTTTGCTGCAGTATATATGATATCTACCTACTTTTGAGTCAAATGGCAGAACTAATGGTCGGCATGGCAGACCAAGAAGAGAAATAACACTTCATTTTTGTTTTTCGCAGCAATGTTTTTCAAAGCAAACAGAAATGTTATTGTGTAAAACGTTGTCAGTTACGTAACTAGCATGAAAAACCAATAAAAACTCTATAAACTATTAGCAGTTGTGAAGTGAGGAGAAAAGTGATTTACAGATATTAGGGCAGAAGGTAAAACACAAAAATAAATTAAGCTACGTTAGCTATGCTAACCCTAAAGTGTGGCATTAGCAAGCATTTGGCAGAGAATGTTTTTTTGGGAAATCATAGAATTCCAAGTATTGGGTGGATCTACTTTCTGTTCACAAGTCCTGGACAATCAGGACAATATCTCTAAAATAACCTTGTAAAATTGCAACGCTGAGTACGGGGATTGAACCAACGTCTTCGATATCCAAAGCCATCCCGGCTTGAGATGAAACTGAGGAGGATCGTGAGAGATAAATTAAATCATTTAATGTATTTGGTATGAATTAGTATTTGATGTTTTAAGCCATGACTGAGCCAAGAAACACCCACTGGCCATACCAACACTTCTTTGATGTCAAGCTTTCAAGTATGTTGTTCTGTCTCTAGTCAGGGCGTTCTGTTACCTCCTTGTAATGTCTTGACACAATAGAGTCTGGCCTTTTGTCTATATAGTCTACATTCGTGGTGGGCAGTTCAATCTCCTTAGGGGCCACATTTTATACAGAGGTTGTCGTGAGGGGCCATCAAGCAAAAATAAAGGAGGGAAAAGTATAAAATCCAAATCAAATCAAACTGAATAAATCAAAATAAAATAGTTTAGTTTCTACATGACCTCATGGGGGCCACATAAATAGAGTTGAGGGGCTTCACTTTGCTAAGGTCTAGACCAGAGTCTACTTTGGTCTCAACACTAAAAAACGTTTGTTGCTTCTTTTCTGTTTGGTCTGGTCTCCCAGCCTTTCAACACATCCCTGAAAAGCTGTTTTGTATTTTGACCTTCTCCTCTCTCCTTGAATAGAAGCCGAGTCGTAACTGTAAGACAGATCCCGGAGATACAACCCTCCAGCTGTGTGGGAGCTACATTTATCTGCCACAACAATGTGAGGTTTTAAGATGTCTGCCTTTGATGAAGCACACAGCGCTTCTCTGATCCTTCATAATTCTCTCCTTGTGCCTCCGATAAATCATGTGGCGCCCGGGCCGGAGAGGGCGACACTCCACCGATGACGAAGCCCTTACAGTAACACTCTGTGCCGGGAGTGACACGACGGTGAGTAAGCAGTGGTCACATCATCAAAAGCAGCAATATCGTTTTCAAACACCGAGTCAAATGGCAACAGCTTACAATGAGATCGACACAGAGTCCACAGGCGACGCAGACGCCGTCCTCTTCACAACTAAGAGTCTCTTACAAGCATCCCGTTACAAACAGATTCAGGCAAATGGTTTCATGACGTGTAAGTGAGCAGGGATGATGACCAGACCTGGAGTGAAATAAAACACCCAGATCTGAACAATAGAAGAGCTCAAACATGAAATGGAATCTTCTATTCATTGGGGAACAATATTTTGCAAATGCATGAAACATCTCTTCCCGTATGAAAGAGCAACAACTGGCATTTGGTTCCTCGAAATGCTGAGATCTGTGGCAATAGTTTGTGTGTTACAGGTTGATTTTTTTTTGCAGCTTTACTCCAAGTTGTGGTGCGCTGATGAAGCTTCATGAAGCAGTGTCAAGTTGTTTAGAGGTCAGTAGGTGGCGCCATCCGTTTAAAAATGATGTGATGTGCAGAGGCCTCCATCTAGTGGACACGGAAAATAGTGACACTGCTTCATGAAGCTTCATCACTAACTCCAGTGTCCGGTTGAAGGTTAGCTTATTTACCAAGAAAGTTTTAGTGCGGAACGGAACAATGATGTAGAAAAAATACATGAATCAATAAAAACCTCAGTAGGAGAAGAGATTATTTATATTTGTGTGAGCAACAAATACAATTTAAAAACTCATTATATATTTATATTATATAGAGCAAAACCACAGCTTACAATTCTCCTACAGATTTATATTATATATATGTATTTATATATATATATACTGTATAAGTGCTAAAAAACTTAAATATTTCAAAACAAATCTGGGATGGAGGTCTGTATTTTTGGTCTTCAAATGTTACTTTTGTAAGTAGCAATCATTTTTAGAGCAAACTCATTTAATTGTCTCTTCCCAAAAACAGCAAACAATAAAAAGCCTGTAACATAAAAAGGCCCCAAACATGAGGATTAAAAAAATGGAACTAATACAACAGGTGCATCTCTACCTCTGTTAACATCGACAACTATAGGGTCAGATGTTGGTCTCAATCTACTGCTATGGTAGAAAAACCAAGGCCCCCTAAGTGTTAATCTTAAGGAATATTTAACAATTTTTTTTATTATTTTTTAGCTGCTACTTTAATACAGGATGAGTTAGATCTTCATCCCAAGAAAGATATAGTGCGAGCAAATGTACTACAAGAAATAAACAGGTTAGTGTATGAAAAATGGTTGATTTCAAGTGAAAAACATACAAATAGAACAATAAAGCTATTCAAAGTGATCTGATTAAATGCTGAAAACCAACATCAATGACATAAATTGTTAAAAACTATGACAAAGTTTCCAATATCTGGGCTGAGAGCGGGTTTTGACTTTGTTTTACAGCAGGTATCTTTAAATAATAAGCAGGAATGAATTTTCTAGAGCAAACTTAATGCATGTTAAAACTATTTTCAACTCTTTTCCATTGAACATAGAAATGTTTATTGAATTAACAATTTTTCATTTGTTTAGTTTCTTAGCTTGGCATTGGGGAGTTCTAACAATATCACTGTCGAAGTTCAGTTCCCACTTTAATAAAGACAAACAATTGTGAAAAATATTAACAAACTTGTGTGATTCACACTCTAAGGGAAAGTGTAATTATCTGTATTGGAACTCAAATCATGATGACATCAGCACGATTATTCATTTCTCAACAATGTGACGTCACCGTTTTTCAGCAGCCACTTCCAGTTAGCATCCACTTATTGAGCACTGCTGTGTTTTTTAATGCAGCAGATGAACAAAATACTCCAGTGGTCAGCCTTTTTTAAAAAAAAGTACAGTGTTTCTATAGAGGCTCCTCTGGAGGTCTGTGATGTCATAGCTCAGCTCACATCGGGCGACGGTGAGACTGGCACCACGTAAACTGAGGAGACACCGGTTAAATTTGGAGTTCAAGAGGTGGAAAACACAGCAATATTTTTTAATTTGATGTTATTTAGTCACATTGTATCACAGTTATTTCCTAACAATAAATGTGTTAAATATATATTTATTTATTTTTTCAACTGACTTTTTAGTGGGGATCTACACCATAAAAAAATACATTTTTACAGAGTTTTGTTAAATGAAAAAAAATTAAGGGGTAAATACATGTTAAAATACTTCACTATATTATTTTTAATATATAACCAGCTTTTAAATTTGTGGTTTGGTAAACATTGGTCGATCAAAAAGTAGACATTTTCAAATGGATTTGAATTAGAAAATATGTGTGAATGATTACTATCATTTTTGTATATTTATATAAACTGTTCATGTTGTATTCATTACATTTTTTTCATTTTATGTTGTAAAGTTTTAATGATGTTTAAATGTGCTTTTCAGATTTAAAAGTACAGTGACCTTCGGTGTCCATAGAGGCACCTTAAAATAAAATGCGCTATTATTATTAATACATTTTTTCCAATATTTATGTCATTTATTTCTCGTAAACTATAACACTCATTTACCCTGAATTCCCAAGGTTAAAAAAACGTCTCTTTTTTTAAATGTACAAGGAGTTTTTTTTTCTATTTTTAATCCAATAATATTTTTAGTTTTGCCCAATAAAATACTTAAAATTAACTTTTTCTGCGAAAGTACTTGATCATTTATGCTCGGAAACTGATTGATGAGACATTTGTACACAATATAGCCCTTTGCTCTTATTTTATTAACTGTCGATATTTGGATTTATTGTTTTTTTTTATGACTTTTCTTTGCAATGGTGGAGACATCTGGTGTTGTCCATCGCTGCACTTGCTTGAGAGGAGGTTAATTTGGGCCACTTTACACAGATTTAGTGTCATCACTTATTCATGATGGTATCTGAGAGGACCTTGTGATTGATCCCGACTCACTCAAAGACAGAGAACAGCTGATGTAAATACTCAACAACTAGATCAGCTTCGCTCCGGGACGTCCCAGGAAACTGCTTGTCTGCAGCAGCAGCAGCAGCAGCGGCAAGAACCTGCTCTTCTGCTATGATCAAGCACATTTTTTTCTGCTGCGGCATAAAAGTCTGCGCCTTCTTCACACTCACCAGCTCTGGGGGTCCGGCGTTAGCTGCTGATGAAGTGCCAGAGAGAACCCGAAAAAGGTTCCGGGGTCCCCCAGCTTGTGGAGTGTGTGCGTGGTGTCCAGGTTAAAGCCGCAGACCTGCTGGTGGAGAAAGAGTGTGCAGAGAAGGATAGTCCAGCTTTGAAGGGTGCAAGATGAGAGTGGGACGCTGCTCCCGTCTCGTCCCACGGGGGCAGCCATGGCAGGTTCAGATCAAGAACTGGATCAAGAGTGGGTGATCAAAAAAAAAAAGAGGTACAATCCTGATTTCCTTCCTTCCTGTGATCTCAGATCTCTCTGTCAGATTGGAGAACAGGCTGAGAAAATGTGCTCATGTTGGCTTCTGGTGCAAGTGTGGTCCTCTTAACGTCTACGCGCCTCCCCCTACTCCAGTGCTCGCGGGGAGACAGAGGACAAGTGCCTTGAATAGCCCGCTCACTCCTCCCCCTCCTCACTCTAGCCTTCGCCTCCCCCTCCTCTCAGCTGACATCAACACTCAAGGGACTGCTGCCAAAATGCCAACAAGGTTGTCAAGGTACTTTTTTTGAATAAAGGAGGAGGCGAGACCGTTGAGTCGAAGTTTTTACTCCTCGAGAAGTTGCTCCTTAAAAATCTCAGCCGGCGCTACTTATTGAGAGGACTTTGAAGATAAATAAGCTTCTGAAAAAGAATCCTTAATCTGGGATTTAGCGCGCTGACTTTTGACTTTTCCCGGGCGAAGGAATGAATCTGGGAGAGGCAGAAATGTGTTCGGTGACCCCCGGGTGATTTTAGAAGAGAACACAGGAAGGACGACGGTGGAAGACGTGACCATGAAGAGCTTCTTCTGACCTTAAATCATGTGGAAAGTGGGATTTTAAAATGTGAATGTTTACAGCTGCTGGTTTTTGGCGCCGGCTCGTGAGTCGCAGCTGTCACCTCCACTGTTTTGAACGTGATAAAACACAAACAGTTGCACTTCAGCCTCGTCCAACAAAGTGAAGAGAAGTGTGACAAAGTTTGTGAATTCGACTGACATACATTGACGATCCTGGTCTGTTTGTGTGGAAGTACGTCTGTGCCATCACAATTTTGAATGGTTGACTTCAATAAGTTCCACATTGAATGGTTAAATATAACGTAACTTTGACATATTTTATTGTATTGAAAGCATTTCATTATTATTTCTTTCAAATAATTGCTTCTTTTTTTTCTTCTTTTAATAATGATTTATTAATTTAATTAATTAATTTTCTTTTACACAAAGAGTTTGAGAATCTTATTCCAATAATCAAAAAATAAATGTTCTAAATTCAATATTTCTTAATTCGTAGTGTTTTAAATTCTATATTAAAATGTTGGTATAATGTTGCCATCCGATAATAAAATCAATTTTATTTGCTCATTTAAAAGATAAAGTATCCTTTCAATATACAATGATTTAATTAAATTATTAAATAAAAACAAATCAAACATTTTAATATAGAAATGATTATTAAAATAAATTAAAAAATGTTTTAATGGAAAAAAAACAGGTTGAAAAAGGTTTGGAATGTTAAAATAAACCATTGAATATTTCCGTGGCACTGAATTACTTAGTTTACTTTGGAGACAAATAAACATAAAGAAACTAACAAAGATTATTTTAAGATAGTCAATGCTACGCTAAACCAGGAGACTAGCTACATGAAAACAACAAACATAATAGTGATACAATCAAAAGTTATTTATACATTACTTCTACCATTTAAACAGCAATGAGGATGGAAGCCATTATAACGTCATAATGGACTTTGCTCTCGTAACCTCTTGTTCGCCAACATATCAGACGGGGGGAAAACTTTATAAAGTAATAAATTCAAAACATCATCATGATGAGTGACTTACTGCATCTTGGAGAGGAAGACTTTTACATTTGAAACAAGTGGGTGAGTCAGAAAGAGTTTGACATTAGATTAAAGATGGAGGACTGTCATAGGTCATCATTGGTCCAAGACTAGCAGACCAACACATAAGGGTCTGCATTGCCAATAAAACAAAACTTTTCGAAATATTTTGTCCTTCCTTGCTGATCAAGTCCTTTCCTTTAGTCCTTTGCTGTGGTCTTGGTTATCTCTCCATTCCTGTCTAAGTTCATTCAGCCCAGCGTTTATACACCCAAGTATCTCCATTCTCCGGGTTTACTTCAAATTTACGACGTACTGTAGGTGAAAAACCCTCTGTAGACTTTCTATCATCCTCTTAACAGGACCCAAGATTGGTTCCTATAAAAACTAACAACAACTACTGGCCTTGGAGTTCCTTAAAGTCCTTCCAAAAGTGCTGGACTAAGAAGCAAAGGAGAAGGAAATCTGGGCCTCCTTGCTGAGGCTAGACCACAGCCTGGACCAGACCTGTAGGTCAGATGGATATATGCACTTAAATACATTTAATGAAAGGGTACTTGGGTGATAGACGGGGGACACCCTGGGCAGGATATAGAATACAACATCTCACGATAGATAGTTAGCGTCTGTATGTTTCTGTTTGTGGGATGAAACTGAGTATCAAGAGGAAACCCATGCAAGTATGGAACACATACAACACTCTACACAACACTGGCAGAAGTTTATTTGAAAATATTTGTGTACAAAAAAAAACATAGGTCACTGTTCCTCCAAGACTCATTCAATTAATTCAACGAAAGAATAAACCTTTTGTACCACAATTAATGCCCTAAATGTGCATTATCTTTATAATTAGATCCATTTTTTAGCATTTGAAATAACCCCATTAATATTTCCTTCATATTTTCTCAGCAAACATGTTACCGTGTCTGAAAAACAATTTAGTGTTGCAATTATAGAAGATGTTAACTATAGTCAAATTATTTGGATGGCGGATTCTGGAACTAGCCTAGAGGAAAGAAAGAAGATCACTAGCACTGCTGATGTGTATCAACAGCTCACTTCTTCAAGGGGTTCGTGGATCCAGATGGTCACCCGGGACAACAGCAAACGTTCATCATCTGTTACTTGACCCTTAGATATTGCAATATTGAAATTGATTCATCTAAAACAGCCTGATAGATAGATGTTGGTGATTATAGAACTTCTGTTGCAGGAAAGAGTAAAGTTGTTTTTTTTTTGATGGGGACCCAAAAAAATTGTTTTATTACTTTAATGCCGACATTTAAGTAGCGTGCAAACTCCAACATCGAGATAATTCTGGGATGAGTAGCTGCACTAGCTTGAGCTTGGTACGTTTTGTTTTGAATCATTTTTGAATTATGATCATATTCCGAGCCATTAAGGACAGATGTTGAGCAGATTTTTCACGTGATATTAAAATAGCATGTTTGTTTAGAACCAGTGGGAACTTTTTGGCATCTTGGTATCACTTGGGAGTATCTGCGCTGGGAAAAAATGGGGAGTTCACTTCTTTTATCATCAGATCCTCCCACGAATCTGCGGCTCTCTCACTGTGCCCGGATATTTATCAGGAATTTTGGATCAAGAAAAAAAGAGATAGAAGGCCTCTTGTCCACGATCCGAGGTTTTGGCATTTGGGTTAAAAATACCATGAAGATTCCACAGAAAAAGGGGAATGATGTGGGAGACAACGTTGTAATGGCTGCTTGGGCAGAAGGCCAGGATAGACAACAAAGAGCAGTTAGTGGGAAAGATGGATGGAAGAAGGAGAGGAAGGAGGAGAAAGGCAACTCTGTCTGATTCTCAAGCATCCTCGTACGGGACCCCATTAGCAGTCAGAGCCACGCTTCAAGGATAGATCTTATTTTAGAGCGGGCCCGCTACAACAGCGTGGGGCGTTCTGCCGGTTTTAGTTCCTTCTATGACCGATATATCCTCAGTCAGCAGAATTACTGTATTGATTAATGGACGGCGAGCGGCTGGTGGAGGGCGTGGAGCTGGTTATTATTGGATTAAAAGCAGGCACTCCCACCCCGGCTATTTAAGCGAACAGATTCCCGGAGGATGGAGATATGAATACATTTCTGAAGATGTTGTTTTGAGATGACGTGGTGTTCTGGGTTGGTGTTCCTTCACCGGTATTAGGAAACGAAACATTGTACGTCTGATCTTTTCCTGAGATTAATGAAACTATCTATCTATCTATCTATCTATCTATCTATCTATCTATCTATCTATCTATCTATCTATCTATCTATCTATCTATCTATCTATCTATCTATCTATCTATCTATCTATCTATCTATCTATCTATCTATCTATCTATCTATCTATCTATCTATCTATCTATCTATCTAACTATCTATCTATCTATCTATCTATCTATCTATCTATCTATCTACCTAACTAGCTATGTATCTATCCACCCATCCATCATCCATCCATCTATCCATCCATCCATCCATCCATCCATCCATCCATCCATCCATTTGTCCATTTGTCCATTTGTCCATCTTTCCATATCTATAGACCAATATTATAGAGGGATCAATGAAGTGTATCCATCTATCAATCTATCCATCCATCCATCCATCCATCCATCCAACCATCCATCCATCCATCCATCCATCCATCTATCCAGCCATCCATCATCCATGCATCCATGCATCCATTTATCCATCTTTCCATATATATAGACCAATATTATAGAGGGATCAATAAAGTGCATCCATCTATCAATCTATCTATCTATCTAGCCATGCATCCATCCATCCAATATCCATCCGTCCATGCATCCATCTATCCATCTTTCCATATCTATAGACCAATATCATAGAGGGATCAATAAAGTGCATCCATCTATTCATCCACCCATCCATCCATCCACCCATCCATCCAGACAGATGTAAAATAATTTGATCAGTATGGAACAGAGAAGACATGGAGCATGATCGCACTGATCTTTGGATATTCTGTTTGTGACTTTTTGCCCATTCCTCACCGGCACCAAGTAGCAGCATAATAGTGGTTGCTAAATTCTGACCTCTCGTGGCTGACTTGTGTTATTGCATTTAACTTCATTCAATACTATGGAGCAATCATGAAACATTTTACAGCAAATGTAAAAAAAAAAACTTTATTTTTCTCCCATGTTTTACAAAAATAAAAACAAAATCCCACATAATCAATCCCATTTGATTTATATGATTTAATCCTATGGTATATGTTGTCATAAGTCATCCTCTGGTTCTCTCTAGAAGCCAGGGTTGTATGAAGGGTTGTACGGTGGCTGCTTCTGGTCCTCTGGACCCTGCTGTGGATGCGACGCTCCGACAGGGCTGAGGGGGTACATGGGTTGTCCCGGGAAGAACGCTGCCGAGGGGCTGCGAGGATCCGCTACAACAGTAACATTAGAACCATTAGAAGAGGACAGAGGCATCACCTAACATTCATTTTTGTTGTACTTTATCTGGTGTGATTGGCCAGGACTTTTAATGCATCAGACATAACGATCAAGAGTTTTTCGTAAATACAATTATCAGGCTTATAGTAGTACTTATACATCAGCAACGAGTCCTCATGCTGAGGAAAACTTCTTAACCCGTTCTACCTATATGTACTCTGAATGCTAGTTGTATATTTTATGCTATGTTATCCATTTATATGTTGCATGAATAAGATTTAACAAATCTTGACATATTCATCCACGCTGCAGCAAGGAGAGATTCTGCCCTCCTTATGTTTTTTGTAATATTATTTATAACTTTCTTCCCTCACTTCTGAGCTTCTGTTTGCATTTAATGCTGCTTATTGTCGTAAATGTGTTATGATGTTTTTTTGTTTTTTTTGCGCTTCTACTTATATAACTATTATTTTTCGTTTTTTGCACTTATCTATCTATCTATCTATCCATCCATCCATCCATCCATCCATCCATCCATCCATCCATCCATCCATCCATCCATCCATCCATCCATCAATGTTTAATATAATATTAACTATTTTAAATATTATAATATATAATGTTTTGAATACTTAAATCAAAATATTTATATTTCTTTACTTTATTTGTATAAATTCTTCATCCTATGTATAAACAAGATTCACATAATAGACTTTTGTTTTCTATTTAGCATAACACACATCCGTCATCCTAACTTTCTTTAAACTGCAGTTTTCAGATTTGAGGTTAAAATTTGCCGCTAACATTTAGCATTTAAGGCTTCCTGGGCCATTATAATAGGATAGGATATGTGCCCCAGGTCTTGAGTTTGATTTTTATATAATTAAAATCCCTGCATTTTATTACACTATGACGTGTGAAAAAATATCGATATACTTAAATATTGCAATTTTTTTTTCACAATACTGTATCGGTATTTAACAGCACTGTATAGATTTTCATTTTAGTTTATCTATCTGTCTATCTATTTTATCTAATATTATTATTTATTATGTTTGGCTTTTATTACATGTTTTATTTTAATCATAGTAGTAATCATAGTTCTTCTATAGTGTATACTACAATAAGTGTGTATAAAATAGAATAATTCATTTTTTTATGCAGATGCGAATATTTTTCTTTCATTTTGTGTTCAAATTAAACCTCCGACCACTAGATGGCAGCAGGCATTACGTCCTCCGCAGATAAAGGAACAATGAAACCAGGCGGGATCCCAGCAATGACTGAGGACAAGAGGATACAGTCGATTCTAGCAGCTTTTGAAGCTGATTTTTGGGCATATTTTGGTTTAAAAACAAATTAATCCGTTACAACTTTGTCAAGTGTCATGTGGTCTGTAAATTCTGCGACATCAGAATCAGGTACTCGGACAATACTTCAAATATACCCTTTGTTCCGACAGTATCACTATATACCTGTATATTGTATCGACTGGTTCTTGCTAATACAACGAGAAAGTCATAAAACTATTGCAAAATCATTTTAAACATTTTAAAACATGACTCACTAGCTTCTAAATATGTCGGTGGAGCGGCGGGCATCGAGGGAGGACCCATGTATCCATGCTGGGCCGGTACAGGGTTGTACCCGGGATAGGTCGGCTGATAGATAGTAGGATTGGGCTGCTGGGGCGGGTGAATGATCGTGTTCACCACAGCTGCTTGAGGGTTTCGTCTTTTCCGGCATATCTTGTAGCAAATGCAACACGGAGCCACACAGCAGATGATCACAGTCCCAACAAGGATCATGAAGAAAATGCCCCCCAAGACAGGCCCTATGGGGAAGTGCCCCCCCGTGGGGAAGCTCACCTCAGAGTGAGACCTGTCGACACACAGCATGACTATCAGTAAAGGTGTAACACTTTTAATAATATGTAGGTGGTGTGGATTCACATCTGGATCCATTCATATTTTTGCAGAAGCAGAGAGGTACAGAGCGACTGCGTATGTTTCAGAGTTCTTGGAATGCTACCGCCACCTGGTGTTCAATAGAACTCGTTACAATTGGACTCACACTTCAAATAATACAAATCAAATCAAGTTCGAGCAACAAAAACTCTTTATGGATGAAATTTATACTTGCGCTCAATGAGAGCTTTGTTATCTATTAAATTAATGCTTCACTTATTATTTCCGTTTTTTAACCAAATACTTTTATTTTTAGACAAATATTTAAGAATATTCCTCCTTGATTCGTTTTTAAAGTTAACTTTTTTATATATAGTTGTCAAAATAATGTTTATTATTCTTGTATTTTTTTAAAATAAATAATAAAAAAAACAAAAACATTACTACTTCTATTCAAATTATTGTTAAAATATACATGTTTTTAAACCAACTTAAACAGTTTTACTAGTTGGACTTGTAAAGACAACACAAACCGGCCACATGAATCCTGGAGAAGGACTTTCTTCCTGATTTTGCAGCAGTATCTTCGGCTACACTTCCCACAGCAGTATTCATCTCCACAATCCTGATCCTCTCGACGTTCTCCGTTGCTGGATTCATACTCGTAACAATGATCCGCTTTAGAAAAGACACAAAGTCTTTAAGGAAAGTGAGCTGAAGAACAAGGAGTGTATAGAGAAAGTAAGGTGACTGGGTCTCAGACTTGCTGATCAGTTCCGGGTCAGACATTCCAGAGTAGAGGAGAAGAGCTGTTGGATCAGACTCACCTGTGACCTCAGGGAGGAGGACCACACAGAGGACAAACACAAGGCCGGCTGAGACCATCGACACCATCCCTGCTCCCCTGTGAGCCGCTCAGGGTTTGTCACTGTCCGCAGACGCACCCAGAAGAAAGCAGCCAAGCAACATTCCTTGCAGCACGAGAATAACTCACCTTGATCAGGACAGTTGCAAAGACATGCAGACTGTTACACCTGCCCCCTCCTCCTTCTAACCGAAGGACTTCCTCGTTACATTGAGTCATTGCTGAAGCGATTCTGAGTAAGTGAAACCATTTTGAGGTGTTGGTTCTCACAGATGCCAACGTGTCACACTATCTCATGGAGGTAGATTGTTTGTTTATTATTCCATCAAAAAGTAGCTTCAACTAACACATACAGTTGCTTCATTCATAACAATGTCTGGGCTGCATTTTCTTTCTTTTTTATTGAAGTCAATAAAGTTGTTTTTTTTAATTGAAGAAATGTAGTAGTTTTTTAGTCTTTTATGAAATATATTGAAAATAGTTTATTTATTGAATAATAATCCAACTTGATACCATCTCAGTTAAGTTTATATATATAAATAAATAACTTTAATTCGAATCAGGCGTTGACGCAACAGAAAAAGTGTTATCTCAACATAAAAAACTGTTTTAGAAGTTTCCAGATTCCAATATAGGGAATTTGATTTAATTTTGCGTCACATTTTTTTGAAGTCGCACGAAAATTCAAATTTTCAAAATAATTTTGTTGAAGATATGCTGCAAACTTGACCATGCTTTTCTGGAACTCCTGTTGTGTTATCAGTTTTATCTTGACCTTTAAAGTATATATTTTATTGAGTATTGTTTTGATTGTTTAAGCGCTTTGTGACCCTGGTCTGGAAAAGCGCTATATAAATAAAAATGACTTACTTACTTACATGAAAAGATTGACATTTTGTGATAAGATTCTCTGAATAAATCACAAAACTCACTGAATTAATGAATTAAAGTATTTATCTGTTTAAGAGAACAAGTTCTGCAATTGAATTAAGGGAGATTTTTAAACAATAAAATTAAGTTCCTTAAGACTTTTGTTATAATTGGGTCAAGGTGACCCTAAGGCCCAAAAAACAATTGTGTTTGTGGTATCCCCTGCGTTGTCTCAGGGTCAAGGTGAACCCCAAAAAGATTTTTCAGGCCTTAGGGTCACCTAGACCCCAAGGGTTAATAAATTTAATTGAAAATCTTTTTTTTTATTCCGAAATAAATGAAAAATCAGCCCTCATGCCTAGGCAGAAGTTTTTGTAATACTTTTTTTTTTTTAAATGAACAAAATGACATTCCTGATAAGGTAAAATAAATGTTTACATTAAAATATTTTTAACGCTTAATTAAAAAAAATGGTCGGTGAGCCACATTAATGGCGACAGCTTGAGTTGAACTCAAGATAGAATTATGATGGAAAAAAACAAAACCTCAAATAAGTCACTCAATTTAAAGTCGAGATGGGAAATCAAATCACTTTAAAGTTGTTTTTTGTTTTTATTAATGAAAGACACATTTCAAGGATTTGAAATATAAGTTCTGAACATCCCACATGGTATGAAAAAAAGATAAGTGTAGGTTAACTTCAATAAATATTCACCAGCCTGGACGGGACTGAGAAAAAACACCCAACGAGATGACGCAATGACTGAGTGAAATGAGTGGACCTGGGTCAAGAGGTCAACATCTCCATAGGTTCAGATATTTTCATAGAAATTTTCTGCAAACACAAATTGCTACATAAGCAAATTCCTCCTGAAGACTCTCCCGAATGTAACAATGATTAGAATATGAAGGAGTTGAAGGCAGGCAGTTGCATTCGTTTCTAGATCAGAAGGCACATGTGACGCTGGGAAGCGGAGTCGAGGCATTTTCAGACGAATATATACGTTTTGCTAAATCCTTCTGAGCGGCCACGATGACGGGCATGAAGAAAGCGGATAAAATAAGTTCCTGTTGCATTCCGCTTGACGGAAGTTCCCTTTTCTTACGGGCACGGTTGAGCTGCTCACAAACATGGGTCGACTCAGTCGGTGAAGTAGAAACACAAAACCCATGCACACGATGACCTTGACGGTTATTCTCTGGTTCTCACCGACGACAAAAATATGGCGCTTAAGGTTGTATTCACACGATGAGCACACGAACGAATGAACTAAACGGTTCCAAAGTGTCTATGCAGACCAGCCCAAGTGGGTTTGTTTTGTTTACCCAGAATGCTTCCTTGGCACTTCAAGACTAGAACGCATGCTCTAAATAAAACCAACAGATGACTCGACAATACACATTTGAAGCCAAAAAGTCCAAGAACGTGAGAGCCCGGCATTCATCCGATCCTGGGCGGGGCTACAAAGTCAGGGTTGAAAGCCGGCTGGGCCAAGAAGTCGCCCATCGGGCTCAAGTGGCTGGGCTGCTGCTGCTGCGGCGGGAGGGGGGGCTGAGTGGGGTACGGCTGCTGGCCCGGGGTGAACGCTGCCGAGCTGTAAGGCATCGGCTGGGGGGGGTAACTGGGGCCGGCTGGGAAGGAAGGAAAAACACACGTCAAGATTTAGGAATCGGATGCACTTTTCGCCATTTATGGTCAACTTCCTGTTCCACAAATGTATGATTATAATATGAACACAGAACAACCTGTCATTATTTCGCCCCCGCTTACAGGATGAAGCCATTCTGGAAAACCAAACATGTGTAAATAGAATATTTGACCAAGTTACAACAGTGTTGTGTTTCTACACCCACTAGGAAACACTGGTCCTTCTCTGTAGCTCATTATTTAAGACTAATGTTGTGTATGCATCTTGTCTTTTATCATATTGTTCTGCTTCTTAATGTATTTTATTCTTTAGAATCATTATTGGGTTTTTTTCTGTTTGCAAGTATTTTGTGAATACTTCACATGCTGTATAAATTGAATTACTTTCATACATTAAAAGACTTAAATAATATTGATACTTTTTTTTTTTTAATCACTGGAGCTTATGATTTTTAACGTTATCAATTCATTTGTTAAGCCGCTATATTCCGTGCTGACCAGGACTCAGACACATATATTGCTTAGTTTCCAGCAGATGGAATGAAAAATAAAAGGCTTTGTATAGTTCAAGCGATGACCAGGAGGTGAAGAAAAGAGTGCAGGCTGGTCGTCGAGGTCTGTTAGGGATGACATTGGTTGATTACTTCACCGGAACCAAAGGGTTTGTTGGGCAGTTTTAAAAAGTGAAGCCAATGTGGTAGTGCCAAAAAACTGCAGTTCATCAACCGTCCACTTGAGGGCGTGTACTGCATTCCGAAAAATAATTGACACTACTTTTGATTATATTCTCACTTTTGAGTTTTCCTGAAGATACAAAATAAGGGGGGGTTGACTGTCTATAGCCTTGATGATAATAATACATTTTATATAAAGGCGGCATTCTAAGCACTTAATGTCGCTTCACTAAGAAAACAATACAATAACACGATACAATCAGATCACATAATACAATAAAACCAGAAAGTCACTGTGTAAAAACAATAAAACTGGTCGGTAACATCAGAATGAAATGGGTCTTTGAAGGTTATGCAATGCTACATCTGTGTGCGACTGAGCCATAAGACCACATTTCCAAGAAGCCCGTAATCGTGGATTGGCTTCAAAGACGTGATTTAGTAACACCAACCGTACACCCATATTTTATACAAGATATATAGGAGATCAGGAGAAAGATCGTGCTATTACAACTGTCCCAACTCTGGGACAAATCTTTTTTTTGGGAACATCTTTCAAATTTCACTCATTTTCAACTTGCTCTCATGGCGACTAAGGGTTGGGATTATTTTCGGTGTAATCCGTGTCTTTTTGGAGGTACAGGCTGAAATGTAGGTCCGTATGACTGTTGCAAACAATATTCTTTGTCCAAAAAGACAAACCTAAAAACATCCAAATACTGCTCGTCTGTAATGCCCCTCTTGTATTGAAGCCTTCACGTGAGAAATTGTTTGTCTATAGTTTAAGCATGTTTGCATCAGAAGGTTAAGCAATAACATGTTGCACAAACGGGAAGTACCAGTGCTATTTGTAACAGGATTAGCTGCTGTGTGTGCAGCATTTTAGCCTTTAAGCTTATGCTAAACAATAAAAACAAATTGTCTATAACTCTAAAAAAAAAAACAGATAGCTCTGAAAATAATTCAAGCCTTAGTCGACATGATGGCGAGTAGAAAATGAGTGACGTTTGAATTTTGTGTGAACCATCACATTAACACGATGTAAAAATGTAAAGAGTGAAAATGGAATTCTTGGTAAACAATCCCTTTAACAATGCTTCCATGAGCAGCTTCCTGAACTACATGACTTGTATTCATCCCTGCAGCTGGAAATAAGGTCCACTCACTGGCTTCCTGATATGTCGGGGGCGGCCCAGGCACGACCGGTTGACCAGGATACGGTGCCGGCCCGTATCCCGAGCCTGGTTGGACTGGCATGTGATGGAAGGTTGGATACTGAGCTCCCTGGTAAGGGTGACCCGGGCCGGAGGTGGGCTGCTGAGGGTAAGGGCGAGCCGTGGTCACGGTGGTGGTCGTGGTGGCCATCACGGCTGAAAGAGAAGAGAAACAATGGTTGATTAACAAATGATTGGATCGCATTGGACACACAAAAATAACATTATTGTGAAAAATTGAATGACCAGAACATATTTTTTGAATTGAAAAACAGACCAAAGTTTTTGTAACATGAACACAAGTGTGATATGTCAGCAACAGTCATATAGTAAGAATGAAAGACTTATATTATTTTCTCCCACGTGAGGGAAAATGGCTGCATGTCTCGGAGTTAAACTAGGTTTCATTTTTCCTGGAAATGAATCATGCGGGTCTGGGATTAGTTTTGTCTGTGGCTGTCATGGAAACAATAAGTCATAGAAGAAGACACTAGAAATGAGGTCAAACTGTATTATTTATAATGTCTCGTCATCAAGACACAATACCTGCGATAGTTGACATGTAGTGTATATATATATATATATATATATATATATTAACCAGACGAAACGACTATGAAAAACGGGCTCATTTAAAAGAAAAATAAAACGTGTATTTTAATTATTATTAAAAACCTAGGCACATCATGACAGGCCTAAAGTCAAGCTGGCAGGAACCTTTTGATCTTAAAATATTCATGAAACCAAACACAAGTTCCCTAAAAAGAGGATGCAAAGTAGTGGTTTGAATTTGGTTAATTCTTTCAACAACAACCAAACGAAAAAGGGGAAGTGGTTGTTGATTCTCAATATTCCTTATCTACTTTAAAATCTATTTTTCCAATAGTGACCTGCCAATCGAGTTGTTGCGAGAGTAGCAAACACTCTCAACCACACAAGTAGCCAAAATCAGTCTTGGTTGCGGTCCAAACTTAATCTAAATTTTACAAACCATCTGTGAAAGTGTCTGATTGTGACATTTTTTATTCTTTTAGGCTCAATATATCTCAATTATCCCCATGTATGTTCTTTTATCAAACACTCAACAATTAAATGTACTTGTTTTAGCATCATTTTCACTTGCAATCGTGAGCTTCTGTATAATTATTGACATTGATCATCCATGTTCCTTATCCAATATTAAACACAGGTCACCGTATCAACAAGAACAATAATCTACTTCGATCTGAGCCGACCATCTAGCAGACCACATAAAATGACTTGGTGGGCCTTTAGTTTGACACGTATGATTTAGAAAGCTTGATCCAGTTTAGAGACACCATTTTGTTTTACATAGTAAGGCCAACAATAATTGGTTTAGCAGGGGTGTCAAACCGGTCCAGTAAAGGGCCAGGGTGGTGTAGGTTTTTGTTCCAACCAGTCAAGCACACATGAGTTAACCAGTCAGGTGTCGGCTTAACAAGCAACACCTCACTGACAATTAATTGATTACTGTCTTCAGACGCCTGATTGGTTCAACTCATGTGTGCTTGACTGGTTGGAACAAAAACCTACACCACCCTGGCCCTTTACTGGACCGGTTTGATACATGTGGTTTAGAGGTTTGAAAGATACCTGGCTAGCTATTTAAATCAGCTTCTTACATGCATATTATTACTATTATTGTCTTAGTACATTTAGTCATAAACATGTGTAATGAATAAACACAAAGTCAAAATAAAACATTCCAAAAATTCTGTTGCTACCCCTTTATACCCCCTTATTATTATTTCTATGACAGGAATTGTCTTATTTTGTAAAGAAACATTCTCTGGAATTCTATTAGTTTCTCTGAGGAGATCCTGTATCAAATACAAATTCTAGAAATGCATCAGGTTCTGTAAAGCAAAATCCAGACTTTAAAGCAGAACATGAAGGGTTATTTAAATGAAGTTAATATTTTTCTAACCAAAATAACAGGTTTGCAATGACACGATCAAATGAGATGCGATTAATATGCCAATATTTAACTAATGCCATTAGTTGGTTGATTCTGTGCCACGAGTTTACAACGATATTTGATCTTGATCTGTTAATCTCCACCTTTTTTAGACATTTCATCCACTTTTCATTGCTGCTGCTTGATATGTTTTAATGTGTTTCGGAGTTCAAGATGTATATTTACTGTGATCTTGAGTGTCAAGAAAGGCTCCTTCAAATAAAATGTATTATTATTATTTAATGCATTATAACTTCATTTAGTTAAGATAATTAAAACAGGTAAAATGTTTCATTGCATTGTACAGGATTATAATTACTTTAATCACAACTCAATATGCAGCAGATTTAATTGAATCACAAACAGCCTGTTGAGGTTGAACTTCAAGAAAACAGTTTAAATAGATCCATACAGAACTGCCCACATTCCAAAAACTTTCCCACATTTGCCCACAAACATGCTGACTACAAACTTGTGGCAGGAAAACGGAAGAGACGATGATGGAGCTGCACGGAATCAAGACTTAAGAGACACAATGGAACAGAAAATCTATTTTTAAGTGGCGATTCCCCGTCAACTATTCTTGACATTGTTGTTCGACCAAGCCATGGGAGAAGAAGTTTTTCAACCTTGTTTTGAAACACAATCAGAATATATTCCAAACGCAAGTCATTCAATTAGTCAGGAAGTTCAAAATGAGAGCATGATCCATCGCAGGGGAAGATTCAAGGGAGCACTGCTTGTTGAATTACACACAAACCTTCAAAACAACAAATCCAAGTCATCCGTCCATCTTAAGTCATTGAAAACGCAGCAAGGACCTCATCTTAAAACAGGATAGCACATTTTCTAACCGTTTTCTCATCCATTGATCACACACCATCCGATAAAACATCCGTGAGTTAAATCTCTACACCCCTTTTACCAATTTATATTTGTAAAAGAAGACATCTGGTAACAAAAAACGAAACTTACGTTGTGGTTTTCTGCAAGTCTTGTAGATGCAGCAGCAGGGACACACGCAGCAGCAGATGACTACCAGTGTGAAGGTGATGGCTGCACAAACACTCAACACGATGGAGAGCGACGAATCGAACGACGTGGTAAAATCGTCGCTGAAATGAAACAAGTTTTTAAAGATCAGTCAGTCGAATTTTTCTAAAAAAAAAAGTAAAAAGGACATTTATTTCTCAGAAGATGTATATTGCAAAGAAAAGTATCAGAGACAAATACCATTCATCTTGGTCATCCTCGGTTAAACGCTGAAAGGGGCTTGAGCAGCAGTATCTCGATTGACACGTTCCACAGCAGAAGTTGAACATGCATTTCTGTGGACCATAGTACCTGTTGCTCAGGTCTGTGTAGGCTTTGCAGTGTCTGTCCCCGGCTGCAAGAGATCGCAGAGGAAAGAGTTCATCAACTTTTGATCAATTACCAAGTCAGACTGAATGTTCCTATAAAAGTAAACAATTAAACTTCTCAGAAATGAATGCCTGATAAGTAGAGGTTCAGCAAAATTGTAAAGGAGGTTACGTTTTTTTTGACGACGCAAGAAAGGTGATTACAAGAAAGTTAAATGTAGATTTGTTCAAAATCTCACAGACATATAGAATATTTGCATCATTTATATTTGGATGTTTTTAAATGTGTCTTTTTTGACAAGGACAAAGACAACTAACTGAGCATCAGTAGCTTCATTAAAAAATATGGAAATACATTTTTGTCTATAACTCTAACAAGTAAGAGATTACTTCGAAAATAATCCCAACCCATTAGTCGACATGAGAGTAGAAAATTGGTGAAATTTGTACAAAGAACGCAAAACAAATGTATGGTAATGACAGGATCCATGTTTTAGATAAAAACACAGCAATCTGAAAAGTTCCTACTGGCATTTTAAAACATGGACAAGAACTTAAATGACCCCAAAACAATAGCCATAAGTATAGAACAAATCAATAGAAAAGCTCCTTGAAATAGATCTTTTGTGTTGTTTATTATCAGCGATCTGCAGTGAAATGATGCTGGTGACAAAACATGTGCCTTCGCACTTCCTTATTACACTAGGAAAAAATATGAACGCAATAGAAAAAGTACTTCCATGAATTCTGTCTACAAAGCAGCGGTGCAGTTTATCTAGGGCGGTGTGTCATCCATCCCATGATACTTTGAGCGAGGTACACGGACAAGCTTGGCGTCAACAGGACTGTAGTTCGAGCAGATTCAGCAAACAAAGCATTTTTTGGCTAAGATCATTTTTTAAGCTACATTACTTCGCTCATCTTACCAACACTGAAGTTAACTTTTAAATACGGTAAAAAAGAGTTTAGGTCCACTTAAAAAAGAATGGATGACTAACCCCAAAGCCTGAAAATGGTTGCTCTGAAATCAACAATTTGCTTATTATAAAGTTTTTTGGGTCAGCTAATAAACTGATGCGTTCATTCGCCAATTCATATCCTTATTTGCCCTTTTTGTCGGTGACACCTATATTGACCTTGTGTAGAATTTCATGCGAGAGATTAATTGATGTACGACATGTTTGCTCATGAGAGTTTGATCAGTAGTTTACAAAGTGAAGGCTGATAGCAAGATAAACAGACAAAAAAATGTTTTCCTCATTGTGATTAAGGACAAAAAAGTAATTGAGGTATTATTTATAGGTGTATTAATAAAAAACACCCGGTCTATGTGGAATATATAAAACTTAATACTTCTGTTATTTTTAAAACTTTTAATAAGCAGGTCTGTGGTTCTCTCTAAAGCCTGACTCTTTTTAGTCTGATATTAAATCAAATAACCATTATTAATGTTAATTATCTTCAATAACCACTTTTAAAGTAGTGTGTGGGAAGGTTTGTCTTTAGGGGTGTATATGGCCAACAGTACTATATATTCTGATACTGTAGGAACAAGGATATATTTGTAGGATTTAGTATTGTAGGACTGGACTCTGGTGTCACTGAATTTACAGACCACATTACTCTTGACAAAGTCGTAACTGCTTTCATTTGTTTTTAATCAAAAATATGCCCAAACATATAACTTTAAAAGCAGTTGAAATCAACTTTATACTGTCATCCTCAAACATCTTGCACAAATGAACTGTTCTTTTGGCACAAAATACAATGTAATATCTCTCCTCTAGTTGAACAAATTATAGAAATACTAAGGCAGAATGAACTGACCTCAAATATGTGAGAATATAAATAAAGTATAAACAAAAAAAGAGTTACCCTTTGCTTCAAGCTTAGTTCCTTTAAATAATCTTATTGTGACTCATTATTTACTAACCACAAATGAATTACTTTTTACCATGTCTGGGGGTCCGCAAATATCAATGCAGTATTGTAATAAATAAAATATAATGGGGAAACATACTGTAAATTATAATAACAGTGAAAAAGACAACAGTATACAGAAGTTAAACTTAAGTTCATTATTGTTTTTACTATCGTTATTATCATTTGACTAATATCATTGGTTTTTTTTTGTTTGTTTGTTTGAAGTCTGCACATGTTTATAAGTAAAGTAAGTAAGTAACAGGCATTCAAAGAAAGAAGAAAGCAAGTTAAATTCTAATATAAGAATGTAATTACAGTTTAAAAAGGTGAATCTGAGGGTGAGTTTTAATAAACGACATTTTTATAAACATTATGAGTACAAAGTTGATTTCAGTGTGAATTAACAATGTTTTTAAATGTACCAACATGTAGTCACCATCACGAATACTGAAGTAACATTGGGGATGTTTGTTTGAAGTACCACGTAAAAGGTGGAACACAGTGAGTACTGAGCAACTTCCGTCTTAAAGAGACACATGTAAAAAATGAGAAGCAGACACTTGAACATGGATCAACCAGTTGTATTTTCAGCAAATGAAGATCAGATCGTTGGTGAAATCATTTAAGTTTCTTCTGAATCAAAAATGAAAGTGTTCCAGGCCCTCATTCACACTCAACACGAAGACATACTTTCATGTCCATTTGTATTTATTTAGGGTTTCCTCACACCCGTGACAATAAGTGGCAAATCTTCGTCCATCAATGGCGGCTCATCCTAGTTGTTTTTAACCGAATTCAGAAGCATTTTATCTCGGACTTGAACGCAGCTGGTGTGTAGCTTAGGTGGGGCTTTTTAGCCTCTTACGACCCTGACTCCAGGCGCTTTTCTCGCACGCATTATAAAGCGTTTTAAATGTCAACACGAGTACATTTAAACGTGTTTTTATGTCACTTATATCACCTTCAAACATGTCGTCTCTACGTTAACTTAAAAAGCGCTGAGACATCATCGCCCTCGAGCCGCGGTCCGGTCCGCAGGCAGTGACGTCAGTTCGGAGACGAACCACACACGTGAAGAAGAACCTCGAACGGAACCTACCGTACACCGCAGGAGCCAGGGCCAAACACAACAGGACGACACCAGCGGGGAGGCCCGACGCCATGACGACTAGTCCAGAACTAGAGCTGCTCGTCCGGGACAGTGGTTCGGCTGGCGAGCGCTGACGTCACGTCGCGGAAGTCCCGCCCACTCCCGGAAAACACCTTCGACATCAGATGGAAGACAATGTTTTTCAGATGACGTCAAGCATTCCTGGGTTTATTAAATCTTACAGATTTGATTTTGTTTTTTAATGCAACCTATTTTAATCTTATTCTTACAATGCTAAATATTTCCATATGGATTCTTCTAGCTATTTAAACACACATGCTTTTAGTTTGTATAATTCTTAGGTTAGGTTAGGTTAGGTTAGGTTAGGTTAGGTTAGGTTAGGTTAGGTTAGGTTAGGTTAGGTTAGGTTAGGTTAGGGAGAACTTTATTGATCCCTCTGGAGGTCTCCTTCGGGAAATTGTTTTTCCAATTGGACACAGAAATACAGACGATTATTCATAAAAATAAAAATAAGAACAAGAACAAAAAGTAATAAAAAGAAAGAACAAGATGATACAATCTAAGTCTAAAAATAAAGAACATAGATTAAAATACAAATGACAAGGACAAAGGATACAAAGATTAACATAGAATAGAATGTCAACATACAAGAAGAATTGTACAATCTAATAACACCAGGAATGAATGAGTCCCTGAGTCTATTAGTGTTGCATCTGGGAAGAGCATTCGTGCTCCATCTGTTTCTCTGCTCACTGATGACAGTGTTCAGAGGATGACTGTCATCATCCATGATGGACAGTAGTTTGTTCAATGATCTCAGCAACTGTCACCAGTGAGTCCAGCTTCATGCCACTGCAGAGACAGCCCTCCTGATCAAACTGTCCAACCTGTTGACACTCCTCTTGGACACATTTCCACCATAGACTGGTAGAACATGCAGAGGAGTGTTCTGCAGATGTTAAATGATCGAAGCCTCCTCAGAAAGAACAGTCTACTCTGAACTTTCTTATAAACATGGTCTGTGTTGCAGGACCAGTCCAGTTTACTGTCCAGCCACACACCGAGGTACTTATAGTTGTCAACTATCTCCTCCTCGTCGCGTCTGATGGACACTGGACGTGGCTTTGTCATGGACCACCTGAAGTCCAAGACCAACTCCTTGGTCTTTGAGGTGTTCAGCTGTAAGTGGTTCCTCTCACTCCAGTCCACAAAGTCACGTATCAGACTCCTGTACTCGTCCTCGCTGTTGTCCCTGATGCATCCAATAATGGCAGTGTTGTCAGCATACTTCTGGAGGAGTCTCAGCTCTGAGTTGTAGCAGAAGTCTGAAGTATAGATGGTGAAGAGGAGAGGGGCCAGTACTGTCCCCTGAGGTGCTCCTGTACTGCACACCACAGTGTCAGACGTGATGTCCTTCAGCCTGACATACTGTGGTCGATCAGTAAGATAGTCCGAAATCCAGGAGACCAGACCAGGGTCCACATGCATCTGTGTCAATTTGTCCTGGAACAGAGTGGGCTGGATGGTGTTGAAGGCACTAAAAAAGTCCAGATACAGGATCCTCACTGAACCGCTTCCTTTATCCAAGTGGGAGTAGGGCCGATGCAGGAGGTGAAGGATGGCATCTTCCACACCAACTGCTGGCCGGTAGGCAAACTGCAGGAGGTCTTGCGCGTGCTGGACTTGTGGCCTGAGATGTTTGAGGACCAGCCGCTCCAGTGTCTTCATCAGCTGCGAAGTCAGTGCCACCGGTCTGTAATCGTTCAGTTCGCTCGGTCGGATCTTTTTCGGGACTGGAACGATACAGGAAGTCTTCCACAGGGTTGGTACTTTCCCCAGCCGTAGCCTGAGGTTGAAGACATGCTGGAGTGCGTTAGCTAGTTCAGCAGCGCAGGTGTTTAGCAGTCGAGCAGACACCTTATCAGGACCAGCAGCCTTCCCTGGACGAATCCTCCGAAGTACCTTGTGTACCTGGACTGAGGTGAAGCTGAGGGGGGAACAGGAAGGTGGGGCAGGTCCTGAAGCGGGCAGCAGTGAGGGTGAGGTGACCTGCTCAAACCTGTTGAAAAAGTTGTTTAGTCCGTTTGCCTCTTCCACCGTGTCCACTGCAGTCAGAGAGGCCTTGGTCTTGTGTCCAGTGATGGTTTTAACACCATCCCAGACCTCTCTTATTTGTTCGCCGCTCAGCTTCTCCTCCAACCTCCACCAGTAGGTGTCCTTTGCCTCCCTCAAGCATCGCTTCACCTCCTGCTGTGCTGACCTCATGGCGTCCCTGTCTCTGCTCCTGAAAGTCACCTTCTTCCTGTTAAGGACATCCTTGACCTCCTTTGTTACCCACGTTTTATTATTAGGGTAACACCGGACAGTCTTAGCAGGGGCGACAACATCTAAGCAGAAATTTAATAAATAATCCGGTAGACAGTGTGTCTGACCCTCGATGTCCTCACCATGAGACCTCAGCAGCAAATCCCAGTTTTGTGATTAAAATGTGTATTTTATCGCCACTGTAGCCATTGTTCTTTATCTTCTTCCGCACAACGGTATTTTGTTTAATAAATCATTACAGTAGAACGCCAATTAAAAACTGCAACACTAGGTCCTGAATTTTAATACGGCTGATGTTTAGCTGCCTGTGTTATATTGTCGTAACCATTGAGTCAAACAAAAGGACTATCATATTTAAGAATAAACATTTTGAGAAAGTAACTTCTTTCTCGTGTTACTGATAACTGTGTGATTGAGTAAACATTTTCAAATTGATCTTCAACACCACAAGACTATCTTGAGAACAATTTAAAAACACATTCAGAATTGAAATCAATATGAATTTGTATTTCACGTTAAATATTATTTTTGATTGCCATCATTTTAATTCGAGCAATTGTAATTTTTATAATTATATATTTTTTAAATTTTTTAATCATTTTAAAAGATGTTAGAACAAATGCCTTTCACAGGGGAACTAGTTAAATTATAGATTTAGTATTTCCTGTTGAGCAGCTGATGTCGATGGCTAAAAATAGACATTCAGTTATATTTACGAAAGAAGGAATAATGGGGGAACAAAAAACGTGTTACGATAATAAACCGATGATTCGAATAAAACTTTTTTATTTTTTTATTTCTTCCTTCAAGGTCGCTTGTATTTAATAACTGTCATATACATCTAAATCAACATTTCATAGAATTTTTGAGATACGAGTGCATGTTATATTTAGGCTTACGGTTCTCCCCTGGGTTTTATGTTAGACTAACATTATTCAATTGTACACCACGTCGTTTTACATACAGTGTCAAGAACCTCCTCTGGAGGGCAGCAAATCATTGTAATTCAAACTAAAAGTGACAACATGGTCCTTAAGATGGTGCAGAAATCCGGGGCAATAATTCAATAAAACATCTATAACGTCCAATACTTGATTGTTATTATTACACATATACAGAAAATGATTAATTAATGTCAGTTATGTTAGAGTTGCTGTTGTAAATATCATTTTAAATCACATCTATATATGTGTTATCTTGCAAAGTTCTACCTACCATTTCACTGTCGTCCTGCTTAATGTCAGCAGTATGTTATGTTGCCATTTTCCTTCAGTCTTTGGCCTTACTTGTACCCAGTATGTCAACCTGTAACTAAGACAAGTTGATATGTTTAAAGGAAACGTGCCTTTAAAAATAATAGAGGTGTGTGAAGGGTTATGATGGACATGGACTATAAAACAATTGACAGCATTCCCTTTGTTTCTTTTCTTGTGATTATTTAGATTACCACATTTTTTTAAGTAGGAGTTTAAAACTTCATCTAGCATCTGAATTATACCAAATTAATTTTTAAATGAGCTGCAATATCAGATCAAAAGTCAACCTTGACTTTTGAACAGTCCTAGACCCTAGCGAGTTCATCTGGCAATGGGACCCTTGAAGTTTATTTGGATAATTTAAATGGGGATCAGGTGGATTTACATTAGTTACTCGGGCCACTTCAACTTTTATTAAGCTCCTTAAGATAATCCACACCGTCCAGGGACGCTGTTTCAGCTGCGTGTTTTCTTGAGCTGGATGTGATTCTTGACCCAGAGTTCAATGCTTTAAATGTGATGAAGGGTCAGTACAGACCAACTTGTCTTTGTTTCTGCGGTCAATTTAATTCTTTGTTATATTTTTTTTTCCTAAAGTTTTACAGTGACGATAGCAAATGTGGACACATATTGCAGGTTTATTGTGGCAGCACTTTGGGAAGGTCGCTGGTTCCATGGTGGCTTATCTTTGTGGCTTATTTAAGTGGATTATCTTTGAAACTCTCCACTATATATATATAAAATCTTATTTGTGCAGGCTTTTCCCTGATTTTGTTTGTCTTATGCGTCTTGACCTTTTAAAGTATATATTTTGAATGTGTTTTGTTTTTGATTGTTAAAGTGCTTTGTGACCCTGGTCTAGAAAGACCCTTTACATATTATATATTAATATATTTAATATATTTTTTAATATATTTACTGAGTTTGGGGGCAGGGTGGAGCGAAAGTATCTTCACATTCTATTCTGTTAATCTTTGTATCCTTTGTCTTTGTTAATTGTTCTTTTTATTTCTCTTTATTGTTCTTATTTTTATTTTTCATGAATAATCATCTGTATTGCAGTGTGCTAATTGGAAAAACAATATCCAATAAAGGATCAATAAAGTTCTATCTGTCTATCTATCTACAAATAACCTTTACTTTACTTTACAATGGCTGAGCTTCTCACCCAGTCTCAGAAGGAGAGTCCTTGCGTGAGTAGGAACATAGAAGAACCTGGAAACCAAGAGCTATAGCCTTTTGCTTATAGTTTTTAGTTTCACCAAAAATAAATAAACACATGTTTAACAAAACCATATTTCCTTATTTGGTACTGGGAGTGACTATGACTCATAACACAAGACACTCACGTTTCACCTTGAAACACACGAGCACTTTCTTATCTACACAATAAATTCCTTCTGTTGACTTTTCCTTCTTGGACAAGTTCCCAGATTTATTTTCGACATTTATAATCTTTCATTTCCAGGAAACCGAAATGTAAAGATTTACATCTGCCACGTTTTTGGGTCACAATACGGGAATGATGGCAATGTTGGAGGTGAGCTAGATTCTAGACTATACCAATTCTATTTTTTTTGTTAACATTGTATATTTAAGGCTCTTGAAGCCTTTATGAAAATGAATCGACATTTTTTTAATCTTTTCAATATTTTTGACATTGAATTCAATTGAAGTTCAAGTTCTTTTATTGTCAAATATACTTGTATCAAGACATACAGCATACAATTCTAGTCCTCTCAGACCCACGATGCAAAGCATGAAGGCGGTTGAAAGGACATTAAATAAGACATTCAAGAAAATAAATAAATAAAATAAAACAAAATAATAAAATAAATACAAATAAATAATCAACAAAATGAAATAAATAATCAACAATACTTTAATATCAAAATTATAACCGAATTAAATCACATTTAACAGGTACATGTATCTTTTGACATTATTTATTTAACGGTCACACCCTCTGGTCGAAAGTCTCGACAGCACTGACGTCAGTGAGACGAGTCTCGCGAGATCTTGAGCCAGGCGTCGTGCCTCTTATAACCAGCCTCAGCGCCGTGTCCTCCTCGTTCGTCCTCAGTGCAGGATAACGTCGTTACAGTCTAAGAGCACAGCAGTTCTGTTGTAACACCGTCTCGTAACATCTTCCAGTCGACCGAAGGACTTCTTCTACGGACTTACAATCAACATTTGACGCATTTTTCAAGGTAACGTATTATTATTTCCGGGTCTTTACCTTTTTTAGTTTTCTCACTTGTGGGTGTAGCTTCCCGGCTAACATTAGCCATCACCGGGGTAGGTCATCCGCTCAGAAGCCTTCGATCCTCGCTTCTTCCATTCACTTCTGTCTGTAGTTGGGCTTTTTGACTGAATGAGGGAATTTCTTCATCGATAGATGACGTTTTTACTTTGTATTTAAACCGTAGGTGTGAGTAATAGTAACTATAGTCAACTACTGTGGTGTAACCACGTCAGTTCACACTAGTGATCACCTGTAATGTATTTTTTTTAGTTGTGTTTTTTTTAATATAAATATAATCCCACCGTGTTAATTCGTTCAAATAAATAACTTTTATATAATATTGTATATAATGTTGATCTTTTGTAACTAGTTTGAGAATAAATGTCACGTGATTTTAATAGTTGTCCCCGACAAACTGGTTGAAGGAGCCAAAAGGGCAAACAGGCTACAGGGTGACATTTCTATTAGAAAGTCAGATTTGTGTTTATTCTAGTTTAATTGTATTTATCAATAAATATTATTTCTATATTCGGTATTTCATACTACTATGCTACTAACATTTACTGGTGTTTACCTTTTATAGATGAATGACTTGTTTAAGGTTCTTGGCTGAAATATATTTGATCTCCCCCACAGACAATCGTCATCACTCATCATGGATGTGATCGTGCGTCGCTGTCCCTTCCTGGCTCGCGTGCCTCAGGCCTTCATGCAGCAGCCTAGGTCATCTCTGGCCATCTACGCCCAAAAGTGTCCCCTCATGATGGAGTTGGCTTCCAAACCAATGATGCCGTCAATAGCACGCGCCCTGTGTTCGTCCTCTTCGCACCAGAAGAGCGATAACCCTACACCTGAGGGTCAGTAATGAATAAGATATGATGGATAAAAAAAACTTCATCATGCTGACTTTCTTTGTATGTCATTCTAGTTGAGACCAATCTGCCACGTGGACACGGTGTGCCTCCCTCTGGCCAGGTTGTGGGCTCTAAATGCCCGTTCCTGGCAGCTGAAATGGGCCAGAAAAACAGCAGCGTGGTACGACAGGTTGGAATGGAGTTCCAAGAGGATGTTCAGGAAGTTAGGACAGTCCAAAAAGGTCAGACTTGGTCATAAATTGTTAATTTATTGGTTATTTTGTTTGTTCGCTAAATATTTGTTTTTCTTCTGTGTAGACGTCCCTCAGGCCCAGGCTAACAAGCCACCCACTGCATTGGATGGATCAAAACTGATGAAGACCCTCATGAAGCAGCGTCCAAAGACGGTCTCCCATTTGCTTCAGGACAACTTCCCTGGAAGCTGTATGTCACTAAAACTAGCCATAACAATGTGAACCTATTCGTTTGTTAAAATACGTTGTTTTTTTCTTCTTTCCCAACAGTGTCCCGCTTCCAGTACGATGAATTCTTTGAGAAGAAGATCGAGGAGAAGCGAAATGACCACACATACCGGGTTTTCAAAACTGTCAACCGCAAAGCCAACGAGTTCCCGATGGCAGATGACTTCACCGCCTCCTTGGATGAGAAAAAGGAGGTTTCGGTGTGGTGCAGCAATGACTACCTGGGAATGAGTCGACACCCTCTGGTGAAGCAAAGTATTATGTGAGTCCTCTATGTATTCTTTTGTTTATCCGCAGAAATGTTTTCACTGGACCATGTTTACTTGTAATCTAGGCTGCCCTTGTGTTTTCCTTTATTTCATAAACTTCTCAAGAGAGAACATTGCTGTAACATGACTCATACTCCAGATACCGTCATTTGTGTGGCTGCTAGATAGTCTTACCTTCAGTGGATACTTAAGTCCTCGTGGGTCTGCATCTAAGGTGTGGCTGAAACCTGCCTGTATCAACTTGCTTTGGTCTCTGGAGTAATAGCTTTTCCTACAGCAGGCCTGCTAACCTTGAATGAACATGTTTACTATTAGGTTAAATAAATTAACTATTTTCGGTTTCTTTATGAAGTTACTCAATGCTACTTTTTTTTTTTTTTTTTTAGGGAAACTTTACAGAACCATGGATCAGGGGCTGGAGGTACCAGAAACATATCTGGAACCAGCAAGTTTCACGTTGAGCTTGAACAAGAACTGGCAGACCTTCACAACAAGGACGCAGCACTGCTTTTCACTTCCTGCTTCGTGGCTAACGACTCCACCCTTTTCACCCTCGCCAAGATGCTACCTGGTAAAAAACAGAATTTCTTGAGTAAAATTTCTGAGATTTTTATTTAAAAACTTTCATCTTTGTTATCTCATTGTAGGTTGTGAGATCTACTCCGACGCAGGGAACCATGCCTCAATGATACAGGGTATCAGAAACAGCGGTGCTAAAAAAATCATATTTCGTCACAATGACTCGTCTCACCTCAGAGAGATGCTCATGAAGGGCGATCCTAACAAACCCAAGATTGTGGCCTTCGAGACTGTTCATTCCATGGATGGTAAGTCCAACTGAACTGATTAAATCATTAAAGTGAAACAATAATTTTACTAAAATGCTCTGTCTTTATCCCAGGTGCTGTGTGTCCTCTAGAGGAGATGTGTGATATCTCTCATGAATTCGGCGCCATTACATTTGTTGACGAGGTCCATGCCGTGGGCCTCTATGGTGCCAGAGGAGGTGGAATTGGGGATCGGGATGGCATCATGCACAAGATGGATATTATCTCTGGAACATTAGGTTAGCATGATGTGATATCCCTTTATTCTTACCCTACTAGAGACATTTAAATTGTCACAGAGGTTGACAACATTTTACATGAATATACAGTATATTAAAAACATACAGGACACTTGTATAAAAAAATAAACCGTAATATTTATAGTAAAAACTGATTATAAACTAATTATACAATTAAATAAAATGGTGATACAGAAGTGGGAGGAGAAAGTAGTAAAGCTAATTAAAACATTTATTTATTTAATATTGACCGTGGTAGGCAGAAAGGTGCTGCAGAATCTCCTTCCTGAAGGGTGACTAATTCTAGCATTGAAGGTGATGTTCAGTTACAACATATTTGCTGTAATGTTTTATTGTTGTTGTTTTTTTTTGTTGCATTATTCACATCTAACTGTTTTTTATATATATATATATATATATATATATATATATGTGTATGTGTATGTATGTATGTTAAATTAGTTTTTGGTTAATCATATGATCCACAATGTCTTCATATGGATCAAAGTTATATAACTAAAAAAATGTTCCCTAAATAGCCTAGATTTGAAATAGCCTAGATTTATCTATATAAATGCAAATTATCTTTCCTAACACTTCAGTTTCATTCGTGTCACTCAATATTCCAAAGGGCTTACAGAAGCCTGAGCAGCTCCGTTGTTGCTAGGTGACCGTGGGTTCCTGTTGTGCGCCGATTGAATTACTGTGTCAAGCAGAAGAGCATGTTATGTCTCACCAGCTCTTGCAATCTGTCCATCAGAAATATCTGTTTTTCTGAGCAAACTACACACAGACAATTATATTGCTTAAATTATGCAAGTAATCAGATTCAGACCAGGGTCAAAAAGCACTTAAACAAATAAATACCATAAAATGCTAAGACAACATGGAGACAAACACAGCAGCCCCATGTTAAGTTAATATCTAATGTCCTTCCAGGAAAAGCGTTCGGGTGCGTGGGCGGCTACGTTGCGAGCACGTCTACTTTGGTGGACATGGTTCGCTCATACGCCGCAGGCTTCATCTTCACCACATCATTGCCTCCAATGCTGCTGGCCGGCGCCAGACAGTCGATCCAGGTCCTTAAGGGAGAAGAAGGCCGGGCGCTCAGACGCAAACATCAGCGCAACGTTAAGCTGCTCAGGCAGATGCTGATGGACTCTGGACTGCCTGTGGTTCACTGTCCAAGCCACATCATCCCTGTCAGGGTAAATGAACCACCGCAATGTGTTTAAACACTCAAAATGTTCTGGATCACACAATAACGCAACGTGGTTTTCTTTCAGGTGTCGGATGCCGCAAAGAATACCGAGGTGTGTGACCTAATGTTGAGTCGCCACAATGTCTACGTGCAGGCCATCAATTATCCGACTGTGGCCAGAGGTGATGAGCTCCTGCGTATTGCACCAACTCCTCACCACACCCCAGAGATGATGAAGTACTTCGTCGGTAAGATGGCTTCTTTTTCGAGTGCCTTTTTTTCCCACACGGATGCAGATTGTTAAGCACATGGAACCTTATTGTCATCAATGAAAAATATATTTACCCCTAATATCCAAATGACAAGGACATCTTTATTAGAATAATTCAGTTCTTGAAACACTTAAATGCCACAGAAAAACACTTTTGCATCGATGCGTTGTGAGCATCAATGTATTTCCGTCCCCATAGATGAGGTTATGTCACTTCACTTGCTTCAGTGAATCATGTGATGTAAGGTTTCCCACAGAACTGAGTTCTTGGACATCTGATATCAAAACTGACATGTCTGGGGGGGAAAGGACTTAAATGAGTATGTGACGGTATAAATTTGTCCAAACAAAACTGTAATGTATCATTTCTGTCTTCAGATCGACTGGTGGCCTCATGGAAGGAGGTGGGTCTGCCGCTGAAGCCTCACTCGTCGGCTGAGTGCACCTTCTGTCAGCAGCCGCTGCACTTCGAGGTGATGAGCGACCGCGAGAAGTCGTACTTCAGCGGCCTCAGTCACCAGATCTCAGCCCGGGCTTAGGGCCGGCAGGAAAGAGCACATATAACTTGTATCCCATTCCTTCATCTCTGTCCTAGAGTGTACTATCTTTGATAATCCCTAAAACATTATTTTAAAATATATATCAGAAGTTCTATATGCTCAAATAAATTGTCAAACGAACATGTCTTGTCTGATGTCTTACTTCATTATAATGGTTCTTGCTCTGACGCATGTAGAAGAGTTCAAAACAACAACCTGAATCATAACCACAGAGGTAATTGAAGAATCCAGGTGACCTACAAGAGCTTTTCTTTACAAAAGAAGAACTGGGTCAACAGGTGACCACAGCAAAACTGACAATGACAAGGTAATCATTGGGATCCACTGACCCAGTTTGGGAAAAATAGACCAGTCGGGAAAAATTAATCGCCTGACCTTTTAGACATGAACCCCTGACATCAAGAGTTGTTCTACTAACCTAACACGAATGAGATGAAACGCTTCGCTTTGTGACTACAAATTTTATCATTCAGTAGCGTGTTGAATAACCAGGTGGACTTCTTCCCCTTCACCTCTCTTTATTTATAGAAGCATTTCCTCCTTTTAATCTTAAGGTTTTAAGCTCTCTCGACATTTACAGAAGGTCTTTTGTAACCGGTAAACTTCCTCATGGCAGACTTTAAAAAGGTACATCAATGCAATCACATGATTCATTGTTTTACTGGTCGAACCGGTTCACCTACTCTAACGCGAGCAAATATTTATTAAGACGGTGTTTACTTCCTGGTCCAGTTTTTGACCTTTTTTTTTTTTAACTGCTATTATTCCCCTATCTCTTGACTATTCCAGCCTTTTGTTTACAGCAATATCAGGAAGTAGCATAGCAAATATGGGACTTCCTGACTAAAATACTACATAAAAGACTGCCAAGATTTGTGAAATCTCCTCAATCACAGTTAGAACACGCCCTGTTCTGAGCCCCCTCCTGTTTACCCTACTGACATATGACTGACATATGACGACCAGGAATTCAAGTCGTCGTACAAACGGTGATGTTTGCCCAAGACACAATAACGGTGGGACAGTAATGGATCTGACTTAAGACAGGAGGACTTAAAACCTTGATCGTTTGTAGTGAGAATAACCTCTGAACCAATAAAAAGATAACCTATGACATGATTCTGGACTTTCAAAAATCACTCTTTAGTCCTTTGGTCATATTGAGTTTTTTCCCCATCATCTAGGGAACATGACGACTCGACACTCCAGTAACCATTATTTTCATATCTTTGACATGTGTTGTTACTTCCAGGGATAATGAATTATCATTAAAGGTAAGAGGTAAAAACAATCTGAATAGAGTTTGAATTGGAGATCAAGGTTCACAGCTGGTTGTAAAGTCATCCGGGGTTAAATATGTGATCATTCATCAAGTTTAATCTCTTCAGGAGTGAACCAAAGAACAATAAACAAGCCACTGACACCGTTTCCTCCCCACTATGGCGAGGGTCTCGCTTCAAGGTAAGGAAGAGGCCGATTGATGATCTCACCGATGGAACTGGAAACGCCTCTATGGAGACACATTGGAATAGGTGGGAAACAGCTCATCAACACTATTCCCGCCATATAGAAGGATTAGCTGATATTGTTGCAGCTCAAGGCGATTTGAAGACTCGGGTTATATTTAACAATTATTCATGCGCTCCTTTTGGCAGAGACACACAAACAAGAATAACCCATCACGTGTAAATGCCATGGAATCCAACAACTCCTGGTTTAATGCTGACTCGTGTGGACAGTATAACCTTATAGAGAACCCGAGTAGAAATGATTTATAAAGATAGAAATAAATCACACAGTATGTCATAAAAGGTTGCAGTTAAAGAAGTTGCACTTCTTTGTACTTAAGTAAAATCGGTGTTAAAGTGAGACCTTTGAATGCTAATGAATTAACGATAAATAAAACAGCAAATAAATACTATCTAATAATCTAAATAATGTGGTTGGTCTGGATCAAGTCATAATAAAAGCCTTTCGGAAGGTTTACCCAGGGCCCTTGATTCGTACTTGGTTTCCCTCTTTAATTCCTTCTATTCTAATAATTCAAGCACATTTTAATAAGGTAATAAATAAAGTTTTAGGGAAAGGTGTTTATAAACTGCAGAACACTGGTTTTGGAGTTATGCATTGAATGGTTCCAAGTGTATCTTTAAAAAAAGGTTGCTTGGTAGAAAGGTTGATCTAATCCAAATTTAATCTTGTAAAGCCGATAAAATACTCACCTAACATAAGTAAATAAAGTCATTTGGATCATAATTATAAGCCCAAAAACCTTTATAAACAACAAAACTGAAAACGCACAACTGTGTTATGTAACACTTAAAAAAGGTTTCGTGTCAAACTCTCCTTGACTTTGCCAGATCCATGTGTTTACCCTTATCCCACATTTCCAAGGCTGCTGGCGTGCTGCCACACGCTCGGCCCTGATGAAAGTACAAGGATATCTGGAGACGTATAAAAGATCCTGAAAAGTTGACACATGCTCGCAGTTCCCTTATCAGTGGAGAGTAAACACTTACAACCTCGCAATACTTGTAAAACCTCACAACCAGAAGTACATTATCAAGAATAATGGAGGTTGATAATATGATGGATGGATGGATGGATGGATGACTGTGTCTTTCTTGGCGTGGTCCTATAGTTCATTTTTTGTATTTATTTAGTATGCTTTATCATTTTCATTTTATTCATGGTTTTTGTATCTTGATTTTTCATTTATTATACAGACTCACTACCTTTTTAATGTAACAATGTGACTTTGATTGTTTCCTTCAACCCACTTTCAAATTATAAAGAAACTAAAACCAGGTGAACAAAACTGACAAACAACACACAGTGTCTCGAAATGTCATGTTTAAAAAAATAACAACATTTACACAGAGATACCTTTGTCTGTCTGACATAGACAAAAAGGAAAAGCTTTGAAATGTCCGGAAACTCTACTTTTTTTAAGATCAATACTCCCTTTGTTAGAATGTTGGTTTCATCAGTTTCTTCTCCTTTACGCTTTTAATACAGACCCCAAAAAAGTCAAGTCCTGTGCTTTCACAGTGTGTTTAATAAAGACATAACCCCTGAAATCAGTTGTTCACGCTTCAAACATGAGTCACAATGACTACAGTTGGGTTCAGTACAATTCAGGGAGTGTTAATGGACCAGTTCAGTTCTTAACTCTTGTGTTACCTCAGGTTCAAGGTGACCCAAAGGCCCTGTTTGTGGTATTCCTTGTGTTGCCTCTGTAATAGAAAACTAAGAAATAGAATAAATAAAACCCAGACAGTGCAAGGGGAAAAAACATTTGATAGCCATCAGCTGGTGTCTTTCCACAACAAAAAAAGACAACCAATAACAGACTGTTGCACCAGTGCTGTGTTGTGTTATGCTTGTGTAACATGCAAATATCTCAGTAACAATCTATATTAGTTTCAGATCTCAAAAGTAAGTATTTTAAAAGCTAGCAGGGGAGCTTCTTGGGTTTTTTCTTGACGTCCTCAATGGTCAGCAAACATTCCAGGAACCTTAAATCAGAGAGAATCTGACAAGAGTGCACGCTCAGGTCACATGCTTGCCTGAAGTTATAACCCCTCCCTGTCCTCACTGCCCCACACATCTGTTGCTGTCACTGACACTCCAGGTAGACTTCCCCATTCATGTCAACTGCCACAGACACATGACTCTGACATGATGCTTTTTTGTGTGTGTGTGTTTAGCAAACGATCAGCGCCCCAAATGAAAACAGGTTCGATTCACCTTCACCTCCCCCCAGTACTGCCCTGTGAGGTTGTGGATTTTGTGTCAGGCTCTCTTGACACCTCGAGTCTGTCTAAACAAACGTGAAATCATGCTGAAAACACTTCTGCTTCCAAGGACGCTTGGTCAACATAGCCTTGACACATTTCAGGACTTCTTCATCTTCTTCAGAAAATACATTTGATTGTTTTTTTTAACCAGCTACACAGGCCTATATATAGACTAATGACACATGAGCTGGGAATTCATTATTTTTAAGTCTTATATTTGGTGGAATTTTACTTTTAACTGGTGTATATTTAAAAAGAAGAACATAATGTAGATGGTAAAAGCAACACTGAAAACAATAAAACATCTTTAATGGTTCAAGAATACTATCACAGCTGATAAATAAAGATCAGGACTCAGGTCCTGGATCTAAGAGTACTCAGTCATAACCATGTATCTACCAGATGGCTCTCTTTGGTACATTCCACAGTCCTCAGATCTATATTAACTTTAAAACAAATGAGGAAAAAACAACGCAATTTCAGTCACCACTGTCATTTGTTTTAACAATTGTATATTGTCATTATAGTATTTTTAGCTCTAAACACAATATTCATGAGCAAGAAGAAGAAGAAGATGCGTTCCACAATGTCTACCAACACAATTTAAACATCTGTTCTATTTTTGGAATGTTCCACTTTTATTTTTGTTTTATTTTGAACTCTCACTTCCTGTTCTCTCCTTTTACTATTTCCATAAATTGACTAGTTACACACACCTAGACCTCTTCCAAAATTAAGAAGCTCACTTACTTCAACCCATCTGAGGTTTGTAGTTGTTTCTATTCTTCCCTTCCGTGGATTATTCTTCTTAGACTTTTGCCTTTTTTTACCCTTGTGCCTCACCGCTTACTCTGTGTCTTCTATTCTCTTTCCAGGTTCCTAGTTCTTTCCTTTTGTTTTCTCTTATATTCGACTCTAGTTTTCTTGGTTTATGTGTTTATTTGATTGTATTGATTGGACATGTTTTTAAAAAAAAAATGTAATTGGTTACTCTCTCCATCAATCGGGTTCCGCCCCTTGAACATGATGATCAACATTCTAGTCATGAAAGTGAGCAGTGGACAATCTCACTCTCACTCTGCCTCAGTTTGATCTTCAGACGTAGGAGGCCTGCTGTGTTGGACGCTGGACCCTGGGTTTGTTGTTGGCCTCATGCTCCAGGAAACGGCAGGTCTCTGGAGCCTCTAGGAATGCCAGCATGTGACTCTTTTCACAGAAGGCCGGTGTCACGTCTTCATCAAACGCCTGTGATCAACGATGAAAGGAACGTTCGCACAATGCTGTGATTTATGAAGAAATGAAGACAGACGGCTAGAACTGGATCATGTCTTTTATGAGCCAATGATCTAACCACAGCTTGACATCTTCTCACCTCACCTTGAAAAAACAGACAAAAAAGTAATTTACACTTAATTCAGGTTGAAATCATGAGTTTGTAATTGAACCTTATGACTTGACTGACATGTGAGTTCAGCTCATACATGAGACACGCTCTCATGTGGTTACTCATTAACTCTTCACGAGGAGGAAGTCAAATATGTCAGAAGCAGGTGTTGAGGAAACTCTCCTCCGCTCGAACGTTTCCTCTTTCACTTCTTTTTAATCAACCCGACTTTGTTAAGGTTTTTTCCTCATTATAAGGAAGAAGAGAAACGTTTACTGGAACATTTGAAGTCAAATGTTTTCTGTGATTAGTAGATGGGATTATATACATATTAATTTTGACAGTCCATCATTATCCTGAAGATAATGGCAGCATTTGTGTGTCGGTAACATGTTTCAGATGTTTGTAAATCAGAGAATGTTCCAATTAAGATGCAAGGTTTGTCAGCGTTGACAGATTGCGTACAGTGAGCACACAAATATATATTTTTGGGTTAATATGTTGAAATACATATGGTGTTTCGTAATTAAAGTAGGTCAAATGAAAAGATGAAATTTGTGCATATACAGTAGATCATTATAAAAAAGTTAGGTTTGCTTTTACTCATCAATCTATTATTGATGGTAACTGTTGCGCTTGTTGAACGATGGTGAGCAAAATGTTTTTCCAAAAGGGGCCACATCATACACTGGGACTATTGCTAGGGGTTACATAAAAAAAGTTTTCATTAGGGTTTAAAAAAATGTATGGAAAGAAAAAAATGAAACTGTAATATGATTCTTTTTTTTTTATACTTCTTTTTTTTTATTTTATTCTGACAATATGTATATATTAATTATTAAAAATGAGAAGTATAGAAATATTTAATCTTAAACAAGAGACGAATCCACATCTACAATACGGAACTGAAAATAAATAAAAAAAACTACTGAGGGATAAATACAGTTATGTCTGAACTTATTTAAAAAACCTTTAGCAAAAAATAAATAGTAAAGGGCCACTAACATCTCCAACTCTCCTGACTCATGTTTCAGATGTTGGAGTCTTTCTCTCCAAGATGCTCTCATCATGATCATGTTATGAAGTCAATACTTTATAGAGTTCTGAAATCTCAACGAACGAGAGGTTACGTGAGCAGAGTCCATTATGATGTAATAATGGCTTCACTCCTCCTCCACCCAGCTGTAATCACAGCCCACTTTGTTTATACAACAAGTCCCTTGGAGGTCGAGACTTCTGGAATTGATGACGTGTGGTGACAAACCTTGATGTTTGACCAATCACAGCAGAGGGGACTTTTTTTGGTAAAATAAGTATTTTCAGTGGGCAGGGCTAAAGCACATTTTCTAACATAAATATCTTGATTTAAAGAGAGTTTTGTACAAACAGACACATACTGGTGAGTACTATAGAGGTCCAAGACCTATTTATTTTAATTCCTTTGCAACGTTGCATCATATGGGAAGTAAAGACAACCCTTTTGCTGTGGGGATGAATATTTAGAATAAACATAAAACAAAAGGAACAAATTAAATGTTTATTTAAAAAACAAACCATTGGACAGTTTCATTGTTTCAGGTCTCTTTCGGGAAATTGTTTTTTTACAATAGCCAGAGAGAGCAAATACAGCAGTTTTTCATTAAAAAAAATAATCAAAATAAAATAAGAACAAGAACAAATAGAAATAAAGAGAAAGAACAGGATGATACAATCTAAGTCTAAAGATAAAGAACATAGATCAAAGAAGAAGAAAAAAAGACAAAGGATACAAAGATTAACATAGAACAGAACATCCAGATACTTTGACTCCACTCCTGCCCTCGAACTCAGAATTGTACAATTGAATAGCCCGAGGAATGAATGAGTCCTTGAGTCTATTTGTTTTGCACCTGGGAAGGAGCCAAACCTAATTATTATTAGTGAAACCTAATCAGCTTTATTCTTAACCTCTGTCTGTCAAATTGAGTCGGACATGTGTCCCTTCAGCGGCTCCACACTGTGGTCTTTCTGTGGCTGTGAGTGGGTCTTGATGGGGTCAGTGTGGGCCGACCTCTTCACAGACTGGCCAGAGTCCAGGTCCGCCAGCTGGACATTCCTTTCCCCTGTGGCTCTTTCAAGTGCGGACCCTGATGAGATATGATTGTTTCTTGTTTAAATCTTTTTTTTCATTTTAAATACTGATGCTCTAATGAGTTGGATATCAAGAATGATTGAACCCAGCAGCTGTCCAACTTTTAATAAGAAGTCATTTTCTTTTCTAAAATTCTCTGCAAACAGAATCATTATGGAGACTCAGAACGAGTCATTCTTTCAAACCAGTTTACTAAATTGTTAAATAGGATCCGTTCTGCTTGCAAGACCTGGGGCCATTTGTTTCTGTGTGAGGCTGTTAAACAAGATTTTAATAACACATCCTGCAGACACGGCCGAGACAGTGGCAGGTTTGACTGGTGGTTTCATGCGTATGCGAAGCACTCTGCCGTCACGCACAGGTATTAGCTTTAACTTATTGGTCATATTATGTAACATTTTTAAACCTTTTGTAAGAAATACAACACAACAATCTGTTACAGTTTGACATAAGAACCTTCTATTGTATAAGACTCTCACATAATCCTACAAAATATACAAATACCTATTTTAAGGTCAGGATTGCTCTATTTATTTTAAATCAATTAATATACACACATGAGAATCCTTACATCCACAAAACAAACATTCAAATGTTATCTGATATATTTTTCATTTATTTTTTATCTTTCTTCATTTTTATAAAGAGCAAAACCATGTTTATATGAATGTAAAATAAACAAAAAAGATAAAACACCTATTTACTGTGCCATCCTTATATAAACACTGATAAATTACTAAATAAACAGGAAGTAAATTAAACATGCTATAATTAATTAAAAATGTTTCCATATGATAATTACCTGTTCAAGTCCATAATAAGATCCATCTATTTATTTTTGATTAATCAATATACATTTAGGACATTAAAACGTACTTTGTTTAATTATTCATTTTATTTTAGATTTGTTTTGTTTATAAATACCAAAACACCTTAGTATAAATCTATTTACTGCGTAAACTTAATATTGGCAGTGATAAATTCCGAAACAAACACAATAAATGAAACATTATATAATTGATGTTCAATGTTTCCATTTGACAATTATCTGTTCATAAAGAGTTCCCTATATTTATTTTAAATACATTTTAAATATATTAAATTATAATATATTAAAATGTATATACACATATGATGTGCAAATGTTGCTTTTTTTTACATATTCATTTTATTTTTATCTTTAGTAATTTTATAAATAACAAAAGCAAAAGAAAATAAATAAACTGAAATAAGTTAAACCCACATCACTCACCATGTCAGGAAATGACAGTCAGCTGCTTCTTTATATTATTGTTGTTACGCCACATTCATAGGAGATGAACAAAAGGATTTGATTGACATCTTCAAGCCTACATAAGACCACTTTTACTAAAAACATGTTCAAAATTCCATAGAGAAACTTTACCGGTCAAGGAACAAGGAAGTATTACTGTCTCATCAGAACTCCATAATTTGAATTCCAAATAACAATTAACATTTTCTCTCACGACTTCCTCTTCACTATTGACGAGAACTGTGTCCACGCCTGAGTAACCAGAACAGTTTTGCTGGAAGTTTCCTTGTAAAGAAATCCTCGGCAGGGTTAGTGGAGCAGAGTTCTCCACAAACGTCGGTGCGTGAGAGCAACTGGCGATAAGAAGCAGCAGATAAGAAGCACGAGGGTTTGTGTGAGGGTTACTGGGGGCTAAACACACAAATAATGAATCGGATATCAAACACAATTACACACATTTGGTTATAACCGTTGATATCAGAGCGAAGTCAACGTGTGTGTTTATAACTGGGTGTGTTCCAGTGAATGTGTGTGAGAGGGTAAATCAAATAAAAGCTTTGGAAATAGAGACTTTGCTCAGATGTTGCTTTTATGTAATGATGACAGATGCTTTTAAGTTAGTGTAACGCTGGCTCATAGTTTATACTAGTATTCTTTTTTATTATTATATGTTATTTAAAATCAATTAAGAAAATATCACATTCTGCCTTTGGCTCTTAATCTGATCCAACACTTCCTGTTTAAAAAGTTTCTTCTTATTGTGTAGGTCATTGTGTAAGACACATATTAAACACCTCAGAGATGAATCCTTACTGAAAATATTCAGGTGTCATTTTGCCACAGAGCAGATAAATTAATCTTTACCACCTGGACAGACTCACTCCATTTATTTCAAAATATTTGATGCTCATTGTCTTTTAAAATGTCCTCAAATAATGTTAGAAGTCTCAAACTTAATTGGAGATTTAATTCATTTAGACTCTTATATTCATATAATACAACGACCGAGGACTGAGCTAGCGCTGTTAGCTAGCTAGGCTAGAAGGTTTATCAATCCCTCTAAAATGTCCTACACCTTACATTTCATTATTCATCCATTCGAGAATTCTACCTTTTACTTTCGCAGCTCAAAGAGAACGATATGAGTAACAGGAAATGATGCTGCCGAGGGCTTTAGCAATGTGTTTTGTCATCATTGCCACAGATGCTAACTGCTAACTGTTTTGTAAGACTTCATCTTAGTCAAGCTGCGGCGCTGCAGAGAATGCAGTGAAGTTGTGTATTTTTTTTTTTTTTTTTAAAGAATGAATAAAGTTTCCTATTTGATATGAAGGTTAAACATTTATTTGAATACCTCTGTCAATTATTTCAATTTCAATACTTGTTCAAGTTGTGAAGGTACACTGGTGGCTGGACAAACACAAACAATCGCATCTTTAATGATTAAAAAAACAACAACTAGAATGAAGGTGTTAGCAAGAGTTAGACTTTGTACCGTCCGGAGTTAAAACAAACTAGGATTATTATTATTTTAAGCACTCTTTTTGCAATTAAATTTTACCATTTTTTTCATGCAAATATTCTGTGTTTATGTTGCGGTTTTAGTGTTGGAATGATACTTCGGGCCACTAGATGGCAGCAGCCATTATGTCCTCTGCAGCTAAATGTACTATTAAATTCTGCAATATCCAAGCGAGGACTGAGAACAAGAGGATACAGTCGACTCCAGCAGCTTTTAAAGATGATCTTTGGACATATTTTGGTTTCAAAATGACTGAAGGCAGTTACGACTTCATCAAGAGTCATGTGGTCTGTAAATTCTGCAACACCAGAGTCAAGTACTCGACAATGATACAAATATATCCTACAGTATCGCAATATATCGTATCGCTGCCCCTGTATCATGATACGTATCTTATTGCCAGATCCTTCACAATACATACCCCTAGTATTCCATAGTCCTGCTGGTGAACAACACAGTCTCAAATGAATCTACCCAGAAACAGTCTGTGCTGCCAACAGGAGTCACATGAATGTGCTGAGAACACACAATCATAGCATTATTACAGCAAATTATACCCTATTAAATACAAGCAGCTACAAAGAGAAAACTCAGTCAACCTGCAAGACTTTGTCGACAAATGGTCTTGCCTAAAAGACCACATCTGGACATTTCTGTCAGCGATTTTGAAATCTTTGTTTTCGGCAAAGGTATTGATGAAAAAGCCACGATTAAATTCTATAAAATTAACAATATTAGTTGTGTTGTGGCGAAATTATAGCTGTTTGTTTGTTTCAAACAACAGTCTCCTCGCCAGACTACAAACTATCAATTATACATGCAAATTAAAAATATAATTAAGCAGCGAAACAAACAGTCCTGACATGAATTCATTGTCTACATTCAGCAAGTATTACCTCGTGACAGATCTTAAATGGAGTCATTACTAAAGAATCTCATGCCAATAAACGATGATGGAGTTTATAAAACAATAATTGATTGACATTTTTATTTGATTTAATTTTTTTAATTTCTTACGAAGATATGTAATTGTGACATCGCAGGTCTTGTGAGGCAAAAGTAGGTCACACCGAGAAAATATTCCACTCTCCTCTAATCCTTCAAGGATGAAAAACAGGCTGCTTTAATAGTTCTGAAGTAATTCTGAAATACTTTTCAGACACATTTCTTCATGGATTGAATAGTTCCTTTTGTCCTCTAGGTAACCTGAAAAATGCAGAGCCGCAGCTCTACGTGAGCATTTAAAGAAAAGTATTCTAGTCATTAACAATTTAAATTTTCTAACCGCAGTCACGCCGAGAGGCATGTTTACACACAATAGAGAACTATTTGACACGTTATACAAAACATTGATGTCACATTCTTTTTACTTAAAGAAGACCTTAGATGGAAAAATCAATGTGTGATCAATATTCCATTTTAATACATTATATATTAATAGTGTATATAAATGTTCATTTAAATGCTGTATTTTTCGCATTTAGTCCCATTGAAGGTGTATTTGTGTGATGTAACACAAATATTTCCTTCCCTTGATTTTTTTGCAATTATCCAAACTTGATATAGACAAAAAAATTATGCAAAAATCTCTACATTATTATGATTCTTGAACAGACTCATAGAAGGTTTTATGTGCTAGTGACTGAGTGGTCAAAGATTTTAATTAATTTTGAAAAACACAATAGTATGTAAAAGTAGAAGAAAGGTGGTAATTGTTTGCATTTTTTGGTCATCAGGGCTTGTGATTACATCAGAAAATGGTGACATGCAAGACAATTGATTTGGGTTTATCCTGAGGTGATTGCCTTCTCCAGCAGAAGCAGGTCTAACAACAAGTCAGACTAGGCTGGGGTTGTATAATCTCTGCTACAGCCTGGAAGCCCTATACGATCCGGCAGAAGTGATTGATCGCCTCCCACTCCTAATTCCTAATTCTGCTTCAATCCTTGTGATACAGAAAATAAAATCAAAAATTGAACAAAACAAAATAGGAATTTAGAATGTTCTTCTGTTTACACCTGAGATGTAAGCTATACATGGAAAATCAGCATTAATCACCGAAATAACATTTAATGAATCGCATTTATAAATGTAATTCTCATATTCATTATTACTATACACCGATTTTAAGATTTTGCTTATTATTTTGATTTTCATCACTATCATTATGATTGTCATTGTTATTGTTATTATCATGTCTCATGACTGAGATCAAATTAATTTATATAACCGGTGCTTATTATTTCCCAGTACAGTCCTGACGCCCTGTGGTCATTAAGAAGTACTGCAATGATATAAAATAAAGTAAATAAGTAAATAAAAACTGTAAAAGGCCAAGACATAAGACAAACACAGGAGTCTCAGAGAATCAAGGAAAAGCCTGCACAAATAAAAAAGTCTTCAGATGTTTCTTGAAGGAGTCAGTAGATCCATCAAACGCAGAGGGAGAGGGAAGTTGTTCTAAAGCTTAGGAGCAACAGTCTGGAAGGATTTCTCTCCTCTGGTCCTGAACCGTGTGCGAGGAACCATCAGTAGATTCTGATCCACAGACCTCAGAGCCCGAGCTGGGGTGTAAGGCTGGATCAGATCACTGATGGAAGGTCTGACCATGAATATATCTGAAAGTAAGAACCAGAATTTTAAAGTTGATCCTGAAAGAAACAGGCAGCCAGTGAAGAGTTTTAAGGAGAAATGTGAGTTCTTCTACTAGAGCGGGTCAGAATTCTCGCTGCAGAGTTTTGTATCAACTGCAGGCGAGACAGTTCCTTCTTGTTAAGACATGAAAACAAACTGTTACAATAGTCTAAACGAGAAGACACAAACGCATGGATTACAAGCTCCATATCATGTTGTGACAACATTTTCCTAAGTTTAGAGATTTTTCTCAGTTTAAGGAAAGAGTTTTTGGTCAGTTTTCTGATAAATATGAAGGGCGATGAATGACTTGTGTATATATAAATGTATAAATAAATGTATGAATAAATGTATGAATAAATGTATGAATAAATGTATAAATACGTAACAAAATGTATAAATGTATGAATAAATGTGTGGATAAATATCAATATGTCAAAATGTCAAAATAGATAAACGACTTCTAAATTATTTTTTGTCAAAGAATGGAGCTATTTTACGTACAGATACACATTTTGTCATTTATACAATATATATATATATACACACAGTATATATATACAGTATATAGTTTTTGTTGTTTTTGTTGTTGAATAAATTGATTCAGCTATTAATTATATTGACAAGTTATTAGCAATTTCCTTTTAAAAATACAATACATATTTTCTTTTAGATCGTGTGCTATGCTACTTGTTATATTTTATATCATAATCTACCAGGAGTTTAAATTAAAAGGCGAAGCACTCTGGACTTCCGTGTTCTACGCCAACAAGTGCTACTGTCTCTTTAAGAATTCCGGGCGCTTCCTCAGCGCGTAACAGCGGCGCGGAAACTGAAATATGTTGTTGTCAACGGCAGCTAACTAGCTCTGAGCTCATGCTAGTTATAGTACGAAAAGTGCTATTTTACACAGATAATCGGATTAATCGTTTAATGAAGTTTTAAAAATAAATTAGAGTAGAACAAAGTGAGTCTGCTAGAATCGAAAAGATGTCTTCAACACTGGTAAGTTAGTTTTATTACTGTTTGATCCCATTACTACTTTTTAATTCTATTTTTTATAGATGACTTAACTAATGTTAAGCTTTTTAAAGCTTTTATATCGTTAAACACACATTTATTGGTGTATTTATCTAACACACATGCCACGGAAACTAATATTGACTAACATGGAATACGAGTTTTCAAAGATTCTAAAATCATTAAAACATTGTATCCGATCCATGTTGCACAAAGTATATAAAGTTATGTTATCCAATATAAAAGGCTTTAAGAAAATTGCCATTCAATTCACTACGATTCAAACGAGATTTGTTTGTTAATGAAGTCCATTGAAGACAGCAATATGTCAGCATCTCAGAAAAAAACAAGCCATAAACAATGATAACATTAATAACATAAAAAAAACGAAAACAATAACCCCTTCAAATGTGGTAACCATTCAATAAACAATACTTGTAATAAATAGTTTTCGTACACAGCATTAATATTTAATTTTTAATCAATTATTTCTGCAAAGCTTTTTGCAAAAACGAATTCAGTTATCATTACTAATTTATGACAACAATAGTTGCAACTGTCTGTAAGATTAAGCCATTAGTTTGACTAATGTTTTGAGTTTTTAATATGAAATAAATCTCTTGCATACTAAATTATGTCGGCTAAAGAAAAAAGAAGTAAGAGCCAGATAAAACTACACTCACGAATGATTTGACTATTGTATCATGTACTGATAGAGTATAGATTATTAAACTATATATACAATATACTATAAACTAAAATCCTCATTGTTTTGATTGCAGCGTTTGACATCCCTGCTTTACAGTATTTCTAGGCAGATCTCAATCCACCAGTCGATATTGATGGTATAGTTTAGATCCATCCCTTTTTTTTAATCTTATGACTTTATATAATTTCTGTTTTGTTTTTAATTACTTTGTTGAAAGGTGTTTTTTTTTAACAAAGATTATATTATCTCTGAAGTAACATTAGTTTGTGACACTTCAAAGTCAAAACTCAGGTTGGACTCATACCTAATGACATCCTCATTTTTTGCATTTCCGTTTTATATTCTTATTCTTTGAAGGAGTCAGAGAAACTGTAAACCCTAGTATCCATAAATCGACAAGCTGGTTTATATAAACAAACATGAGCATTCACTGTACTTTTGATTTAATTTATTTAAATTACTGAATGAAATTGTTTTATTGTAGTAGAATGAGAAAGAAAATCAATACACTTAATTATAGCACTATTTTTTTTAACAATATTTGTATATTTTAAACTGCACTTTATTGATTTATTTGCATATTATTTGGCTTTCAAAAATCAATAATAACATTTTATTTTTATCATATCAAGTGTGTAAAATTGTTATTTTTTAAATTTTATTTATGATTGACATGCAAATATTCACAGCATTTGTTTATATTTGTGTTGCAATTAAACTTATGGCCGCTATATTCTTTACATCCTCCGCAGCTAAAATTAACAACGAAATCCCACGAGATCCCAACGATGACTGAGGACATGAGGATACTCCAACTGTTTTAAGGCTGATGTTTTGGTTTCCAAAACATATAGTCAAAGTAAAATACTTGCGTAATAGGGCTGAATGATGTATCATCATATCTATATTGAAATTAAGAATAAATAAAGAATTTTCAGTATATCAGGCAACATTTTAAGTTATGAAAGGTCATATGGATCTGTAGAAAAACTATTACTGAAAAGTGAAGTTGTTGTCTTTTTAAAGACTGTAAAATATTGCAGTGTTGATTTACTTCCCACTATATCAAATACATTAAAGAAAAGCTGACTAAATTTCTTTTTGTTAATATTTTTACTGAAAGTGAGTTATACTAAATAAAGGAGCCTTTTCTACATGTTTTATGTTTGTTTTTTGTTTTTACTTTAATTAAATCAATACAGATATCTGTTAGACATATCGAGATATGAAATTGTGTCCGTGTTGTTCAGCCCTATTGGGCCATAGCACCAATATAAATAGGTAGTACCTACTGTATCGCAATATATCTGTAATGGATACTTGTAGTATTCCTGCCAATACACACTAGTCTTTTTCTTTTTTCGTCTATAGTTGTACATTTACTAAAACAAATATATTGAAGAAGAACAAGAGTATTTCAATAAGACAATTTTATTCATAAATCTGCAGTATAAAATGTATAAAAACACAGAACAGCGAGTATTTTCCCAGCTAACTGTCGACTCCGTATTTGTCAAAGTGTCTCATGATGACACCGAGCTCCAGCTCCACGGTCCCCATGGCCTCGGTGTTGAGTCTGTATCTGTCCGCCCCGCAGTAGATGAGGTCGGGGCTCCTCAGCTGGGGCCCCCCGCCCACAAACACCTGCGCGAGCTGCTCCTGCCACGAGCCCAGGGGTCTCCAGGTCACGCAGCTGACCCGGTGGTGTCCGGGGCTTGACGGGACGTGGCAGTAACCGTAGCCGTAGAGCTCGCACCGACCGAAGGAGTCCTGGTGCCACACCTGCAGGTGCAGCTTCGGCCAGCCCTGGAGGCCCTTGGTGGCGTAGTGCAGGTCTATAGGGTGGCTCCAGTACGCCATGTCCCCCGTCTGAGGCATGTCCACCTGGGTCTGGCCTTCTTTTAGTCCGGACAGGAGCCGCCATGCTCCTCCGGTGTGAACTCCCCACTTACAGAAGAGACTGTTTTGAGGGAAGCCACTCGCTCCCAGGATCTGTCCTATGATGTGGAGCTCGGCCATGATGACCCCGAACCCACAAAACAAAAAGTCAGTCTGTTGCTGTTAGCTTAGCAACACGACCGTTAGCGTCTCCTTGGCAACAGCTCAGGGAGGCGGGAGGGGTTTCTTCTACGCGGTGTAGCGGCAGTGTCGACTTATCTAGACACCACACCGCCCTCTAACGGTGGAGGGTTTAAAATTCCCAATTTAACGTTTAAAATTTACATTGTTATATTATTTATATCCATTCCCATCCATTTCATTAGTGCCTGCAGTTGTACTTTTCGTCGTTGAAATATTTATCTTTATTTATTTATTTTTATTATTTTGTTAATTCATCTGTTATTAGAATTATTTTATTGTCATTGCGCTTGATGGAGTCTACTGACTCCTTTAAGAAACATCTTAAGACGTTTCTATTTGTTCAGGCTTTTCCTTGATTTTCTGGAACTCCTGTTGTGTTATCAGTTTTATCTTGATCTTTAAAATATATACTTTATTGAATATTGTTTTGATTGTTTAAGCGCTTTGTGACCCTGGTCTGGAAAAGCGCTTTACAAATAAAAATTACTTACTTACTTACTATTATTCTTTCTATAAATTTTTTTTTAATCTTATATATTTTAAATTTATATTATAGTTGATTAATTTCGTTTCTTATCGTTTCCTATTTTTAATATGTGTACTGTGTGTATTACAATAATGTGTCGTGAGCTGCTGCGACAAATTTTCCCAATGTGGGGCAAATAATGGTGTGTCATTTAAAAGAAAAGGAGACCATTGATTGGTGCGTTTGTATTTCTGGAAGCCAGGGAGGTCGTTCACTTTGACCCCAGGCAACACAAGGGATACCACAAACACATTTGAGATAACACAAGGGTTAAAATCAGCATGCATTATTTGTATTGTGTTAGTCAATGCACAGGTATTCAAAAAACATTAAATAGATTTTAAAAAAGCTACTCTTTAATGTTAAATCTTATATTTTAAGATTGCCCTTGACATTGAACTACTATTACTATCTAGGATTTACACCCTTCTTTTTGTTTTTCTGCCAACTAATAAGAACCATAGTAATTACACAATTAACTACCATAAAGCAAGAAAATGCAGAAAGTTTCACAAAAAGTTGATGATGAATTAGTCGAGGACAAACCAGCAATATTTTTTGGAATATGTTTAATATAATTTAACTATGTATGAATACATCTAACAATAACAATAATACCTAACAATACATACTTAAAGTGAATTATAGTGGTTTATAATTTTTCAGTCACGTACTTATTATCTCCAGTGATTGTTTTTGATTTGATTTTATTGCTCGCACCAGCCACACCACATCCTTTCTTCATCTCACTTCATTTGTAATGAACTCAAAACTAAAATGTCCATTTGTGTCTCCAGACTGATCCAAGCCTTGACAGAAACTTTAAGGGACACAAGGAAGCTGTCACCGGTGTGGACTTCAGTAGCACTATGAAACAGATGGGTAGCTGCCATTCCATGCATCGTTTGTGTTTGCTCTGTAGAAAAAAAACATGCTTATGTGTCGTATTTTGCTCTCTCAGCCACAAGCTCCATGGACTCGTGTATCATGATCTGGAACATGAAACCTCAGATGCGAGCGTATCGTTTTGACGGACACACGGATGCAGTGCTTTCAGTGCAGTTCTCTCCTTCTGGTCACCTGATGGCCTCATGTTCCCGAGACAAAACTGTGCGACTATGGGTTCCTAACATGTACGTCATTATAACCATAATCAAAATAATAATCTATCTCCATTCGTATCATTTGTGATTGCTCAATTTGTTGATTTTTGTGTGCAACAGGAAAGCTGACTCGACTGTTTTTAAGGCTCACATTTCGGCAGTCCGCAGTGTCGCCTTTTCAGGTGATGGACATAATCTGGTCACAGCGTCGGATGACAAGAGCATCAAAGTTTGGACGGTCCAACGTCAGAAGTTCCTCTACTCCCTAAACCAGCACATAAACTGGGTCCGCTGTGCAAGGTAGGTCTTGATTAAAACTGAAATCTCATTAAAAGTATTAAATTGACATTCTTGGCAACAGGTTCTCTCCAGATGATCGACTGATTGTGTCGTGCAGTGACGACAAATCCATCAGGCTGTGGGACAAGAACAGTAAAGAGTGTATACATTCTTTCTATGATTATGATGGGTGAGTGCCTTAAAGACTATTTAAAAATGTGTTTAAGAGACATTATAGGGAAGTATTTTAATGCCATCAGAACGTTGAATTGTTGAATTTAACGTTAAAAACATTTTATTGAAATTTGGTTGTTAAGCATTTAACTCTTTTTATCACGGTTAAATTCAATCATTTATTAATTGAAAGCTATTTTCTTTTTTATTCAATAATTTCATTAAGAAACTTGTATATTGAAAGGTTGAACTTGTTTTTGCTTTTTGAGTAATTCAAGTAAAACATTTTTGAGTTTGATATTCTAATTCCAATAACTAAAAAAAAAAGAATTCCTAGTAAAATTAAAATAAATCTTAGCCTCTTAAATTAAAAATAATATGTTTATATATGCTACAGTTTTGTATTCAATTTAAAAGGGTATGAAATATAGCAAATAATATTTAATTGTTATTATTTGTTTATTTTATTAATTAGTTTTTAATTTGTTATTCCTTTATTTAGTAAAATTAATAAAATGTATTTTAAAATAAAAATAAATACTTTTTTACCAGTATGTCTAAAATGTAGCTGATGGTGATTTGTCTGCTTCTTGTCAGTTATGCAACCCATGTGGAGTTCCACCCGACCGGCTCATGTATTGCCTCAGCCAGCACTGACAACACTGTCAAGGTTTGGGACATCAGAACCCACAAAATGTTGCAGCATTATCAAGGTAACTAAATTCAATAATGCAAAAAAAAAAACAGTTCTCTTATTTTGGAGAGAATGCTAACACATTTCTGAATGTTCAAATTACTATTGAACACGTTTTGTTTGTGTTTGACCCTAAGAATTATAGTTTACCTCTTTCAACACGTCGCTTTATGCTTCCTCCAGCAGATGGCGCAACTTATCAGAATTGATTTGTTGTTTTTTGTGAGATAGTTCAGTTCAGTGCATTGGACGATTAATCAGATTCATAATGTATCAAAGGGACATTTTTCCTTATCTTATTGAAACGTACTTGCATCCAAACCCAATCTGAAAGCAGCTTTGTTTGTCGTCATTATTGAAGTCCAGAGACAAACCCATAGAGTAGCTTCGCCTGCACATGCATCAGGAGATATGCAGACTTCTCTGTGGAATAACCATAGTGATCCATCCATGTGATTTAAATAGTTTTTGAAAGCAGAAGACAAGTTTTTCATGATTCACACAATCTATTTGGACTTACATAATGTTTAGATTTTCTGTTTTTATCGTATAAGAAAGTGAGTTTGAGAGTGATTTTATTTGTTTTTGTGGGAATTGTTGTTTTACAGTTTAAGTCTTACTCGGACAGAAATTGTAAATGTATTCCGTCCTGGAAAAGGGACAAATACAAAAAAAATTAATCCATGGTACGCTTTATTGAACAATTCTACTGCCACAAAAGACAAGAATTGAATTAACGTTGTTTCATTGAAGCTATACTGAATGAAAAATCTTCAAGTGGCCATCTTTCTTAATTTTCCTCTCTGTCACATATATTTGTTATATATTCTAATGCCGGCCTGGTTAGTTAAATTAAAAAAAATAGTTGTTTCTGTGAAGAGCTGTTGTTGCCAGTAAAGAAAATGCATGTTTCTGATGTACATTTCTTGGCTGTGCTGCTTCATCTCTTTGTCTAATGACCCCGGATTCAAACACTTGCACTTTAATTAGCCAATCTTTTAATTGCTTAATTGACTTCACAGAATTGATTTTGGCCGTCAGATCTAATAACGAATAATTGCGTCGTCCAGAAGTGGTAATAGATAAAAACCCACATTAATTAAAAAGCAATTTTTGCCAACTAATTGCGTTACAAATTAGCATGTATGTTTAAGAAAAAATCTCTGATTCTGAATTTGTAATTTCTCTTGCAGTAAGTTTGAGTCTTTACAGCTCGTGTTGTCCTCGTTCGACCCAGAATCATCCGCCTGCAATATTTGACTTTTTTTCACAACTGCCTCACATATTTCCTCCAGCAGAGGGCGCAGCTCATCATCTATATCTTCAATGTTTTTGTGTGTCGATTGTTAATGTGTTCACTGCATTGTATGGCAATTCAAATTCCTAATGTGTTTGAGCCACAGGACATTTTGCTAAACTGATTTAAATTTTGCCCTAAGATGTATTTAACATTTTCTAGTCAGCCTGGGTGCTGTTGTTGCACTAGAACTTAAAGAACTTGTGGTTGAATTTGAAGAACTTGTGGTGTTTGAAAGCACGGCCAAGAATGTGAGATGCTGAACGTACGAAATATCAATCATTATTTGAGATTAAATGATAGATAAGAGATGGACTTAAAAAACACTTAATGAACTGTACAATCATTTTCAACTGTATGTGAAGTAGTATAAATATAACAACGTCTCAAACCAACACGACTTTGCTACTGGGGTGCAACATAAAAAATAAAAAAAAGTGAAATTTAAATCTCTATTTTCTCTCATTGTTTTACAGTCCACAATGGTGCAGTGAACAGTTTGTCTTTCCACCCGTCCGGTAACTTCCTCATCACAGCATCAAACGACTCCACTTTGAAGATACTGGATCTTATTGAAGGAAAACTATTATACACGCTTCATGGACACCAGGTACACACTCACACACACGCACACGCGCACACGTACACACAATCCTCATGACTGTTTTTTTTTTAAAATCTATACAAGTTTTTCTGAACCTTTCCTTTACATGGTGAACTATTTTTTTTGAGTGTGGCCGTGTGTTTTCATTTACACAATGATTTTTTTGTCTGTGTCTGTGTGTGTGTGTAGTGTATTTTAGTACTTGCCAGCAGCCCACTCATGATGACTAATATCAGTGTTGTTGGAAGGAAGCAGAACTGCAATCCTTCTGATTTCCCTCTACCACCTCTCACCATCCCCTAAAACCTATTTTGTTTCAACTTTTTTTGTTCTTGTTTTCAGTAGTAATTAGTCAACGACGGCAAATGTACCATAATTGATATTCGCCTCTGCTATTCCTCCTCCTACACGATGTCTGCAATGTGGCGTCCGGATGGCTCAGGAATTGTATTTAAGTTTGTAAGCTTACGGAAGAATCTATCCAGTTAGTTGAATCCATCGCTTCAAATGGCATGTGGTCCAGTTTGTTTACACGTACGACTACATTCTGGCCACTTTCGTTCCACCTCACACCTACAGAATAATTGCATCTTCACTCTTTTATATTATTGTGGCTCAGCGGGATCCCACCCTTCTGTTGACGTGTGAATTGGGTGTTGTTTGTCACTAAGCGGAGCTACACATGGGTGTGAAGGTGTGTAAACGATGCTATGTCTGGACTCTTGACAAACCCGTAGCATCTGCTACTTGAGAATATTGTTGTTTAGGTTGGATTGCACATGGTTGATGTGACTTTATTCCAACATTTAGTTCACTTCAGAGGCTGGCTTTTGAGCTACTTGTAAACAACACAGTGGCTAAAGACATTTATTGAAAGAATAAAAATAATTGAACATAGGGTATAGGGGGGTATAATGGGGTTAGGAAAATATTGATACACTTAAATATCGTGATATGTATTTATATCTTTTTTTTCATGATGCTTTATCGGTATTCTATCGATGTTAAAAATAAACCAAACCTTTGGCTTCAAAATTATTTAATATTTTAATAAATTGTGTATAAAATATATAGTCACAATTAACATACAATATTCACTGCATTTGTTAATTTTGTCATGCAATTAAGTACCCATCCACTAGATGGCAGCAGTCTTTGCGTCCGCCGTAGCTAAAATAACAAGGAAATCCTGCAAGATGGTGCCGATGACTGAGGACGAGAGAATGCAGTTGACTCCAGTCGCTATTAAAACTATTCTTTGGGCAATTTATGGTTTCATAAAGAAAGTTAGAGTCTTGCATAAAGAGTCTTGCGGTCTGTAAATTCCTACAGTATCAAAACGTTTATTAAAATATGTCGTAACTGTTCCCCTGGACCGTGATACGTATGGAATCGCCAGATTCTTGCCAATCACACCCCTACTATTAAATGTAGTAAGATTCTTTTACATTAATAATAATGTATTTAATAAATATATTTTATTTATATTGCACTGTGCTCCATAATAACAGTGTCATTATGTAGATGTAGGCAAGTATGTGAGCTGCTTTATATGATCAGTTGAGTTGAAATTGATTGTTGTTCGTAGATTTGAACTCCTGCCTTTTCTTCAGCTGCCTGCTTGTCACTGCAGAGTTTCTCCTGAGGTGTGTGCCGACATTTTTGAAGTACAGCTTCACTTTTCTCCATTTTTTTTTTAAGTCAAAGATCGTAGACACTTGTCGCTCACATTCAAGTTTCCATTTCTCCAAGAATAATTTTTTCACCTCATCCCGACATGATCTGACATGAGCCTTCATGGTGCCTCCTCCCTGTTCCTATTGACCGGGTCTAATTTAAGAATACAGCACAAAGAGAATGTTTGATTTGTAGAAGCAAAATGTATAATAATCCATTCTGCATTGTTTTAAAGATGCTATATTGCTTTAGTTTGCTGCATGTTATTTGTCACTGGCAGTCTCGGGTACGATAACTATTTACAGGATCCCCACCTTCCCCCTGTGTTAGTTAACTATCGAGGTATTGAGTTGGTTTTATTGATGCCATTATATGCTCTGTTGTATAAATCCATGTGAAATGTAACCATTTATGGATGCATGTGATGTCTTTGGAAACACCTCATTTTATTTCTTCTACTATTTATTTTCTTTTTTGATTTTCATGATACAGAGGCAACGATGTGATACATCGCAACACTGTAGAAACAAAGATATATTTGTAGTATTGTCGAGTACTTCACTCTGGTGTTGTGGAATTTACAGACCACATTACTCTTGACGAAGTCGTTACTGCTTTCATTTGTTTTGAAACCAAAAATATGTAAAACATCATTGACTGAGTCGATTGGACTGTATCCTCTCATCCTCAGTCATCACTGGCATCTCGCAGGATTAACTTATTACTTTGGCTGCATAGGACATAATGACAATGCGTTTATGTTTATCTCTTTTTTGGGGTAATTTCACCCTAAAATCATTTTTATTCCATTCATTTTTGAGACCACTGATTTAATGTTACCTGAAAACAGTTTGCTACTATCAACCTGAAAATAAAACTTTTTTAACGGTACTTTCTCAAGGTTTGTAAAAAAAGAAACTATAACGTTGGTTTCTAATCTCTGTGTATTCTATCCATCTATTCAAGGAGATACTTCTGTTTGAGTAATTCAAGGCTCGTCTGCTGTGTGAGGCTTTTTTCAATGTGTTAACAATAACTTACGACACCTGTTTTTGAGAAACCCTCTTTCACAATTTGCTGGAGTTAGGAGTAAAGTTTGAAAGCAAAACTCTGAGCAGCCATTGAAGACGGATCGACAAAGAGTCGACTAAAGTCAGAGCGGCCGTGGCTCTGAAGTGTGGCCTGTTGCTTCCACCACACTGGGTCAGGAGATGCCAGTTGTTGTGTTCGTGTCTGGCCATGGCGAGTGCCAGCCTGGCACTAGGCATTAGTCAGAGCAAAGACAGAACATGCTGTCTGTCAGGCTGTCGCGTTGCCATAGCGACGCTGTCTGCTTCTCTCAGGTGCTTCTGGGAAACCATTCCTTACTCAACCTGTCTGGGTGCCAACGGCGGCACAGAGCCACTTCTCTGCTCCCTCCAAGAGCTCTCCAGACTCACAGTAATGATTTTCCAATAGTTCAACACACCTGCTGAGCTCTTTCCACAGGTGCTTAATACTAGCAAATATTCACCTCTAAATCGGATTTGGCTTCAATCATTTTTAGGGTCTTTAAACAAATACTTAAGATCCAAGATTTCTGGGATAGGGGGTCAAAAGCTTACTCTCATCACATGTGACGTTACTTTTGTAGCATTCCACAGTCGTTAAATATCTACTAAAACATTGTCAACTTGATCTTGATTAATGTCTTTTAGAGGTGTGTATTGGCAACGATACGATATATTGTGATACCGTAGTAACCAGGATATATTTGTAATACTATCCGAGTACTTGACTCTGGTGCTTCAGAATTTACAGATATTTCCAAACATCACCTTTAAAAGCTGCTGGAGTCTACTGTATCCTCTCATCCCCAGTCATCGCCCAGATCCCGCATGATTGCATTGTTGTTCTTGAACTGCGGTGGACATAATGACTGCTGCCACCTAGTGGCCAGAGGTTTAATTGCAACATACATTAAAACAGCTGTTTATATTGTGAAATATAAGCCATAGAAGAACAATGATACAAAATAAAATATGATTTTAAAGCAAGAAAAATGATTGCAATGTTGATGTTGAATATTAATCTGGTATTGTGACAAAAGAAACTGTGATATTTGAGTGTTTGAGTATTTGAGCTTTTTGATTCTCTTTGTATTATACTGATTGTCCTTCTCTTTTTTTCTCCTTCTTAGCTCATGGCAGATCAGATGTGTTAACTGTACTTCAAGCGGCAAATTATATAATGACAAATATCTGTGTTTTTCAGGGTCCAGTACACAGTGTAACCTTCTCCAGAACAGGGGACCACTTCGCCTCTGGTGGTTCTGATAAACAGGTGATGAGTCTAGATAAAAGTTATCAAAGATAAGCTTGATGTTTTAAAGGCGAAAATGTATTTTTTATCTCTCATCGACATTTGATCATCTGTAATTAAGGATCTTTTCTTGAAATTCTCCAGGTATTGGTGTGGAAGAGCAACTTTGATGAGGTTGAGGAAGTAGTAAGTGCACAACGTGCTGCTTCTTCCATCATGCAAATTCCAGCGGGCCCCCCGACAGCGCACCCTCCATTAAACATGCAGCCATCTGTGAAGCACCGCCAGGTTAGTGGAGACGGCAGGAGGGAAAACACAACATTAACATCCTGCACGTTTTTTGTTGGCGTCTCTTTTTTCTTTATCTCGCTCACTCTGTTAAACGCATGTCACTTTTAATTTTCAGCTTGATAAGAATCCAAATCATAAATATAGCTCTTAATCCTTTATCAATTTACAGATTACATTTTTGGATGAATCAAGGAGCGGTTTACTGTATATTTGAATTACTTTTTAACTTAACAACCTAAGCCTTTGATAGTTGGATCATACATTTCTGCCTTTGATCTGCTACTTCTTAGCCACATTTAATAACACGACTTGCACCGACTCACCGGAGCCGTATCACAACCTTACACTGAATGAAAGCAAGATGTCAGCAACTACTAAGCAGAAAGTTGAAACATTGCATCAAAGGTTTCAGACAGAAACCAGTCTGTTCAAAAAACACCAGTCTCAGGTTCAATATGTCATTAGAATTTTTAGAATCCCTTATTAGTCCCGCGAGGGGAAATTCGGTAGTGCTTTTGACAGCCATTCACACATACTGATGGGAGTAGGCTGCACACTTGCGCCAAGTTCACCATCAGGAGCAATCAGGGTAAAGTGTCTTGCTCAACGACACAAGCTGGGATTGAACCTGCAACTACCATCTGAGAATTTAACATATTTAAACGTTTTTATATATTACAAGGACATCTTATTAATTGTTATTTTTCTTACCTCTACAAAGATTTAGATCATTATTCAGAAAATGCAATCAAAAAACCTAATGTAAATGTATTGTAAATCAATTAAAATAAATTAATATACATATTTGATCGAATGATACATAGACCTTCTAATACAAATCACTTGGATTTAATCACAATGGACTTTTAAAAATGCATGAAAATGATTGAAGAGATTTTATCTTGGTACATTTATTTAATAATATTTATTGAAACAACCGAAGACAGTTGTGCACATGTAGGTGTTTAAAAGGCAACAAAAAAATGGTTTAACACTGATTAATTTAAGTGAACCAAAATATACAGTTAGAAGTAAAGTTCAAGCGACATTTGCTTGATAAATAGTTACACCATTGATGTTGGTGCAGCCTTTAGAACACATAGATGACTTGATTAAAGATAAAATGAACTCCAGCGTATACAGTAGATGTACACATCAGATGCTCTTATTATATGTTACTTATCTGATCCATTCATATCTCTTTGAAGTCTCTTTTTTTGCCCAAAGCTGCATTTAAATCTCTGATCCAACAAACATTTGATCTTTCTCTACGCTTTGATGTAAACTCGTGTTTTGACCTCATGAATAACTCAATATTTCACACTTATAAATGACATTCTCTAAAATAGAAAAGTCGTCTAAGAGATGCGTTTGGATGATCACGTGATCGGATCTGACCAGTGACGTATAACTTTGGGCCCTCAGGGTTCTGATAAGAGCCAGAAATGTCAGTTCCAGTTTTTCTTTGAATATGATGATGGAAATCAAGTGGTCCGTTGTCTATTTCTGTGTCCCAAATCTAATAGTACGTCCATTTGTTTCCAGAGTATCTTGATCAATGCATTATGGCTGCCATTTTATATGACAAACCTTTATATAGAAATACAGATTATATGGGAAACATGTTTTCAAACCATGTAAGGTAAGTTTATCCATTTGTTTTTTTAAATTTAGATAGTAATCATTTAAAGAAAAATTAATGAATTGCCCATGACCTCTTATTTGAAGAGGTTCCCGATTCAAAAAAAAACAATTTCAGCAAACATGCTCAAGTTCTTATATTATAAGCTACTCATGACCTTGAGATCTATTTAAAAAAACAGTGTTTGTTACTGTCAAGTGAACTTCCAAACCTCACTGCGAAATAAGAGAATCAAGCACATATAAGAAATGTATAATTACTTTAAGTTTATTTGAAAAAAACATTTAGCATAAGACATTTATAGCAAACTATTCCAGGAAAATTTTCTAGCAAGTTTTAAATCTTGTTTTTTGACAAGAGACAACACAGATTAAGATGTCACGTAAAGTAGATTTATCTTAAAGCAATAGATCACCCAAAATACAAATTTCACTAATTTTTTTACAAACACATGTTCATTTAACGTAACGACTGGAGCTCAGGTTCATCTTTGTACAAAAAGACAAACTTAAAAACATCCAAATACCTCCGTACTACTCGTCTGTAACATCCATCTTGTATTGACGCCTTAACATTAGAAGTTGTTCAGAAAAAAATAAAATAAAACAAAGTAAATAAATAATTAAACATTTTATATTTTAGCGGACGTTGCTAGGCTATCTGCGAGGCCAGCTTCATCTTTATCTAAGAAAAACACAAGGAATGGTTCCAAATAAAAACCTATATTTTAGGATTGTTTTTAGCTGAACCTGCCAGGCTATTAGCCTAAATCTTGCGCACTGACACTTGCAAAGTGTTTCAGTGAGGAAAGACCTCAGGCATGAACTGGGAGACTGATAACTTGGCTATAAACAAAATATACAGACTTTTAAAAGTTTTGGAACAATTCCTCTTGTCGAGGCTTAAATAAAAGATGGACGTTACAAACGAGCACTATGGAGGTGTTTGGATGGAGTTATTGGACGAAGAATTCGATGGTGACAACTGAGCTCCAATCGCTAGTGATGGTCTGATGAAGCTTCATGCAGCAGTGTCATGTTGTTTAGAGGTCAGTAGGGGGCGCCATCAGTTTAAAAATGATGTTTCATTAGAACAGTTGTTCAAAACAAAGGAAAATAGTGCAGAGACTGCCATCTAGTGGACTCTGAAAATAATGACACTGCTTCATGAAGCTTCTTCAGACCATTGGTACCAATCGCTACATAAAAATGTACATACATTTTTTTCCTCTAACTCTAAAAAGGTACAAATTACTCTGAAAATAATCCCAACCCTTAGTCGACATAAGACTGAGTACAAAATCAGGTAAATTTGAATTTTGGAGGAACTATGAGTATAACTATGATTTAAAACAGATCAAATTATTTACTTATTTGAGTAAATAGTAATGCCATTGCCAAATACTACATGTGCATTTGTCTAGAAAATGTTTCGTTTTTATCTTTCTGGTAAGAAGTCACTCGGTGCTTTGTATGAAAACAGAGTGTGACCCACTGATGTAAGCAGTTTGGTGGTCACGTGACGTGAAGACGGTCTGGGCCGCTCTCCCAGTCAAGAGTGAAAAAAAGAAAAAAAAGAAAAAGAATGATCAACACCAAAGTCAGCATGTAATGGAGCCATTAGTTCTGTTTAATTATTGAAGGACCTTTAACACTCGAAGGGTACCGTGTGTCAGGGAATGGGTGAAGTAACCTCGGGCCGCGGATTAGATTTCCATTATTAACATCAGCAGTGTCACTTACACCTACAAGGGCAGAGACGACATCCTCGCCTGCCTTATTGATCCATCTCCGCGCTCAACAACCAGCATCTCTGGCCGCTTTAAATAAAGAAAAAAACAGACAAATTGATTATTCAAATATCCTTTCATTGTAGTTTATAACAAAATAATATGTGTATATGTGTCCCAATCCTGCTTGGAATGAATCTTCAAATGTTAAGTACAGTTTTGTAGTTTGTCAAACAAATGATTGGCTGTATTTACGTCTGAAAGAAGGAGATGGGTGTCAAGTGAAAGCAGAATTTATTGGTGAACCGCAGGCACAGATTAAAGTGATTTTGGATATGAAAAAAAAAGCTTACCTTCAAAGAGGGTTTTTTTTCATTTCTCTGATGAATGAAAACACATGTAAAGGACTTTTGTTTATTCATTTTTAAAACCCTTTCATACAAAACGATGATGCTTTGCTATTTTTAATCCAATTCCACATGTTTTGTCCGATGGTACCTGCACGGTAAAAGGCATCAAAAATGATGACCTCACTCAAGGTCTTGGTACATTTATTTTATTGAGGCTTTAACATCGCTGTTCCTGCTTCACCGTCTTTTTCTCCAGAGTAAATGGTGTTTATTTCGGAGAGGTTTAGCCGAATGTCATTGTCTATTTTAAAACTTTGTTAGAGGAAGAAGGTTGTTATTACAAATGATTTTAAAACCAACCGTTTGTTAAAGAAAATAACCAATAATAGTAAAAACTGTGCACATATTAACTATATAATATGTTTCTACCAGTTTCCATCTTTAGCAGACACCGGGGTGCCTGTCGCCCAAACCTCAATGTGCCGACTTCCTCGATTTTTCCAAGTTCTGGATAATTTATTCATTCATAATGTTTTATTAATGAAGGCTCTTTCATCTCATCATCTGCTGGCAGAGTCGCGCACGTGCGGCTGGAAAGAAAGAGAAAAAAGGAAACGAGTCCAGAGTTGGAGGTTTAGTTATTTGATATGATGTTAGTTGGAATCTTGTTCACGAGTGAGGGGAAAAACTGAGCGTGAGGTAAACCGTTTGAACCGTCTACGGCTCTCGTCTCGTCTACGGTGATGGATTTTGGGTGTCGGACCAAAGTCGTCAGTCATCTTGGAGCGACGCTAAGAGGAACTGCTGCTTTTCTACATCAAGAGAAGCCATTTCAGTAGCTAGGAGCACGTTTCAGGATTCCTCCTGAGGAACTCACTTCTGTTTGATGCCACTTTCAGCTCGCTTCTGTACCCTCTATTCTATTTTAGTCATGGATATTTAGTGTTATTATACAGGGCTTCAAATGTTCTTCAATTACAAAATAAATATAGTGTGGCTTTATCTTTATGTTTAAAGTACTTGCAGATTAATACTACTGTGACTTGCGTAGAAATACTACTGTCACTCACACAGTAATATGTCTGCTACTTGCTGAGTAAAAGTACTGTGACTATCAGAGTAATCAGATGACTCGTGGAGTTAAGACATGGAGTCTCGCAGGTAACTACTAGGGTGCCTAGCGAAGTAATACTGTGACTCGCGGAGTAATACTACTGTGACTCCCGGAAAAAAATACTGTGACTCCCGGAGTAAAACTACTGTGACTCCCGGAGTAATACTACTGTGACTCACGGAGTAAAACTACTGCGACTCGCGGAGTAATACTACTGTGACTCCTGGAGTAAAACTACTGAGACTCGTGGAGTAATACTACTGTGACCCCCGGAGTAATACTACTGTGACTCGTGGAGTCAAACTACCGTGACTCACGGAGTCAAACTACTGTGACCCCCGGAGTAATACTACTGTGACTCGCGGAGTCAAACTACTGACTCGTGGAGTAATACTACTGTGACCCCCAGAGTAATACTACTGTGACTCGTGGAGTCAAACTACCGTGACTCCTGGAGTAAAACTACTGTGACTCGCAGAGTAATACTACTGTGACTCGCGGAGTAATACTACTGTGACTCGCGGAGTAATACTACTGTGACTCGTGGAGTCAAACTACTGTGACTGGCGGAGTCAAACTACTGTGACTCGCAGAGTAAAACTACTGTGATTCGCAGAGTAATACTACTGTGACTCGCAGAGTAATACTACTGTGACTCGCGGAGTAATACTACTGTGACTCGCGGAGTAAAACTACTTTGACATCCGGAGTAAAACTACTGTGACTTGCAGAGTAATACTACTGTGACTTGCAGAGTAATACTACTGTGACTCGCGGAGTAATACTACTGTGACTCGCGGAGTAATACTACTGTGACTCGTGGAGTCAAACTACTGTGACTCGTGGAGTCAAACTACTGTGACTCGCAGAGTAAAACTACTGTGACTCGCAGAGTAATACTACTGTGACTCGCAGAATAATACTACTGTAACTCGCAGAGTAATACTACTGTGACTCGCGGAGTAATACTACTGTGACTCGCGGAGTAAAACTACTTTGACATCCGGAGTAAAACTACTGTGACTTGCAGAGTAATACTACTGTGACTTGCAAAGTAATACTACTGTGACTCGCGGAGTAATACTACTGTACGAGAAGCTTCGGATACACGTCCAGAAGAAATTGTAAACACCGACCAGGGCCGGGTCTAGACAGGCATGTATGAGGGGGCAGCCACAAATCTTGAGGGGGCATTGTGCTGTTACTTACTTACTTACATGTAAGTTTGAGGGGGCACAACATTTATTTGAGGGGGGCCAGGCCCCCTTTTGCCCCTGCCTAGACCCGGCCCTGACACCGACAATAATTATAACCAGTATCCAATATGATACATACTATATAAAGTATTATGTTCGTGTACAGCAGATAAATCTGACCTACATGTAATCTGAATTATCTGATTTGATATGCTAATTATCACTCACAATACCAGGAACACACAAACCTATTTGTCAAATACATGAGCTCAGCTTTATATGTGTGTGTGGTCCAGACAGGCTGTCACTCATTTCGACACGTCCAAGTAAATCTTTGCCACTGTATCGGTGTGTGAGACCATGCTTGTGTGTGTGTGTGTGTGTGTGTGTAAGAGTGAGATATCCAAGCGATGCTGACAGGCAGATCAGCTCCCTCAGATCCCATCCTCCCTTAATCCCCTCCTCCAACCCCCCTCCTGTCTCCAGCTCCACATCTGGGCCGTCCTCCCGCTCACGTGTGTCGGCAGACGAGCTGCACGCTCGCACTGGCTTCCCTTTACAGTTCAGCACACACACACACACACACACACACCACTGCACTGCTCTGCTTCAGGATGTTGATTGAAGAGGCAGCAGTAGCTCTGCGAAAAAATTCGTTTTAGCTATCATCGTTTTTTGTTTTGTTTTGCAGGAACAACCGGGCAATATCAGTCATTAGTAACTGCTGTTTTAATACATTTATTTTTTAGACTATTGTTATTGTTAATGTGACGATAACATGGTCTAGTTTTCCCGCCGTTGAGTCATCGTTCGGAGACGGAGAGCACCTGCTATTGAGACTCATTTACCAAATGCTTTAAAAATGCTTCTTGTTTTTCTCAAAACCGATCTGAAATCCTGAATAAAACGACTCACCGCGGTTTGTCTCATGTGACTAATTGGGTTCAGAGCTGACGGGCCACATATGTGACCAGCAGACTGTCTAAGAGTTTAATTTAGGTCTCGGGAAAAATTTCCACTGTTGGTCTTTCCACTTCAGGTGATTCATTAGGAGGACGGTTGCTGCGTGTGCTGTGTTAGCGAGTTTTGCGCTTGTGTGCGTTAGGCATCTCCCGATCCTCCTCTAGCGAGGCAAAATGTTGTCTTGCGTCATATTCACTGTATTTTTTGCAGGAAAAGACGCATTTAAATGTGTTTTAATCCTTTAATCCTACAATGATTTGTTGTAAATGTCACCGATTTGAGTTCAAGGAAGTAGATTGTTTTAAAATGTAATATGATTGCGTTTTTTCTTTACCTTCTTTTTTTTTACATCTAGCAGTTATTCAGCTTCAACATGACTTTTTGACAAACTTGGCAAACTTGGATGATGCATTTGAACTTAAAACTATTTAATCATGCTTTTAAGCCTTTCATTATTTATTTTTTCAGCTGACAAGTGCAATGTCTTATTCTTTTAGCTGGTAATGTAGGAATTAAAAACAGTTCCAATACTAAAACAATCTTTGCTATATACATGGTTTCAGCGTAGAGTCAAAAATGTGACATAATGTCCAACTAGTCCTTAAGTAAAATAAAATTACTTTCCGCACCCTTGTGTTTACTACACCAAACTACATTAAAACACCACTCAAACTACATGTCCCATGATGCCCTCCAATAGTTGAAGAGCTACAGTTATTGTTTTTTTTTGCATCTCTTCCGTTTGCTGTCTATCTAATACAGCACACTAATATGACCAATGGAAGGTTCTTTGTCGAGCACTTATTAAACTGCATATTAGGACATTATTTTGTTTTAATTGCATATTTTCACTGATTTTTCTTTCATGTTGTAACAAGTGACTATTGCACCTTTGACTTCCTACAGGACGTCCATACTGCCGCCCACAGCAGAGTCAACTATCCCAACAGAGTCTCGGAATATCCCACCACCCACCACACTAAAGCCTCGAGCCTGCCTCAGAACCCACCTCAAAGAGCAGCATCTGATGCTGCAGCATCGCCTGGAATCGCCAACACCCTGGAGCACATTATTGGTCAACTTGAAATCCTCACACAGGTAAGAAGAAAAGCACTTCATCTCTTTATGTTATGTTCATATGGGGGCGCCCACTCACACAGCCAGCTCATTTTTTTTTTTAAAGGACATGAGGCAGTCGTGTTCAAACAATAACAAAAACAAACGTAATGTCTCTAAAAATGGGTAAAATCCTGCAAAACCAGATCCCGGCAGCCATGTGAACAAAAAGATATTGTTTAATTTTTTATTCTCAAAAGTCAATTAAAAACAAAAAACAAGTTAAAAAAAATGGCAATTACATATGTGTCTAAAATGAACTTAAAAATGTGATTATCTGAAGATAAAAACAAACATTTTTTGTCAATTGAAAAAGTGGCCGAAAATTAACATCTCTAAAAATGGGGAAACAGAAAACCAAAGTATAAGAAATTTTATGGAAGTTAATACAGAATATAATTATGTGGCAGAGAATAATAATCCAATAATTTGGTTTTTCCTCTGAATTCTTTTTCTCATTTTCAGATAAAAGGTTTGTGTCTAGATCTATTTTGGTAAAGATAAGAAAGAGACGATTATGTGAAGATGGATATACAGTATGTGTTGCATTATATTAATGCCTCGACATGTGTACGACATCACAAACAATGTTCCAATGAGATAAACATCCAAACTGTTCCATATTCTAAGTAATGTACAGCAGCCTGACCAACCACTGCATAAGCCAACACTCGCCACCGACAAACTACATGTCTGATCTTTAAAAAACTTCTTTACATCGCAACATCAGCTGGATTCATTGTGTTCTGTGTGGTTAACAAGATCCAGAAGTTTCACGTGATCCTCGTGCATCCAAAACACGTTCACACATATATATATGTGTGAACGTGTTTTGGATGCAAGAGAATATACAGTATATACAGTAATGTCCAAAAGTTTTAGACGGGTGATAAAAAACTAAGAATACTTTCAAAACTATAAATAATATTTTTTTATTTTTATCAAATAACAAAATGCAAAGTGAGCGATCAAAAGATAAATCTAAATCAACTCAATATTTGTTGTTACTACCCTTTACCTTCAAACCAGCATCAATTCTTAAAGGTACATTTGCACAACGTCAGGGGTTTTGTAGGATTCTAGTGAAATGTATGATCAACCATTGATACCAAAGAGAGGCTAATGATCATCAATTTCACAAGTAGGTTGAAACACAGTCATGAAGTGAAAAAGATACAGTTATGTAGGAGCTTATAACTGGGTGAGGAACAAACTCTGCTACAAGCTGAGGTTGTGGAAGACAGTTTCATGTCACAGGTCACACACCATGACTGAGCACAGCAACAAGACACAAGGTAGTTCTACTGCATCAGCAAGGTTTATCCCAGACAAAGATTTCAAAGTAGACGGGGGGTTTCAAGATGTTCAAGCTCTTTTGAAGAAGCACAAAGAAACAATGTTGAGGATCGTCGACGCAGTGGTCGGACAAGGAAACTTGTGCAACAGATCAAAGACACATCAAGCTTATTGCCCTTCGAAATAAGAAGATGTCCAGCCGTGCCATCACCTCAGAACTGGCAGAAACCAGTGGGACCAGGTACACCATCTACTGTCCGGAGAAGCCTGGCCAGAAGTGTCTTCATGGAAGAGTTGCAGCTAAAAAGCCATTCCTGCATCATGGAAAGAAGGCCAAGCGACTCAACTATGTACTAAACATAGGAACTGGCTTGAAGAAAAATGGCAGCAGGTGCTCTGGACTGATGAATCGACATTTTAATTATTTGGCTGAAGCAGAAGGCGGTTTGTTCGCTAAAGGGCTGGAGAGCAGTACATAATGAGTGTCTACAGGCAACAGTGGAACATGGTGGAGGTTCTTGTAGCCAAGTTTGTGGCTACATTTCTGAAAATGGAGTAGATTTGTTCAGGATTAATGGTTTCAATGCTGAGAAATACAGGCAGATACTTATCCATCATGAAAACCATCAGGGAGGCGTATGATTGGCCCAAAATGTATTCTGCAGCAGAACAACGACTCCAAGCATACTGTCAATATCATATAGAAATATCTTCAGCGTAAAGTAGAAGAACAAGTCTTTACACCTACCTAAAACTTTTGCACAGTACTGAATCACAAACTTTACATTCATAAAAGTGATGCTCGTGTACACAGCTTCACCCACGTGCGAGCCATACACAATTGTGTTTAAAACGGAGCCTGTGTGACTCAATTACATTTCTTGAGTGAACTCAGAAGAAAACAGCCGCGAGTGAAGACGCAGCAGTCTGCTTTTCATCTTTGTTTTTCTTCCTCTTTCTTTTAATTGGATGCTCACTGTTCAGTTTTATTTGCGACTGCTCAAGCTCCAACCCCACCTCATGTATGAGCATTTTTATAATAGTATTGAGCCATTGGTACCTTTTCATTTAATTAATCTTAAAGTAGAAGATACACATCTGGTTTAGAATCAGATTTGATAAAAATCACATTTTTCATCAAGGACACTTTTCAAAATGTTGACATCCTCTGATAACTACCTAATACCTTTTTCCAAATATATATATTTAATATTATTATCTATTGCTATGAAGATATGGAATAAAAATATTTCCTGAAGCGACATCGAAGACGTCAGTTGACATCACCTCAACATCTCAAAGAGCCAAGTTCCAACCTAAAATGTGTATTTTGGTACAATTGAATGAACTTGGAAAAGTGGATATAAATCTTAATATAGTAGATGTCAAATGAATAACAAAACTAAGTCTAGTATCAAATTTAGGGTAATTTTGCAATTAAATGTAGGCATTAGGTCTCATTATTTGTAGGTAATATTTTCCTTCTAATATTCTTCTTTTTTGGTTCTGGTTCTGTAGAATGACATACTGTATTTACTAGTAATTTTAAGAAGTTTTCCTTCATAATGTTGGATTTGTGTTTTAAAACAATATTTGACACTTGTGTTTTAAAGTGGCTTTACAGCTAAAACTCTAATATCTTAAAAAATACAGCACAATAAGTTTGAATTTGGCAAAACTAAGGATAGATCAAGGTGTTCTAGTTGGAATGTCTTCATGTGAAGGACCTCAATCTTTAGACGGCCTCCTGTCTGCCCCGATTTAAAATGTCACAAATGTTTTCTCTCTTTTATCTTGTTCAGAGAACTCCTCTCCCAGTGGAGTATCATTCAGACTAGGTTATCACAGGCAGGTGTGTAAATGACATGTGATTGCTGAATGTTTTCTTATCGTCTAGCAAAAGTATTTTGATTCACTCCAAGTAAAAAAAAAAAAAAATGCTCGGCTACATCAAGAGAAAAAAGCCCCAAAGTGGAGTTTCTTCGCTTTGGTAGAACATCGGCTACATTAGCTCTGAAGGCGTGCATTTGTGAACGTGGTCCGAGATTCTCATTCATGAGCAGGAGCAGCACTCGTCCTCTCTGAGTGATAGTGAGTGTAAATCTTTGATGGCCACTTCAGTGTGTGTCCGTGTGAGTGTTAATGCTCAGAGCTTTCTCTTGGCTTTCTTTCGTGTTGTCATCCAGCTGAAGTGCAGCATGTGGGAGCGTTTATAACAGGCCCAGGGCAACCATGGCTGCCAATCTCTTTCAAGCCGACTGGACCCCGACTCTGGTACCACGTTGGCATCTGGCTCTATTATCCTGTTCCTCGTGTTTCCGGGGGTTTCGCTTCGCTGTGGAGACATCCGTGTTGAATTTCCTGTACATGTTCAATAGTCTGGAGGGGATCTGAGGGATGTGTGGTGGCAAGTAGAAAAAGAATGGTAGCCTCTTCTCAGTTTTCTTGATTTTCTTCTGGCACCACATTGTGTATTTAATTTCTCGTTTTAATTTTCCCATTAAAAGAACCCCATGTGTTTTTCTGAAGCGTAGCCTGCAGCCCTTTTCAGCCCTTTTAGTAGATTTCATGCAATGTTTTAAATTTCACACATGCTTTTTAGGTACCATAAAACAAATGAAAACACCAGAAAGTAAAGTATCAATGCAATTTCCTAAAAGCATTTTCAATGCTTTTCCAAAGTTGTCAATGTTGAAGATTTATGAAGTTTGTATGTTCTCCCGGGTTTGCATAGGTTTCCTCTGGGCACTCCGGTTTCCTCTGGGCACTCCGGTTTCCTCCCATAGAAACATACAGAGGTGGATTGGGAAAATTGTCTGTGGGTATCCCCTGCCTCGTGACCTAAGAAGCTGGGATGTTCCCCAAGCCCTTTGCGAACCCTTTAAGGGAATAAGTGGTAGAAAATGACTGAATGAATTGGATCTAATTTGTCCCCCGCTCAAGTGTGGCCCTCTTTGGGGAAAATAAGTTCAGGGACCCCTAATATAAACTGTTCTGCGTTCCAAGAAAACGGTGAAAAAGTAAAAATCTATACCAATCATGCATCCTTGCATTTCAATGTGTAGAATTATCAGACAACATCTAATGCTCGGCTTGTGCAATAATTCCAGGACAATAACTATACAAGTGGGTCAAAGTCGGCTGGTTTTTCAGTCGACATGTTTATAGTTAAAGTCAAAAACCCTTGAAAAAAAATCTAATTGACTTGAAACTATAACCAGCTTTTCTTCAACTTCAACTTCCAGGAATTGTCAAATGACTGTTTAATCTAGTGCAGAGATTCACAGAAGAACATTGATTTTCAGAACTGTATTCAGCCTCTTGTGTTCACGTCCCCTCTCAGAATGATTTTTCACGACTACAGCTCTTACTTTAATAGTGGAGCGGAGAGAAGGCGCTGAATTATTCAACAAAACGCTGAAGATTCCAAAGATCGAGTTTGCTGCGTTTGCTGCTTTTTACTTGTCCTTGCACTCCATTTCATATTCCCTCCTTCTATAAATTCATCAACTTTTGTCTTCACTTCCTTTCTTACTTTGTACAGAAAACTCTTGCATTAAGTGAACTCCCATGATGCCTTTCTGGAAACTGCTCTATTAAGTGACTGCAGATTAGTCACTACAGTATTGTACTTAAATGATACGACGATGTTTCTATGTCAAAAAGGGAGCCACATTGGTGAATGGTTGGCTGGGCGGCAAAGCCTTACTGGGCCTGTTCAGGTCACACTAAGAGTGATGACATCTCACATGCCATGTTGAGTAAGAAAAATCGAATTTAATTATTTTGTGGTTTCTCTGGTCGTTATTTTGGTGATTGATAGTTGTCTTGGTACTTAAATCGTAAAACCCTCCACTTGTGACTTCATGTGTTCGATCCTAGCTACTGACAAATATATGCTGATGCTCCTGGTGGTTCAAGTGCTGCCTCAGAGCCACAGGGGTTGTTAGAAGTTGTGCGTTTGAGGGGTTTGTGGAGTGAAGTGGGCCGACCTTCCAGCAGCAATCACAGCCTCATTTTTCCTTTGAAATCTGTGCATTAGCCCTCCAGAACCCAGACTATACAGAGATGTTTGAGACAGAGAGGATGATCGCCATGATAAGAGTTAGGGGCTCCTAAAGTCAGTCAGTGAAACTGTGGTTTTCGATGGTGAGTTTTGCAGACCACTGTATCCTCTCGTCCTCAGTCATCGCCGGGATCTTGCGCGATTTCATTAGTATTTTAGCTGCGGAGGGAGTTATAACTGCCATCTAGCGACCCGAAGTTTAAATGTGACACTTGAATGAAGAAAGGCTTTGAATACCAGCATGTCGATTGTAAATAAAAAAAAATTGGATTCTTTTATGATACGCACTTTATTAAATTATAAAGCACAAAATAACTATGGCCCTGCGACAGACTGGCATCCTATGCAGTGTGTCCCCCGCCTCTCGCCCTGTGATACTGGGATAGGCTCCAGTCTCCCTGCGACCCCGGTAAGGGATAAATCGGTTGAAAATGAGTGAGTCAATGAAATAACTGATTTAAAAAAAAAAAAAAATTTAATCTGAAAGCCCGAAAAAATTTAAATACAATGTATTTAAAAAAAATATGATAATCGATACAGTGCTGATTTATAATTGATAGACTATCATGATGTAATAAAATTAGTTACTGTGGTGAGTCGAATCGTAATCTGAGTTTGAACAGGAAGTAACAGAATATTTCAATGACACCTACAGGATTAGTGACGGACAGAGACACGCCCAAAGGGGTCAAGGTGTACCAGACCACTTATTATCTGACTTTAACTTTTAAAACATTCAAGACTTCTCTCTGTGACAAGCCAATATAATTCAAATGAAATCGGTGTTAGTTTTGGTTGAATTTAGATGACATCACAGTGTTTTACAGACATTTTTGTTTTGTTGGTTTTCAACTTTCACTGTTGTTAAGTGTTATGAGTTCGTTTTGTTGTTTTTAAGCCCTTATTTAGCCCGCCTTTTTGGACTTAATACTGTAATTATGCTGGTTTAATTAAAACAATTGCTGTTAATGGAGAGCATACAAGAGTGTTTTTACCTAAGTTCTTGCAATCACGGATCTAATGGCTACAGTAATTAGCTGTATTGAAGTGAGACTTCAAATCTGTTTCCAATTTTCCACTTTGTGTTTGATTTCCATTCCAGAGCAGCGCTCGTCATACCAAAGCTATGAGTCTTGGTAACATGCGCAAGTAACGCTGAGGATAATGTGTTGTGGAGGGAAGAGAAAAGATAGCTGGCAACTATTTTAGGAGCCTAAAGATTTGGTTTCTACTCCAGATGAAAAGTATAGGGCAGTATAATGTTGCTGCTGCCCTGAGGACGCGCTCACACACAAAACACCAAGAGTTGGGCTCAGGTCTGAGCGGCCATATCAAGTTGGAGAGATAAACGGGGTCATATTGATCCGGGAAATGGAGACGGGTAGTGAGAAGGGGGAAAAAAAAAAAGAATAACCAAGATCTTGCCCCACAGACGTGTAATGGCAGAAGGCGTCTGGGTTCGACGACTTATGAGATTTTTCAGCCACAAAAGACTTTTTGTCTTGTCAGCAGGAAAAAATGTATTTACATTTTGAAACTTTACTAGACTTTAGCTTTTTGATTTTACTGCCAGTTGACAAGTGAATGTTTTTTTTTTAAGCTATTGTGGTTGGACAAAAACTTATATTGTTTTATGACTATACCTTGATTTGCTATCCAGGGTATCTAATGAATAATAGATTTTTATTTTTCTAAAGATGTAGAGCAAAAGGCGATACAGTTGGTATTTGTTTTTAATTGCCTTGTTTTTTTTTGCTTGTTTTAAATGAGCAACATTTATTTGAGCTTGCAAACAACACAGCATATGTGGTGCCATCTCTCTCCCTAATGCTTTGCCGCCCAGACAAACGATCACAACTGTCGACCACTCTTGACGTAGCAACATAGACGTTGAATTTAGTCACAGGAACGTAACGACATCACTAAATAGAGAAGTTTGTAGCAGGAATCTTGGGAGTTCACATTCTTCTTTTTTGTGGTTTCAAAGTTCTGAGGTAGTAAGTAAGTAAGTAAGTCATTTTTATTTGTATAGCGCTTTTCCAGACCAGGGTCACAAGTGTGAAGGTTTATCTGCTGTAAGCGTGAAGAATGGTCAGGAGCTTTAATGTTCTTGACTGTAGCTTATTACCGTATAATTAAATGTGTAGTACCGTGATCAAAACATAAAATCTGGAAGTCCTCGGACAAGAACCTGGACCACATCTAACTCTGCCTTTCTCAGTCAAAAAGGGCCTGAGCAAAGGTGGTGTTTGCTCAGATGATGACATGTCACGCAAAATTGTACCTTTTTTAAGTCTTAGCTTGAACAATTCCATCACAGCATGTTGTTGGATCACTCTGCTATCTTCAAACCGACACCTGCTCTTTTTTTTTCTCCCTTTAAATTCTGTGTGCGATTGTGCATCTGTTTGTGTCTGTCGCCGGATGAGCTGGTGCTGGATGCACAGAAGCTGGTTTCATGTAAAATAATCAACTGGATTGTGCGAGAACAACGACTGGCGAAAAAACATACAAACTGCTTCTTTGACGCAGACAAACGCAGCCATTCTGTGGTGGTTACTGTCAGGCTGACACTGTGCAGCTTCTCTAATATGCTTTTTTTTTTTTTCTTCTTTTTTTTTGTCCATTTGTTTCCGCCTTCTTTGTCTCTGTCACTTCATTCATCGCCCCCTCACTCGCTTCTTCTCCTCCCTTCTCCAGACAGTTTCCATCCTGGAGCAGCGGCTGACGCTGACGGAGGACAAGCTCAAGGAGTGTTTGGAGAACCAGGTGAGCATCGGCCGCCTCCTCCAGGAGAGGGGGAACCCCTGAACAACCGGGTTCTCTCGCTGCACCGGTGTGTTGTTGTTGATTTGGAAACACACTTCTACATTCGAAGAGGATGGAACCGTCTCCTCATGAGCGATGATCGTTCACACACACTTTATCTACTTCCCCCGAAAACTGAGCCCACGACTCGAGTTGTAACGTGCGAGGTTCTTCTTCCACAACAGTGCTGAGTGCGACACTTTCCGGTTCTGCTGACAAAGGACCTTCAACTGTGTGTGCCCGAGTGTGTGTGTGAGGCTAAAGACTTTGGAACATGCATATCTGCTGCAAGTGCTGTTTTGAAGATGGAACGTGACGACATTAAAACTTGATTTTTTGGTTCTCAGTGCTTGTTTAATATTCATTGGAAGTCATGAGACTGACCTCTTAATACAAGCGGGTCGGTGAATGTAAATGTAGGTCAAGAACATATCAGTCTCACATGCATTTCAATGTATTTGTACCAGACAATGTACGATAATATTTCCTGGTCTCGTAATGTAAATGTACAGAGCAGGTACTTGGATACAGTGGCTCCAGCAGCGTTTTAAAGCTGATGTTTGGACATATTTTGGTTTCAAAACAAATGAAGGTACTTAGGACTTTATCAAGAGTCATGGAGTCAATATATTGAGTTTCCTTTAAAGAATTTAATCGTAGGAAAACTTTCGTAGCATAATGAACATTTTAACATCAGCTCACTGAATTCAAATGCAAGCCAGATCAAAATCGATAGTGCTGTCAAATATCAATACCTACAAATTAAGAAGTATCTCGAAGTTCCAGCGTAGGAAACTAGGTTTTACTTTCATCTTGTGTTTCGTTTAATATATATTAATAGGCTTAACCAAGGGGTAGGAGTTTGCACAAGTACTGACTCACAACCACGCTGGCTTCGTGAGTTTGTTCTAGAAGACTCTATAGTGGAAATATTGAGCTTTGTTTCTTTAAGGCAGTTTCAGCTCTCCACCGATGGAAAAAGAAGAAAAACAAAACCGGAATTCTGGAGCTGTTCTGCTGGGCCCACTCTCTTCCTTCCTGTCTGGGGCCTAAGGACACACACTCACACACACACACACACACACACACACACACACACACACACACGACACACAACAGCTCCCTTTAATATGGGCCTCAACCAGAAAGCGTGCCAGAGCCTCTTGTGGAGGAGACGGTGCAGATTGAACAAGTTGTAAGGTGTGAGACTTTCCTACAGTTTTCTCTCCCGAATAAGTAAGTAAGTAAAGGTTATTTGTAAAGCGCCTTTCTAGACCAGGGTCACAAAGCACTTTAACAATCAAAAAAAATACACAGCTAAAATACATGCTTTAAAAGGTCAAGACAACAGCGAGACAAACACAGGAGTCCCAGAAAATCAGGGAAAAGCCTGCACAAATAAAAAAGTGTCTTAAGATGTTTCTTGAAGGAGTCAGTAGATCATCAAACACAGAGGGAGAGGAAGATCGTTCCAAAGCTTAGGAGCAACAGTCTGGAAGGATTTCTCTCCTCTGGTCCTGAAACTTGTTCAGGAACCATCAGTAGATTCTGATCCACAGACCTCAGAGCCCGAGCTGGGGTGTAAGTCTGGACCAGATCACTGATGGAAGGTCTGACCATGAATAGATCTGAAAGTAAGATCCAGAATTTTAAAGTTGATCCTGAAAGAAACTGGAAGCCAGTGAAGAGTTTTAAGGATCGGGGAAATGTGAGTTCTTCTACTAGAGCCGGGTTAAAATTCTCGCTGCAGAGTTTTGTATTAACTGCAGGCGAGACAGCTCCTTCTTGTTAAGACATGAAAATAAACTGTTGCAATAGTCCAGACGAGAAGACACAAACGCATGGATTACAAGCTCCAGATCATGTTGTGACATCATTTTTTACTAAGTTTAGAGATTTTTCTCAGTTAAAGGAAACAGTTTCTGGTCAGTTTTCTACAGTGAACCAGAGACTTGTCTTTGTCAAATACAACACCCAGGTTTCTCAGGCTCAGTTTGACATACTGACTTAAGTTACTCAAGTACTGACTCAACCCTGGAACCTTATCATCAGAAGCAATAACCAGAGTTCCAGTTTTGTCCACATTTAGCTGCAAAGTGTTTTCACTCAGCCATTGTTTGATTTCTAGCAAACAATTGACTAAGCTGTTCAGCCTCTAAGGCTCAGTTGGATCAAAAGAGCAGTAGAGCTTGATGTCATCAGCAAAAATGTGGTAAGAAAAAACCCTAAACATATTTTGAGGGCAATACAAAACAACTGGTCCTGCGACACAACTGAAACTCAGTTATTGAAATGGTATAGAGATCAATAATGGGAAAATGATACAAGTTATATCTTAACATCAACATTGAGAAAAACCAGGACAGTGTGGCTAAACCACCTTTCTAAGATCCTCCCTCAGGCCTCCATTGTGAGGTATTCCTGTCACGTTCTTCTGCGAGGAGGCCCCAGGGCAGACCCAGGACACAATGAAGACACGATGTCCCTCGGTTACCTAAGGAACAAGTTGTAATTCCACTGGAAGAGAAGAAATTCAGGGGCCGCCACTATTTTTTATTAGGCAGATAGTAAGTAAGTAAGTAAGTAAGTAAGTAATTCTTATTTGTATAGCGCTTTGGATGTATCGACTCTGTTGAAAAGACAGTGTACTCTACAATACAAAGATAAGAACTGTGTAGTTTGTATGTGCTTCATGAGTGTACAGGTATTTGAGTTTGCTCTTGGTACTCTGGTTCTTTCTGTGACACGAAGTATGACTCTGAAGATGTCGTCTTTTCATTTTAGAGGCTGGATGTATCTCAATCATCTTCATATTTGTCCTCCTTCCCAAAGCTCCTTCTTTGTACTGTTATTGGTAGTGATGGTCTGCTGAAGCTATAAGAAGCAGTGTCATTATTGTCCACTAGACGGCGATCTCTTCACCATTTTACTTTGTTTTGAACAACTCATCCTCATTTTTAAACTGACGGCGCCACCTACTGACCTCTAAACAACATGACACTGATTCACGAAGCTTCATCAGACCATCACTAGTTATTTAATGTCTCTATTGTAGACACCAATGACCTATGTTGCTTATCTTATCTTAAACAATGGTATCTTTCTAGTTCACAAATCAAACATTAACCATCTGGCGACCCAGCATGAAATGACACGGTGGCCCAGATTTGGCCCCCAAGCCCTTGAGGTGTCTTTACTTTATTTCCCTGCGATGAAATAAACGGAACCTGCCTCCCCTTCAGTTATTTAAAGGACGATCTCTTTGAAAATATGTTTTAATTCTTCTCATTATTAGACTGTAAACAGCTGATCGTGACTAATTGATGGTTGATTTTCTGTCATTTCATCAGTTTTTTTAATACTACAGCTTTGATTTTCAAGTTAGCCTTGTCCTCACAAGTGTAGGCTTTGGTGTAAAGAGAGATGACACTGGAGAGCTCTGATATGAAGCCCATGTGTGGGCCACAAGTGTGTGTGTGTGTGTGTGTGTGTGTGTGTGTGTGTGTGTGTGAGGGGGTTGGCGAGCCGACGAGGAGAACATCTGGTTGTGTTTTTCCTTGTGTGCTGCGGTCGCCGCCGCGGCTTGCCTTTGTGAGTGCAAGCATGTTGAAATAGTTCAGTGTGTCAAGTCCTTTGTACTTATTTCTGCCTGAAATTGCCCAGTTGTGTGTCAATTAAATATGTTAACACACATGTGCCACGAACAGGAATTGAAGGTTTTTTGGTTTTTTTTACTACTATTTTTGAGTTCAAAATGTGCCACATTTCAGGACAGGAGTTGTGTATTTTTAGTGCGAGGGTTCCTCAGGGCCTGTATTTGCGGACAGAGCGGCGGCGTAGTGGTCACTTCTGTGAGCCAGAGAACTTGACTCTTGAGGAATGAAAAGCAGCAGCTGTGCAAGGTTGAAGGGAAAAGAGGATCATGCTTAGGAACTGGTTTGGGTTTTTTCTATCGGCCAAGTGTAATCCAACGATGGTGAGACCATTCTCCGGCCAGGAGAACGACGTTCAAAATCAGTTTTGTGAGCGTCTCCAGAGAGTGAGCGCCTCAGATGATCCGCACATGTTCGATAGCTTTGAGTCTTGACCTGTTTGAAGTGAGAGGGAAAAGATTTCCGCTCACATTTCCATGAGAGGTTTTCCCAACAGCATCGATCATTGACAGGTGATTAAAATGTTTTAAAAGG